>NC_136769.1:14112535-14712535 GCF_947034865.1 Barbatula barbatula
GGACACCAGACGTCATAGTCTAATAGCTCTCTACACATGGCTTTGAGCTTCTTTAAAGGTTTGGTGGATTCATGTTTATAGACAGCAGTCAGAGCTGCATGGCACAATTTCACAGAAATTGAAAACAATGATCATGGATTGATGTCATGGCTGGTTAAGACAGAAAATTGAACATGAAAGATGCATCACAAAGGTATGCTTATGTTTGTTGGACTTTTTAAGAAGTCACTTTCCACTTACATATGTTATTTTGTTTGATTTCTATGTACAATAATTGATTGTATATAGATTTCTTTCATGAATGTGTTGGCCTGAGTCACAACAGATCCTGGAACATTTCCTTTTCAGTTCTCACCCAGTGCCCGGCAGTCTTTCGGCTACCGCTTTACCTGAGAATGTCCTTGAGACTTTTAAACACTGTGTGCAGCCATGCACCTTTTTTTTTATCTGCTTTTTTGCAGGTATGCAGCGGTAATGAATGCGTTAGAATGGATGTGACCTGCTTGCTATGCTGCCAGAGTAATGTGTGTGTGTAAGGGTGTAGATCCTGTGAGGAGCAGATGGTGTCCTCTGTAATGTTGAAGTCTATCGCTTCTCTTTTCCCATCGCCAGTCACAAGATGTCCATCTGGGGCCGTCTATACACTGAAATAACTTTATTTATTTTAATTTATTTTCAAGAGAGAGAATAAAGGCCGAGCCAGACTCTCCGCCTTTCCGTAAAGTTTGTTCAAGCATTACTTTTCCTCTGTCAGGATTTTCATTATGTGACCTTGAAGCAGAATGTGAGGGAAGGCATTTGAGAGACGCTTTCACACACTGATGAAGCATATTGGTTTGGTGACAAGTGCTGCGTCTGTGGCGGGCATGTTGGATTGGGTTTAAATGCGTCACACACACACATCTTAGCACTGATGATGTCTGTTATTATGAGGAATCTCTATATATCTAAAAAACTGATAATGACATATATACAAAAAACTAGTTGATACAATCAGATTTTTTACACACAACAGTATGTAATGTAAAGAAAGCAATAGTTTAACTTAGTCACTAAGACTGACAGTTGAAGGGGAGGAGTTAACAGATGCTCTGCCCAAACCATCTAACTGACGTCATTTATGTTGGATAACCACTAGAGGGCAGAAGTGCATTTTCAGATTTGAATTGAAGATTATGAGGGCACATGAGTTTTAAATAGAGAATGATCCACACTACTAAGCTATTTACAATAAACTCTGGAATATTCAATGAAATAATAGGAATTGTAATTTTTTATTTCACTGGGACTTTAAGCTTTAAACAGGTACATTTACAACAAATTCTGTTATACCTGTTTAACCTGATTCATAAACCTCATTTTTGTTTTGTGCATAAGTGCATCAAAACTAGTCCATTAAAGCCTAGCACAGAATACATGCTAAGAATAGTGAGGTTAGTATTTTTTTTATATATTTTTTTAATAAGAAGTAAGAAAGGAAAAATAATTAGGTTAAATCAATCAGTGACGTGTTGACGGAAGAGATGCGTTTTCAGGCGTTTTTTAGAGATGGCAACATAGTCTGCTGATCTTGTAGCAGCAGGTAGATCATTCCACCAATGTGGAACAGATCCAGAGAATGTACATGTTGTATTTTGTTAAAATGTTTTTGTGACTGACATCATTCTCTTTCTCTTGTGTATAGTTGTCTTAATTCCAAACACTGACACACTCAGTAGTGTGAATATTGTTACTCTGAATTTTACTCTGAAGGGTCGTTTTTGTTTATCCTTTATTTGTGAATGAGGTGAGTGAGTATATTTGTGTTTGTCTGGTAACAGATGTTTTCACAGACGTCTCAGTAATGGAGAATATGTTTTTGCATTGCTTGACTGCCGGTCTCTGCCTCACTTTCATTCCATAGGATTATACAAAAAAAAAAACGGCATGTTTTTCATGAGTTTGTATTCCATTGCAGTCATTCCTCAACATTGCAGCCTTAATCCACTGCGTGCATTATGAACTATTCAGCTTCATATGTTTCTACCCTATAAGTGCTAAGATTCATTAAAAGAACTGTTTATGATTTTTAGTTTTGGAGGAATCAGAACCTGAATTACAACTCTCATTCTTTATTACAGTCTTTCTGTTCTCTACTCATTTTCCTCCATTTTCTCTCTCTCCTCTTTTGCTGTGCCTTCCTTCAGGCACAATCCTGAAATGAGTACAATTAAAATCTGCTCTCTAACCATTTCCTTCACCATCCCATTGTGCCCCACTCAAATGTGCTTATCTGCTGATGCTGGCACGAGAGCTTTGTCTCTCCTGTCCATCATTTCTCCTCATTCAGCCTCATGTGCGTGTGATTCAGTGTCTTTGAGCCTGTAATCACGTCATATTTCATCTGTGCCTCATTGGGTAATAACAGTCTTAAGGCCACTGCAGCTGTGTTCTCTGGCCTGACAGGCTTTAAACGTGCCCGAGAATGAGCGTAAACTCTGCGGCTCCTTCTGTATTGATCTCCAGTCAAAGGCCAGCGTTTCGTCTGCTAATGAATGAAGTTGTTGCGTTGTATTCAGGTGTTTGTTTGCTCATTTCCTTCTGTTTCCTTGCATGAATTCTTCAGTTATATGCAGTGTTTGGTGATTAGTTCCATCTCTTCTCTGTTTTTTGTAGGTGATGTTAGCCGAGAGGAAGGGAGGAGATGAGCTGTTTGCCATTAAAATCCTCAAGAAGGATGTGGTGATCCAGGATGATGATGTTGAATGCACTATGGTGGAGAAGAGAGTGTTGGCCCTGTCAGGGAAACCACCCTTCCTCACTCAACTGCACTCCTGCTTTCAGACCATGGTACGGCCCTCTGTGTCCTTTCGTCTCTCTCCTCATCTTGCTTCCTAGCAAGTTTCACCTCTTCTCTGTCCTCTCTTCTTGTGTTCTCTTTTCTTCTCATGTCATCTCCTTTCGTCTCTTCTTATGTCCTCTCATCTATTCTCGTGTCCTCTCCTCTCTTCTTGTGTCATCTCATCTTTTCTCGCATCGTCTTTTTTCATCTCATATCGCCTCTTCTTTTCTCGTGTCATCTCACCTTGTCTTTTCTCATCTCGTGTCATCTTGTCTTTTCTTGTCGTCTAATTTTTTTCTTGCATCATCTTGTCTTTTCTCGTTTCATATCTTCTCGTATTCTCTTGTGTCGTCTCTTCGTTTCTCGTGTCGTCTCGTCTTTTCTCGTGTCGTCTCATCTTTTCTTGTGTCATCTCGTCTTTTCTCATCTTCTCGTCTTTTTTCGTGTCATCTCGTCTTTTCTTGTCGTCTCAACTTTTCTCATGTCATCTCGTCTTTTCTTGTCGTCTCGTCTTTTCTTGTCGTCTCATCTTTTCTCGTGTCTTCTTGTCTTTTCTCGGGTCATCTTGTCTTTTCTTGTGTCATCTCGTCTTTTCTCGTGTCTTCTCGTCTTTTCTTGTCGTCTCATCTTTTCTAATGTCTTCTCGTCTTTTCTCGTGTCATCTCGTCTTTTCTTGTCGTCTCATCTTTTCTCATGTCATCTCGTCTTTTCTTGTCGTCTCATCTTTTCTCGTGTCATCTTGTCTTTTCTCGTCTTTTCTCGTGTCTTCTCGTCTTTTCTCGGGTCATCTTGTCTTTTCTCGTGTCTTCTCATCTTTTCTTGTCATCTCGTCCTTTCTCGTGACTTATCTATTCTTGTCATCTCGTCTTTTCTCGTGTCTTCTCGACTTTTCTCGTGTCTTCTCGACTTTTCTCGTGTCTTCTCGTCTTTTCTCGTGTCGTCCGCTCTTTTCTCGTGTCGTCCGCTCTTTTCTCGTGTCGTCCGCTCTTTTCTCGTGTCTTGTCGTCTTTTCTCGGGTCATCTCGTCTTTTCTCGGGTCATCTCGTCTTTTCTCGTGTCTTCTCGTCTTTTCTTGTCATCTCGTCTCTTCTCGTGTCGTCTTTTCTCGTGTCGTCCGCTCTTTTCTCGTGTCGTCCGCTCTTTTCTCGTGTCGTCCGCTCTTTTCTCGTGTCGTCCGCTCTTTTCTCGTGTCGTCTCATCTTTTCTCGTGTCGTCTCATCTTTTCTCGTGTCGTCTCCTCTTTTCTCGTGTCGTCTCCTCTTATCTCGTGTCGTCTCCTCTTTTCTCGCATCGTATCCTCTTTTCTCGCATTGTCTCCTCTTTTCTTTTGTCCTCTCCTCTTCTCGTGACCTCTCGTCTTGTGTCCTCTCGTCTCTACTCATGTCCCCTCCTCTCCTCTTTTGTCATCTTTGCTCTATTTTGTGTCTCTTCTTGTGTTGTGTCGTGTCATCTCATCTTTTCTCATGTCGTCTAGTCTCTTCTTGTATTCTCTATTATCTTGTCCTCTCTTCTCTCGTCGAGTCCTTTCTTCTCGAGTCCTCTCTTCTCGTGTCCTCGTGGCTCATTTTTTCTCTTCTTATCTCGCCCAGTCTATCCTTCTCTTGTCTCTCCCCTTTCTCTTCTTGTCTCTTCTCCTCTCCCCTTCTCTTCAATGAAGCAATGTCTGTGTAAGCGTGAGCACACGTCACTTCATCATATTTTATTTTGGAGCACACGACCTAAGGCACACACATGAACATGTACACACAAATCCATCCCTTCCCAACCCCCACACATTGCTTTGTGTGACTGCAGTCATTTGTACATTGACAAGAACAGTGTGCGTGTGTGGCCATGTGAATGTGACATGCTCGGGGGGGAGCCAGTGTGCCACACGCTCATCTCCGGCCACAGCAGAGCACTGACAGGCAGCACTACTGCCTCCCAACATCCCACTGAGCGCTGCATGAGCCTCTGTCACAGATAGCGGGACACAGAAATCGAGACATGCGATGAGAGTAAAGCAACACAGGAGACTGACACAGTGGAGACTGGTGGAGGAAGGGATCATGACGTCACATGGCCCGGGCTCTTTTCCTGATTTTTCTGGAAATGCATTGGATCTGAAACGAAACAACCCCATGACGTCATCCTTTCCTCTGTGCACACGATAGTTATAAGCAAATAAAGCCTGGTTGGTTGGGAGATGAATATCTTTATGGAGGGAAATCCGTCATATGAGGTGTTTGACAGCAAAACAGCTGCAGTCATGTAGATTATCCTCAAGTTAATAATATCGAGTTATTCAGATGTGTGTGCGGGTGTGCGAGTACGATGAAGTGTTGTAGTGGTGGGGGTTTAAGTAGTTGGTGTGTAGTGGAGTGAGGTAAAGACTCGCCCGCCTCGTTTCTCATGACAGTGATGGGACCTCTTTTAAACTCCTCCCCACACACACACTCTTCATCACTTTTAGTCTCTTAATCCTCCCTGACTCTAATTCCCCTGACCAGCAACACACACGCATACGCTACAACCACTGCAGGAAATTACACCACCCGCAACTGATGCAAAATAAGCCTCATCATTACATAACGCAATTAAAACGTGCTGAAGGAAAATGTGGTTGAAACTAACAGATATGAAAATGTCCTGCCCGTTTTCAGCCTTGGGATTTTTCTTGTGTGTATCTGTTAAAACCGTTATATACATCACAGAACACAAGTATACTTGCAGGGTTTGGAATCAAAGCACACACAAAACCAATACACACACATCTACTTAAAGATGATAATGTGTTTTTTATGTTAACAGTGTATTCTGTAAATTAGCCAGTGATAAGGGGATGGTTGCAACAGCTGGATGTAAAAAGTAGGGTGTCAGCCCAACGTCGGACTTAATTACGAAATATTTACACCTGTTGCACCATCTAAAACTACGACCAGGCGCAGCTACGCTCAGCTCAGGCGATGCGTGTCCCCGCAACCACATTCTACCGCATTGAGAGTGACATTCTTACTGCCTCCGATGAGTGAAAATGTTAATGCGGAAAATTTATTTGATAAAAGAAATGCACAGATTCTCGCTCCATTCCCGTCCTTTTCATGTATAACTGCAGTGCTAATTTGTTGATTCATTCTAGAAATTCAGCGCTTCTAAAATGAAACCTTCCTGTAAGTTATGTGCAGGGCTGAATGGTTTTAAATGTGATGAATAGGACCAAGTATATTGAAACCGAAACTGAAAACATTACAAATAAATTCTAAAACATCACTTCCAAACTCTTGTTTAAGGTGTACATTATGAAATAAAATATTTTATTTATATAATTCGTTCTTGTGAATTAATTTGAAATATTCCAGCTGTCAAAGGTATTTGACGGAAAAATTACGTTTCCCGCTCCTCCGCATAGTTTTTAGGCATCTAAAAACTCTGATCCTTTGAGCTTGTTTCCATTTCTTCCCCGGCTGCTCACATATCTCGCTCATGTGGTGTACGTTCACTTGTTAATTAAGAGCGCTAAAATACACTTTAATACACATTTCTTTCTGTAGATAACGCAGACGTTGATTCCGGCTGCCCATTCAGTCTGTATTAGATGCAACATTATCCCAATTTTATACTGTATTACTTTTTTCTCCCTGTAAAAACGTTAATAATTTGTACTTCCGGCACAACAGGTATAAATTCTATGCAGGACTTAAGGCGCATTTTACGTCCAGTCTAGTTTTAAGACCGGGTGTACGTCCAGCTGGTGCAACTTGCCCAGGGTGATTTCTCCATTAAATTCCATTTTATTCTAATAGTTTTAATCAAAGTTCTTTTCACATAAATGAATTTAAAGGAAAAGCCCCATGCTATTTGACTATTTCAGACACAGGAAGTTGTTTGCCTTTCTATGACAGTTGTGTCTTACAAAAGATTCCAACTGTCTCGCTGTCTGTGTTATCTATTCTCACCTCTTCCTTCCCACTGTCACTGTGTGTCTGCAGGACCGCTTGTACTTTGTCATGGAATACATCAATGGCGGCGATCTCATGTACCATATCCAGCAGGCCGGCAAGTTTAAGGAACCCCATGCTGTGTGAGTACAGCTTTTCTAACTGGGCCGTGTTCTTTAATAAATTACAGCCTCAGGTCAACACTAATAAGCTTACTGATGCTGTTTAAGCTCACAAAAGGTCGTACCAATAAGCACAAAATTGCAATCTGTACTTAATGTTTAGCATGTTGAGTAGTTCACTGATGAACCCAACCTTCTGTTCACCAGTTGACCAATGAGCTCACCGGTGAGTTCCCTAATTATTTATCCTTACTATAAATTCTTGATCAAAGTAAGCTCCTGCTGCGCTGTGTTACTTATCTCTTCAAGGTGACCTTAAACCAGTTTGGAACACTCTTCTTTCTCTTCATATTGCCCTCCTGTTGGAGTTAGATGTGAGGTGTCCACTCAGCACTTCTTACAGTAGTTTGGTGCACCAAGGCCAGGTCAACCATATCCCCATCTCTGACCCCATCTGTCTCTCACTCTTTTTTCATGCTTTTATTCTTCATCTTCTTTATTCATCCCTGCACCATGTGGTTTGATGAGCTGATAAGTTGGAAGAGTGAAAAAGTGTAAAGCCTACTTCTCATTTTGGAAAGTGTGTGTTAGGGATACACCGAATGTTCGGCAACCGAAAATATTCGGCAACCGAAAATAGCATAAATCGCATGAGGTGTGATATTATCAAGCAGCAACCAGTGCAGAGAAAGAGAGAGAGACGCGTGCACGCTTTATTAACGCAGCAAACGTTTCGGCAGTGTGTGGAGCATTTTAAAGTGTCACAGAAAGAAAAATCACGGGAGTAATTTTCTGAATGGAAGCGTCTTTACCGGTCAGTAACTTGTGTGCTTCCGACTGGAGCTGGCGGTCTGACACTGTGCCCGCAGCTCGCGACATCCTTTCACATCATACAGTGGTCGCGTGCATAATGTTCCCTGTACTAAACAACTTCGTATGTTCTATTCTTCCCGGCAACGAATGCAACTTATGAGAGAACAGTGACTGTCAGCCTTTGTTTGGTGGAATTTGGAGAGATGTGAACTGAAATTGTTGTCAGTCAGAATTGCTTAATGCATGGATGTTATTTTTTTTCTTTAAATCATTTTTCAGTGTAGCCTATAATACTCCAAACAGTCTTCATTTTTAGCTTATGATGTTGAATGACACTTTTTAATGAAGTGTTTTGTTGATTTAGCCAAGAATAAAAATTTCGGTGCACCAGCCTACTGTTTTCTGAAGACCAAGGTTTCTGACATACTATTTGTTCGCCTACTGCTTATTGCCTACTATATAGTGTGAAAGTATGCGATTTCGGATTCAGACAATATCACGGAGAGGGATGCAAATGCTGTTGTGATTGGTCGATTATGTTACCAAATATGGTAACTTGCCCGATAAAGGGTTAAAGGGATCGTTCACCCAAAAATGAAAATTCTGTCATCATTTACTCGCCCTCAGATAAGAAAAATAATAATTTATACAGGTGTGGAACAATCTGATGGCGAGCAATATGTGGGTGAACAATCGCTTTAAGCAATTTTTTCTGCCTTTTAAATTGGTTTTAATCATGCATAAGAGTATAAGCTTGAATTCCAAAGACCAGACAGACAGATGTTTCAGGATAGGAGATCTGCAATATAGGCAGCACGTATCCAACAGATGCAGTAAATGACTGAAATGACCTTTGCATTAATCTCCGCTCAGAGGCACGTAGTGTCTTCAAATCTAACAAGCCTCATCTCTATTTGCTCTCCTTCAGCTTGCTGTCTGCCCTTTATCATAAAGTATTAGCCTGTCTCAGAAGAGGTGAGGAGCATTGGCATTGTGTTAGATATGGAGCTCCTTGTAGTTCAAAGGTCAGGGTGATTATACCAAGACAGGAAGGGCAGAGAACAGTGGCAGCAAGTTGTTACTGTTGGTACTGGAGTAGATCCTGGTTTCCACATGCTGGTAAATGTGCAGTAAACTGAACATGTGCAGAGCTTAACTGACTGTTCTCTCCTTCTTTTTCTCTATCTTCCTCTGTCTCTATCTCTCTCTCATGCATTATCTCTATCTGTCTGTTTCTTTCTCTCCGGCCCGGTGGATGTGGGCGCTGTGGCCTGGAAACAGAAGTTATCTTTTGACATAATCTGGCTCTGTAGTGAGGCTTGTTCCTGCTCCACCCCCAGCTGCATTAGTCACTGAACAGGAGCGCTACAGTAATTCTCTTCAAATGTTGCTCTCAGATATGTGACAGACAAGCAAGCCATCTGATAAATAAAACATTACTGCATGTTCGTATTAATAACAGATATCTGGCTTGCTTTATCTCTGTCGTGTCTCTTTTTTTAAGGACACAACTTCTGTCTTTGTAGTCTCGGCAGATACTGCTTCTATAGCGGGCTGCTATATTGATTTATTAGATGCCTTTCTGGAATATTTTGTTCCAATTTATCAAACCAAATACATTTTGCAATCAGATTTTATTTTATCATGACCACTAAACTGAATATTTGACCCACAGGACCCTGGAAATGATGATAGATTATTATGTAAATCGTCAATCGAAACGTTTCAGATTTAGTTTGTTTTTAGCACACGGAGACAGATCTCTATGAGAGATAACATATCCTGTGTTTAGAGTTACAGATTTGTGCTGATTGATTTTGTGTGTTTAGGTTCTATGCCGCAGAGATCGCTATAGGCCTGTTCTTCCTGCATTTGAAGGGTATTATATACAGGTGAGTGAAGTCTAGACAATCCAATCGGTCTTTCCACACATTTCTAGTAGACAAAATCTTAGGACAGAACAGTGGTGAGCAGACTATATGTTTAACTCTACCGATGCACTGAGATTTATTTTCATTAACCAATTTGTATATGCATGTATACTGTATGTATGTTATGGTGTAAAAAATGATGCATTACTATTTATTTCCTATACTTGTGACATAATTAAGTTTCTTAATATGTGTTGCCCTTAACACTTTAAACATCTGTTTATTAATATTCATCAATAAACTAAACAAAATTCAGCCACGGTAAAAATAAGAGACCATTTAATAATTGTTTTTTAATGTACTTTTTGTGTATGTGTTTAGTTAAAACTGTACTTATTGTTTTACTCTGTAAACTACTAACAATGGTTCTCCCAAATATCTTATTTGCAGAAAATGAAAACTGGAGAAACAGGTCAAAATAACAAAAAAAGATGCTCTGTATTTGTTTAGACCTCAAATACTGCAAAGAAAACAAGTTTATATTCACTTTTAAGCAATACAACAGTAATATTTGTACATGTATTTAATTATTTTGTATGTGATAACATTGATTTTTATCACTGTTTTATGTCTTGTTGTGCTATTCGTGTGTTGATAACTTTGTCACTCCTGAGGTTTGATTTTGTTCAAATTCAACAGACACTGGACTGGAATGGACACAACACATATAGAAATGCTGATTAAATTAACATTTTGAATAGTCTCTTAATTTTTTTCTGCGGCTGTATATTCATGCATCTGTCTGTCTGTCTGGGGTGTATTCAACCACACAACACACACACAGTTCCCAGCTGTATCACAAGACATTGTGCTTAACTACATTTCTAGAATGATTCATCTTTGTACCACTGCACCCAGTTAGACCACCGCAGTCTCTGACAGGCAGTAAAAGCCTGTATTCCAAGATGTTAACAGAAAACCACCAAACTCTTGAGCTCAACCCTCACATGGCGTGTTTCACTTTAACCAGACAAACACTCATAAATTCTTTACAGAGCGTTTCTCCCGTTTTTCTCCTTCATCAATCTCATCCAGCGCTGTGTGCTTGTCCTCTTCATAAAGCTTCAACAGCTTTTAACACACACTTACACACATCATCTAATTTCCAAGCTCTTTCTTCTTCTCTGTCTGCAATAACACATTCATTTGCTTGCAGCATTAGTTTTCTGTTGTGTGTTGACTCTTCTCTTCGTCCATCAGAGATCTAAAGCTGGATAATGTCATGTTGGACGCAGAGGGTCACATAAAAATCGCTGACTTTGGCATGTGTAAGGAAAACATGCAGGACGGAGTTACCACTAAGACCTTCTGCGGGACCCCTGACTACATCGCCCCTGAGGTGAGCACTCACTTCCACTTTCTGTATGTGTGTTGATGAGCGGCAAAAGCGTTCCGTGGGAGAGGAAATCCATCTGCCTACATATTTTACATGTGTATAATTCATGGATGTTTTAGAAGCCTACAGGTCTTTCAGCAATGTACCTGCACTATCTCTCTTTCATACGTATGATGTCTACCCGTGTCATGCAACCAGCTTACACCAAAGATTTCTCTCTGTACATGTTTACTGGTTCAGTTATCCTCCTTGCTGACTCTTATCGGTTTAACTGAATCTGTATGCAAATTAGACTGTTGAAAACATAACATAATAATTGCAATATAATTTGCAGCAGCACTGGCACACATTGCCAGAAACATGTCTGCCAGGCCATATTGTACCCACGAAAAAGCTTTATATTGTTTTATTTAAAGTTGCCTCTTCAATATTTACCATTGTATTGCCATCTTATATGCATCATGTGCTTGGAAGGGAAAGGAAATAGGTTTTTTAGCCCGAGGCATCAGTGGGTTAAGTTGATTAGATCTCACATTCGTCTGACAGAGCAGCAGATGGTTCAGCTCCATATCTAACAACAGAAGAACCATGCTAGAGCGCTAGAGATGGATTCACGTCAAACACACAAACGCTGAGGAGCCATTTCAGATCGACTAGTCCTCAAAGGATTAGATGCTTGTGCCGTATTGTGTCCAAGACACTTTGCATACAACACATTGCGGCACATGTTGAAAGGGATGTCAACACTCCAGGGCCTCTAGAACTCAGTTTCATGATGAAAGGAATGATAGGATGCTTTAGATTTTAATATTTACAGTTGTCCTTGAAGTGTTACCCCTTTGTAATTGGTTTTGTTTACGCCGTATGCTCATGGCTGGTACACTTAATGTGCTCTGTGTGTGCGTTTGTGTGTTTCAGATTATAGCTTACCAGCCGTATGGAAAGTCTGTGGACTGGTGGGCCTTTGGAGTTTTACTCTACGAGATGCTGGCTGGACAGGTAGGATCATTCAGATCAACACAAATAAGAAATAATCTTAATGGTCACATAAGCATTTAAACAAGATAAATATAGTTAAAAGACAAAACTGGCTTGTCTTCAGAGAATATAGAGCCGGGAGAAAAAATAAGACGCCATTTCAAAATTATATTCCGAATTTACTATTTATAGGTATGTGTTTAAGTAAAATGATCATTTTTGTTTCATTCTTTGAACTACTAACAATATTTATATTTAAAAATTCTGAAAACAGAAAATGAAAACAGAAAAGATGCTCTGTATTTTTCTTTTTTTCACATTGCTGTTGAATGACTTTATATCATTCCTGAGGTTTAATTTTGTTGAAATTTAACAGACTCTGGACTGGAAGGGCCACAATACAACTATAAATTCTGATTGAATAAAAATTTGGAATAGTTTCTTTATTACTCTATTTTATAACCCCTAAAGAATACATTTTGTGAGGTTTATGCTTAAACAAGATGAGCCCTAAAACAAATAAACCTATTTTCTTGTTGTCTTATACAATTTAGTGTCAAATGTTTAAGGTTGTTAACTATTCATTTGATTAGAAAGCAAGACACTGCTTAATGACTGTTTGCATTCAAGAGGAGAAAGGCCCTTGTGGGGGCTGTGCCTTTTTGGCCCGCTCATTCTTGCTATCCCAAGGTCAGTTTTTATTAATTACGTTCTGCAAATCTCCCGAGACTAACGGCAAGTATTTCATGCCTATCGGGCTCAGTCAATTATTTATGAATTGTTCTGAAACAAGTCAAGCTTTGAACACTGGAGAGCAAGAAGTCTGAATAGTTTTCAGCAGAGACTTCTGCTATTGAGTTATCCTGACAAAGACACTGTGATTTTCTCTCTAGTCTTCCCTAAACAAACAAGATCAAGACGGAGAGGCTCTTTATTATGGTGATGACTTTTGAATTCCTGTTGTTATTAGAACGCAAACTTCTGTGGTGGAACGTGGGAAAATTACAAGCAAATGAGACATAATCAATGTCATTATTAGCTACCATTTATAGTACAAGCAAATGATAAATCTTCTTTGCTTACCCTCAGCTCTCTCTCTTTCTCCTCTTTTTCTGTGTGTCTCTATAGCCTCCGTTTGATGGAGAAGATGAGGATGAGTTGTTTCAGTCCATCATGGAGCACCATGTGTCATATCCCAAATCCATGTCCAAGGAGGCTGTGGCCATCTGCAAAGGGGTGAGCCACCAGTATATCACGTCACATTCCTAAACCAATGACCGCCAGCTTTAGGTTGTGGTGTGAAAGGCTTCAATCTCCTGGAGTCACTACTATAGTTTCAAGTCCTTGGCAGTTAGCCCACTTTAAGTTGCTTTGAATGTAAATGTTTAGTAATGTTTGAATTAATTTTGACCTTGCATCATGCATAATAAATAATTTTTCAGCTGTTTCGGCAGCATTTCTCATTTTCGCTACGTGCTACCTTGAAAAAAATACCACAACCTCTGACCTGGCTGATCAATATGCACATCACGGCCCTCTTTAAAATCCACGGTTCAGTCTCCTCTGTTATTAGTAGCCCAATGCCACTCTTGAGCTGAGCACTCGCTGGTGAAGCAGTTGAGTGCACATGATCAAATTCTTTATTTGAGAGATGGTCTCTAAAAAACACACAAACTGCTTGAGATGGCACTCAGAGTGAACGTCTGTGACTCTTGGCTGTGTGCGGACTCCAAGAGCTAGGCTCTATTCGCTTCCTGCTTTTTCTGGAGAACTGCTAGGAACTGAGAGCTTTTGAATAGACATGATTTTTTTTGTTGAAGATAAATCCCCAACAAAAGCAGCAGAATGTCAGGGGCATCTCAAGTGCTATCCTGTTTGCTCATTCTTTACATGTTTCTTTCTGCTTGTCACTGTGCACCCAGAGTAGAGCATATGGCTGCTAAGAAAAGAAGAAAATAGTTTTGTGGAAGAATAAAAGTGAGGCCTGTGCCGTAGAGGACGTGGGTGCGTTCCTATGACAGTTGGGAAATGGAACATCTGTTATCGGGTGAAACTCACGAAACCTGTCAAGAACATGTCAAAAACATGGGTCATAATTCACCTCAGATACCGTTTGAGATGTTTTAAGGTTTTACTGTGGTCGGCCATTGGCTGTAATTGTAATTGTTTAAATGTTTTACTCTATTATGCAAACTGATGCATTATTAAGTATGAATAACAAACAATCTAAATAATAGTACTTTTTGTACAGTTTTTTTTACAGTAGGTGATTTCAGTTGAAAGATAGTTAGTGGTGCTTTTTGAGAAAGTCACTTGTGGCTTGAACCATCATCAATTGGCACCTTCAAATCCACACCCATAGCAACCAAACAGGTTAGCCTAGCAACCATTTAGCAATACCTATATCTCTGCATCAGAACATTTTAGAGACATGGGGGTTGTTTAGGTTAATTCGTGGCTTAAAGTGTCATCACCCTAGTGACTGCCCTGTGCCGAGTTTTGCTGCGGCAAACACCACTCACATTTTCCTCAGAAAATTTACCTTTCTAGTTAGTATTACAAATCCAGTGATCTACCAATAAGGAGAATATAATAAGACACACAGAATAATATCCTGAGAAACACCTGGATTCATTATAGTAATGAGACTTTGTAGTGAAAAGGAGCTCATAAAATCTTAGTCACAATCTTAATGGTCCAAAAATATGCTTCATTTTCTAAATGCAAAATATATTCATTTTGTGTAGTTTCTCAATAGATCTTTCCCAGCTTTGATCTTTACATACCCGACATGGTGTCTGGTGACCCATTTTGTTTAAGTTAGGACAAAGGAAATCTTTTGGTATTGGGAGGACAACAAGTTCTAGAATATAAAGTGGAAAGTAGATGTGAGAGCAGGTGTCTCTAAAGGGACCCGTGCAATAATACATTCATGCTAATGCGAGCATTAAATAATGAATCAACCTTCCGCGTTCAGAATCTGAATGTAGCTTGTCTTTGACTGGCTTCATGAAAATGCAGCATGCTGCTGGGTAAAGCCTGATAAACAAAAGTTCTCCCTCCCTCCTCAGTTTTACATTCCTCTTCCTCTGTTTTCTCCATCTTTCTTCTCCTTCATCAGGTCATTTTGTTATGTCTCTACGCTCTTTAACTCTTATAAGCATGAATATGCCTGTGTTATGATTTCAAGTTTATAAAATGAATACTGTAATTTAAACTGTTATAAATGTACTCTTGTCAAGCACCAGCACTCAAACTTTATAATGACAACCTAAGTATTTACACAATGACAAGAAAATTGATAAGATGGAACCTAACAGGGTGGAAATAAAGGTTTACCTCTTTACAGAGTTTATGAGGGTGTGAGTTTGGAAGAAGTTTTGAGATTCTTCATACAAACTTTTGAAATGTTGATGATGAATATTACTTTGTTATATAATTTAAACGGACAGAAAATTTTAGAGTGACACCAAATATTACCCCAAAACATCACAAATCATAAAATGCATTTCTATTTTCAATACTAATTTGTGCTTTTGCTTTTTCATTGCAAATGTCTGTCATCATTTACTCGCCTTCATACATTTAACTGTTCCACTGAACACAAAAGAAGATATTTGGAGGATGTGTTTGAGCCGAACAGCTGGGCAGGGGCGGCTCATCCATTAGGGCCAATGGGGGATTTTTCTGTGACATTCAACCACAGTAATATGCTTGCTCTCACAATTATAAACTATTGGTTCTGCCTGTAGAAGTAGAGCCCAATCAGCGTGAACTTGTGTTGTGTAGAGTACCGCCCCTTTTTTGGGCTATTTCACAATCGCCAAGATTCGCCCTGAGTCCTCCCATTGGCTTCCATTCTTACTTCAGGCCCTGCAATGCATTCTCTATGGCTAGCCCTAACGTGCTTGCGTCATCATATGCAACCTTAATTTGTGCAGCAATTGGATGATTCTTGACCCCCAGTACTGGGGGAGATTATGAAGACAGACCCGTTTGATATCGGGTTTTTTGTGAATATAATTTTTTTTCTTTCAAGGCGATTTACATAATCGCAGCAGTAAAGTAATGGAGTAAACTGTGCATTTTCTGTATACTGGACACGTCACGCGAACGACGCGGTAATGGATGAAACCATTATATTCATACTAATACAATGATGATGTCCACATTGAATGCTGCGTGTCGTGTAATGCGTTTTATTATTTTCCCTGTTTACTATGTCAGAGTGCACTCATGAAAAATACCGTGATTTAACTGAGTGTTAACTAAATTAAACTGTAATATATTTAGTATACTTGTAATGCCAATTTACCAAAAAATACAAAGAATTTACAGCCCTAAACTACTTTTAACAATAATTTATTAGTCCATTGATAATGTCAAACCACAGATATAAATAGTGGTAATTTAGTGGCTTAACACCTTAAGAAAGGTCTTGCTTCCAAACGCATCTTGTGCAAATGTATAATGTTAAATATTTCAAAGCAGTGACGTAGGCCAGCTCCTGGCAACACCATTCAGCGTACACGCCACCATTCACCTGTCCTGAGCTTATAGGACGTTTGCTTGAATATACCGTATTCCTGCTAAAAAAATGTGACTACCATAAATACTCAAGTGGTTGCGACCATTATTGCGATATTATAATGCATTATAATATTTAAAGTACTCTTCTCTCTACTCTTATCTTGTAAAGGTGTGGTTAAAAAACAATATACATCAACACTACATAGCATCAAAGAATAATACAGTTTACTTTAGTAAGAAATAAAATATACTGTAGGCTACCACAGTATTTTTTTCATGTGGGCTGGCAGTTTATTACTGCAATTAATCTACAATTCATAAAAAATATTTTCCACCTCTCTATCTATCATCTCATCTTCTCGTCTTCTCACGTTGTCTGTAGAACTCTTTGATCTGATCAGTTTTCGCTCCCTCAAGCTGCATTCAGATTATAAAATACTTTGTCTCTGCATGTCACCAGGGGTGGCGGTTCAGGTCGCTAGTGGTAAATTGCTAACAGCAAGGACCAGTCTCTCCTCCATCTTTGTGTCACTACAAGAGCTGGAGAGGGATCACATTAGCTCTACCATCTTCATATTGGCTATCGTTTCAGAATTTCGATCTTCTTTTGCATGAAGTTGAAGATTTCTCAACTTTGTCGCATCACTGGACACGCCCCATCCAGTCACCGACGGTTACGACTGCTGGTGTCACAGGAAGTCGCCAGCTCTCCATTGAAATGAACGAGGGTTTCATGCCGCTTTGTCGCTTGTAATGTGAATGCAGCTTCACTCTTCATACTATCTGCTTTAAGTGTTTGCCGAACTTCTCTAATAGTTTAATTCCACAGTGCAGATTCTGAAGGCCTCTTCCCCAAATATTTCCTAAAATAGAGCAGGAATACTAAATGAATCCTTGACATTTAAGACAGATTAGAAAATCCTGTAAGTTTGGGCAACCGCCTCTTCAGAGCAGCTTTGGGCACAGGGCACTGCTGGGAAAGATACAATGGAGCCATGCAATATAAATGAGGAATTTCCCTTAACCAAGCGGCACAATCGTTCATCCAGCACAGTAATTGAATGACTCATTTAGTCTGGCCCTGTGACTTTCAGAGGGCATATGGATAAATTGAACCTGTCGGAACCAAAATGTTGATGCCTTATTCTGCCATGGAAATTTATTTTGTATCTTTTTTGCACAGAAGATCCATTGAGGGAATATTTATTAATGCCACTTAAACAGATACAGATTGCAGATGAAAGTAACATAGGGATGGATTCGGATGTGTGCTCATTTTATGGCGTAGTCTCAAAATCTTGTGAGCATACGCAGCATTTCTTTGGTCATACGCAAGTCATATTTAGAATTTGTCTTTGATGCCCCAAAAAGCTGTCTATCATCACTAAAGTACTATGGTTTGGGCGTGGTATTGAGATTAAAACCATGGTTCATCAAAATGATAATCCTTCAGTACTATGGTTATGAGTGGTGGGACTACAAAATATTGCAGTAAATATTAAACATTAAAGGAGACATATTCTGGAAAATTCTCTTTTATAAGGCGTTTAAACACTAGTATGTGTGCGTAGTGTGTGTAAAAACCAACCTTAGATGGTAAAAAAATCACTCTCTTCTTTTGTATAATCCACATAAACCAGAAGTAGTCTCTTCCAATGAGCGGTTTCAGATTCTCCCCTACGATGACGTCATCGTATGGAAACCTCCACCCACAACAGGCAACGACCGCCATTGCTGTATCCTCGCTGTAGCGTTTATGATTGTACGAAGTCTGTGCCGAGGCATTACAAATGTGTTTTGGGATGTACCAATGAGAATAAAAGTCTTCATTGAACACCAATTAAAATCTGTAAAATGTGTTAAAAATAAAGCGTTTCAAACTAAGAGTGAACTCCTGTTACACAATAAAGTTCTTGAATACACGTGAATTTATTTACTAAGCTGATGGAATACAGAACCGTCGTTTGGAAGCCACATCGCACTCTTCCGCAGGCAGAGGATAGTCGGGGCTCTGTGTACCAATCCGAACACAGTGTGGTTGTCCCCACTCTGAGGCTGCTCAGGTAGCAGCGGGAGAAGAATTCGTCCTGTTAAGAGTTAGTCTACAACTGAAGTAATTTTAGAGACATTATTTTAAGGTCGAAAAACTACAATGCGTTGCGTTAACTAATGATCTCTCTATTACCAGCATCATTCTGCACAGATTTTAAGACGCAGAGTTCGAAAATGATCAAGTGCTTGACATTTGTTGTTTAAACTGTGTCTGTAAATGCACATAAACCCTCTCAGATGGCTTTGAAGGTCTGGCTCAATGAGACAGAGGTGGACGGTGTGTGCCGCAGGAAGCTCTCATGCAGCGCTAACAGCAGATACGTGCAGCTGTGATGCTCTGAGTGCTAATTGAAGAGTATTATCAGTGTTGATGGAGGGTACAGCTCTGATACAAGCGGATTAAAGTGGGCTGCTGGGGTTCTTTGATATGGAACATAGCCCAGCACACTGCTGAGAGCAGCTAGCCTGATACAGACTGATACGCCACACACAAACTCTACCTCTCCTTCGCTCCTGTACCATTTCTCTTTGCATATGTTGTATTTGTGTAAGCTTTTGTCACTGTACACTAACAGTATAATCAATTTCTCAAGCCATCTGTCAAGCCATCCGAATTTAGAAGACGCTACATGCCAGGTTAAACGTGTTTCTTAATACTGCTGAAATTCAGCCAATACAAAAGCACATTATTGTGGCATTTGTGTTGATCAGAGTGTGCATTACTGTATATTATCAGCATGATGAAAACACAGTGCTCCTACAGTTAATAAAACATGCAAATAGTTAGACCATTTTTTTATTAAATGAATGTTTGACAACAAAGCCATGCTTATTTTTTTCCTTCATTTAGAAAGTTCTAACATTGCATTTTAAATATTTTGGCTGATTTTATTTGTGCAATATAGCTTGTTTTATATCAGCTCTGTTGTTTTATCTTACTCACAATGTTTTATTTTACAAGTTTTTAATAGGATAAAGATGCCAGATTCCATATGGGCCTGTATATATAAAAAGTGTTTTTTGCTGAACCAAAGGTGAAATTTTATTTTAGGGAGTGAACCGGCGGTCACGCATGTACCATCTAAGGCTAATGTGACAGGACAGTGATGGGCCGAAAATTCCCATAGCTTTCTGTAGCTGTCAGTCTTTCATGTGACTAACTGAGTTATCGTCACTAACTCACAGAGTTAAAGTTTAAGAGCATCTATGCTGAATTCTCTGAAGAGCATTTCTGTGTGGTGAGCTGAGGGAGAGATAAAGCGATTGACTTGACTCCGAGACTGCAGGTCACTTGTGTTTTTGGCTTAAGTCAGCCTCTAGAGCCTGTCTTGAATTGCGCTGTCAGATTATGCTCTGTCGTTCAGAGCGGGATGGGCCGGCTGTGAAATATCAGTGCTCATGCAGAAATAGAGAAGGGATGGATGGATGGTCTCAGTAGAAGCATGTGACCCAGCTGCATGTTTTACTTTGTATACATTAATGATGACAATAATGCCAAAGCTTGAAAGGCCAGTGGAAAAAGTACATTGGGACGCCATAAAAAATCGTGGGCTCAGGCATTTATCTAACCCTGCTTGAGTGATCCCGGCTCATCTGAGCCTGCCCATTCCTGCCTGATCCAGTGAGGGTTAAAGCACTAGCAGCCAGCAGAGACCCCCCCACCACCTATGCTTCACAACAAGCCTGGAAACACTTTCTCTGCTGCCATCAATTTTTCATGCGCACTGAGGCGCTGAAGAAAAAGCGGCGAGTTGTTGAGCTTTTCCCCTCGCCTAATCTCTCCCGCACACGCTAAACTCACTCACTGGAATAAAATAGCCAAACGATTTTGTTGTATTCAACATAGCATGTTCTGCTGGGGAATAAAACAGCTGTCAGTGAAGGGGAAAGAGTGAGAGAGATGTTAGCAGGGGGGGAAAATGTGGGAATTGTTTCACCCTCTAGAGCAAAGTTGATGTGTGCTTTTAATCCAGAGTATACAATAATTAAAGTAATTATTACGCTGAATGATTATTATATAATGCAAGAACTGTTACATTTTGGATTGGTTGCACACCAAGATAAAGAGAAAAACAATGTTATTGGTTAACGTTGATGTTTAAGGTGTCTGATTGGTTCCAACCCTGTCAACAAGAAAATATATAATCTAGCGCCAGGTGTGTGAATGTTCTGGTGGCTCGGTAGAAGGCTGAATGTTAGACGCTGTTTAAAATTAAATAACTTTCTGCCGCATACAATGTGTCTGCGCCGTGTTCTATCGGGGAACTTCCTAAAAAGGGGATTATTTTCCAGACACCACATGGTTGCCGTATTGTTTTGTTGTGCTTGCAAAGTGTACCAGTGCCAGAGCCAGAGGGGGTCCAAGGTGAACACCCCTGACATTCAATTGGCTACCCTGGGTGCCACCCCAAAATTTGATTCGCTACAATAACAGATAGTATTGGTTCCCAACGTACATTGTATACATCATGGACAAACGTGGGGCTAACAACGCCAGGGTCGTGGGTTCGATCCCAGGGGATTGCAGTTACTTAGAAAAAAAAATTATAGGATAATGCAATACTTTGGATAATGTAAATGTAAAGGAAAAAGGGCCCTGCATAATAATAACTAGCTATGACAGTCGCAATCTAAATAAGATTAGGTGAAAATGAACGAAACGAATGTGGGTGACGGTGTTTTTGCTCTGCTACAGCTTTGAGCATCACAGCCAATCAGGTTCATGGTATGAATATACTGGCCAATCAGAGGCATTTAAATGATTCACCTGTGAAGAAGAGCTGTGCTGAAGTGCTCCACGCTCACAAAGTTTATCATTAACAACCGCCTACAGATAAGATGTAAGAAAGAGATTCATTGGCGTGTCAGACTCTTTACTGTATAACCTGAAGCCATTGAGTGTTTTAATAATGACGGACGTTTTCTATATATTTCCTGTTTGAAAAAAAGATATTTTTGTTCCTTAGAGAATCAATAAAATAATTCATAAACGTTTCCCAACTTGTTTTGTAGCATGTAAAACGTTTTAATGTATTATAATATCTGAAAGTAATCATCAAGATTATAACATCAAGGGCAAAAATCTGCATCAATGATTTTGTTTTAATCTTACAGTCCTATGGAATGAGTATATGTTTCATAAGATATATGCTGCTCTGTCAGTTTAAAGACACATCTGGTGCTGCTTTGTTTCAGGGTTTTCAACATTGTCATTATTTATATTTTAACATTTAATTTATCTACATACTTTTAGAATTACATTAATCTTATTACGGTGTACAATTGTTTTGTATACATTTGTCACATTCGTGACAAACTCTGGGAAGTGAATTACCAGCAATCAAAGGATTTATTTATTTATACTTCGATGCCAGGTCAGGGTTAAGCACACATTTTCTGTCATGGTCTGGGGACCCCCTGAAGAACACTTGGCCACCTTATATATAAAACTCTAGCTACGCCACTGCTAATGTAATGATGCTAATGCATTAAAATACTGACAATGCCGCCCTATTGTTTTAAACGCCGGAAGTAACGTTCATTTGAACACTTACGACTTCTTTATTGCTGTGTTCCTCTCCTAAATGAATCCTGAACGGCGCGGATGTAGTAGCTGCGTTTCCATTACCCTTCAAAATTCCATTTATTAGGAACAGTGAGGTAATTTAAGAATATATAGGGGAATATATACATTTCTCTTCACTCTTTCTTCACAGCAAGTGGCAATATACACCTCTAATGTTTGTTTGCAACACCTAAAAAGAAGAAGTATGAGATTTACTTCTTCTTTCATGATGTTTAATGGAACCGCCGTCATTCTGCAATATTTTCTTTATCGACATTTTCTATCATTTCTAAATATTAAAGTAAATATTAAAGCATACTACTGTATTTGATACAATTTATCCAATTAGTTCATACTACAAAATATAGTAGTGTTCATTAAATAAGGGTGGTAATGGTGTATTATATTACAGGATCTAGATTTGTGTCATTAGAAATTTGTATTCATTTTGTAGATTTGAATAATAAAAACGGCACAGAACCCTGATACTACTTGGTATCGTTATACTCCAGCTGGCATAGTGTCGCAAGATATGTTTATGATATTGTGACAACCCAATTGTTTCAGCTGATGACCAAGCACCCGGGCAAGCGTCTGGGCTGCGGTCCTGAGGGGGAGCGAGACATCAGGGAGCACGGCTTCTTTCGTTACATAGACTGGGAGAAACTGGAGAACAAGGAAGTTCAGCCACCATTCAAACCAAAAGCTGTAAGTCGTAGCCAGAGATCTCTAACACGCACACATGATCTCTCACTTACACACATGCACTGCTTTTGTGTCACTAAAATCCCAAACACAGGTAAGTGTTTCTGACTTCACTCTGAAAGGGACTTACGTTACTCTATTTTTGTGTTTGGTTAATATTACCTGAGACCTAAAATGCACAACCTTTTTTGCCCATTTTGAAACTGGATTTCTATTAACCAATCACAGCTTTTCGTCTAGCCTTAACATTAAATTGAATCATCTAACCCTAAAAACATACATAAACACACCTTGGAGCTATCTAAACCCAATCCTAATTTCAGAGGGCAATGATTGGTTGACAGGAATGTTGTTTCAGCACAAGCAGGGAATGTTAACATGGCAGAATCTCCTACTTGCAAGTCTCTTGGACTCTTACAAGTGGACACTAGCTAGTTTTAAAGAAGTCAGATTGTGATCTGCTATAGCACCCAGATGACAAGAACTTTCAAGTTCTTTGAGGGGGTTGAGGAGCAGTAGGGTGTAATGAGAAGTCAGTACGTTCTCCTTCTCAAGCGTCTCTCACACGCACCGTAGCATTTTAGCTTCATTAGCGCCGTGCGAGCCAGAGCTCCGGCCGAGCTGAGCCGTGTTTGTCAGCCTCAGTCAGGTCCTTAATGAGAACAGCTTCTCCTGCGTCTTGTGTGCGTGTGTGAGCTGTCAGATGAAGCAGGCGTCGGCCGAGTGGTTATAGAGAGCAGCACCGCATAGCCTTCACGTCAGCCCTTGTGACCTCATGTTAAGACGCAGAATGGCCTCAGAACGTGATGTTATTCTTGCAGTTCTCTCTGTCTGCAGGGTCTCAGCGCTCTCCGTGAGAACAGATTGTCTTGTTAGTTGAAGGAGCATCAGGGAAAAGCGAGTTCAGTTGAGTTTTCAGGTGTGTATATTTGAGAGTGTGTTGGCTGTCTGCGTAGCAGCAGATGGAAGTTTGTGTGCTGATGTCAGAGAAATGGATGATTTCAGGATCTCTCACTGATGATGTCCACATGCTTGATGGACACCCACACGGCTGCTTGATTGTTTTACTAATTCATCATTGCAAATTAGGATCTGAACATCTCGTATGAAGGTAAGAGGGTATAATTTGAATAGCATGTCGTTCTACACATCTCGGCCTGCGGCTCTTAAATGAAGCGTGGCAGCAGTGTTTGGTGAGACATCACGGCTGTGACATGGATTAAGGAATCAAACTCAGGGGAGGTGAATGTAGACGTGGGCCCTTAAACTGTCAGAGTGACTTTACAGCTCAAGTTAGAGCAGAACGAGAGGAGGGATGCCATACGGAGATGTTGGTTTCTCTGCTGGTGGTGTTGAATTATCTGGTGGCAGGTGAGAAGTGACTGTTGATTGGTTGGTTGGGACTTTCGCCAGCTCTAGGCGGAACTCCTCTGGCTATAGCGTCTGGAGATGGACCGTTGTTTCCTGCTCGTGCCAGCGAGCTCGTAGCAACCACAGGAGGGCAGCTGTCTGTGTGCTGCCAGCAGCGCTCATTCTTACTTCCTGTATGTCAGATGGTTTTCTCTCTGTGTCAGTGTAGAATGGATATGATCACCTACCTTCACCCTTTCACACACATGCTGTCCTCACGCTCTTTTCCTGTTCAAACAATGATGGGGGGAGGAGAAAGAGGAAGAAAGCCAGGTGAACGAGAGACATCTCTTTCTGTGTTATGTATTTACTTTATTTGTCTATTCATCCATCCTTTATTTCTTTCTTGCCTAACTGTCTGTCTGTATATCCATCCTCCATTATTTATGTATTTTTCTTTCTTTCTTCCTTTCCACCCAATCCTTCCTTCCATCCATCATCTTTTTTTCTTTCTTTTTGTTTTTCTATGCTCTGTCCATCCTCCATCTATCCATCATCTTTCTTTCTTTCTTTCTCATTTATTTATTTGTCTATCAATCAATCTATTGTCATATTTCTTTACTTCAAAAAGAAATCATCCATCCATCTTATTTTACCATTACTCTACCTCTTCTTTCTTTGTTTCTTTTTTCTTCTATAGATCTAGCTAGCTATCTATCTATCCATCCTTTTCTTTTTGTTTTACTATCTGTCCATCAAACTATCTACCCATCATCTTTCTTTCTTTTCTTCTTCTTTCTTTCTTTCTTTCTTTCTTTCTTTCTTTCTTTCTTTCTTTCTTTCTTTCTTTCTTTCTTTCTTTCTTTCTTTCTATACATGTTTAATTTTTTCTTACTCTGCCTCTCTTTCACTCAGCAGTCATATAGCGATATGAGAGAGCTCAGGGAAAACATTTCTGCTGCATTTTTCTCAGAAAAGAAGCTGGAGTGCGATAGAGCGACAGAGAGAAGGGTGTGGAATGAAGGGGCTGCGTCGGTGTGTGCACGCGTGAGAGAAAGTTGCAAATGGGCAGCGTTTAACACAGCAGTCATCAGACCATTTGTCATGTGTGTCTTCAATAGCAGCTCACAGCAGACGGGGCCCATGATGGTAATGCCTGTGGACAGGTGGCTTTACAAAGACACCAAAAAGCTTTTGCATCCATTTTCAGGGGCCGATGAGATGCAGGTCATCTGATTCTCTGAAGGTTCAGTTGCCTAGGTGGCACGGTGTGTGCAGGCGGTGAACCGGTGGACCCATGAGTTTTAGCTTGTTATGATCACATACAGAAACACTGTTGCGTTTGCAGTGGGGTGGCAGGGGTTACACCGCTGCTGCATTGGACCATTAATTGGGTTTAAATTAGAGGGGCTTCTGAATGCAACCGTACACAGATGCTGTGCTGGGTGATTTAATGGTTTCCTCACAGAGATGTTTTGCCTCAGTGCTTCGCTGTCTGTCACCTTTGTGTATGTGTGCACACATTGACTGTGTTTGTCACTGACAAAATTTAAAGGTGGTGAGTGGACAAGTTTTGATTGCATTTTGTGTCTTATGTAAGACATATTGGTTGTAAATCATTTAAATTGCAGTCAGTGCTGAAAACACAGAGCCATGCCTAGAGCCATTGTGCTAGCAAGCTCAGGCTGAAGATTCAGGGCTAAGGGTGCGGTCACTAAAATGGGGTCATTGGGCTTCTTTATAAAGTAGGCTCAAGCTTTTGTTTAGCTTTCTTTCATCAGTGCATCCGTTTTCTTAGAAATCAGGTGCTTATTGAAGTGCTGTTGGCACAATTGTGAGGTTAATATAAGGACATGGTCATTTAAACATCCATCATGGAATGGACAACAATCTCTTCTCAATTTCACTATAGACAGTTTTAGCGGCAACAACATAAACAAACGTTACGTGGCCCAGACTTAACTTCTGGTTGACCTTTGCAATGAATCAATAACTTTTGAGCAGTTCTAATTGAGTTAAATACAATGAATATACAACAGAATAATAATATAAATTAAATTGTTATATTATAACCATTCTATTTGTTATCTCATAGCGGATGTGGATTTGAGCCTTGTTACGTATGAGCTACATTAAATAGTTTATTTTGATTTCATTTTTTTAAGTTAAATGGATCAACTCTAAAACTTAACTATCACCTTTTCTCTGATACAATAACACACTTTCTCTGTGTGTAATATAAATCCTAAAACTTCCACATAATACCCATTTCATTTGATTCTCAAATAGATTTGGGAGCAATTCTATATGGTGTAATGAAATAAGCTGTTCCACTGAAAGAATAAATCATTTTATTCCACTCTATAAAATGGATGGTACAAAGAAAACACAAAGAAATGGGAAAAGGCTATTTAAGTGGTTTTTTTCACAAAATGGAATGTATATAAAATGTTGCTTGGCCACCCATTTAGCTTATTACACTGATGTATAAAAACAACACAATCTGACCTTAACAGAACAGAACAAGAATCTCTTTGTCTAGTTAAGGACAACTTTTAAATCAACATTATGTTGTCCCTTTTATTTATTTAACACAAAATTAACTTAATGTGGCTCATAATGTGTTAAAAAACTCATAACATGTTACAATTCCATAATACAGAAAAATGGTTATATACAAAATCTTTTTGAGAGTGTACAGGCAAAGCTGATAACTACTATTACCAAGATCCAAACTCTGAAATATAAAAAGAAATGAACCCATAAAGTGTTATTTAGCTTTTGAAACAAATCAACACACATAGCTGGTGTACAATAGACATGTTCATTCTCTGCTAATGAATGTAGTATAGCACAATAGTGACACATGGATCGTGATAGGCGTCATACCGTGAGCTGTGTGCGGAATCTCAGCTCTAACTTTCTCCACCTGCCAGATTTGTTCTCTTTTTTCAACGTGGCTGCTCCTACAGTGTTGTTTGCCAAAGGAGAAGCCGCAGAGCTACTTTATCATGGGCCAAAATTAGAGAGCTGGCCAGGTTTGGAAGGTTCTGATGGTTTGACTTTGCTCCATTTCAAAACACTGTCCTGTTCATGAATAGTACATGGCTTTAAAAGGTGAGTTTTGATATCGCCGTGGACCGCGACTCACCCTTGCTTCACGTGAACGGGTCTCCCCCGTGTGAATTTCATTGTCATTTACAGATTCGTGTGCATGCACTTACCGTTTTCTAACCCTTCTGATGAGCTAGCTATTGAAATGTCACTTGAAGTGCAAAAGAACATTGGAATTTCAAAACTGACATTTGAACTGAAGCTTATGTGTTTGTGGTGGTGTTGTTGTTTTACTGTTGTTGTTAAAAGCTTCATGAATTACATGTTAACGTGCCGTTAACATCTGAAACATGTTCATGTGTCAGTGTGAATGTCCTGGGTCTTACACATGCCTTCATACATTGATAATTCTCCAAGCTGGTTCTGTTCCACAACTGGATGAGCTGCCTAATGAAGATTTTTACTGTTTTGCCAAGACTTAGTTTGTGCTAGGTTTTTTTTATGCCTATTGGAGTTACAATGATAGCCTAGCAGCACGCCAATGCCAAAATATATTGAAATCAATTGAGAGTCTCTCTGACTATTGGGAATGCGTTCCCTATCTCAGATAAATACAACTTTTTAATGCCTGTGAAGTCAGAAGACAACAAAGTAGGTTTTGGAGCAGTCTATACATCTACATCATACATCCAAAACTGTTCAGCAATCACATCCATTGCATTTATATCCACTGGCATAACTTTATTTGTTCTCCATTCATCTGATTGTTCAGTTCTTTTACTTTTTTCTTCTGTCTTTATGATCATGTCCATCACCCCGCATCCATCACATGCCTCTCTTGTTCTTCTCTTCCTCCTGCAGTGTGGCCGGGACGCAGAGAACTTTGACCGCTTTTTCACCCGCCATCCTCCGGTTCTCACCCCTCCAGACCAGGAGGTCATCATGAACCTCGACCAAGACGAGTTCGAGGGCTTTTCCTTCATAAACCTCGAATACCCCGTCATGGAAGCCCAGAGTTAAGGGCGACCACCACCCCCAAAACTAACCAAACCCTCCATCCAACCCCCCCTCATCATGTATGTTTATATGCCATATACGACATGAAACTAGTATGTATATGTATATAAACAAACAGCCACGCGCCGAAAACTAACCCATCATTCCACGTGCATGCGATTTTATTAAGATTAGTCTCACTGCGGCTTTCATAACCTTCCGTTGAATGCATCCACGTTGGAGAAGCGTTTTGAATCAAGAGGCCTTTTTGCACTTTGGCCATCTTTATACTAGTTTTATGCTGCTGCTTTCCTGAATGCGGCGTGTAGTGCATACTGTAGATCTCTAGTAAATTGCCCTTTAGATTGTATCTGTTCAATCACCAGGTGTTCAGATATAGCCATTAGCACTAAGGTGCATGACTCTGAGATGCATAATGGCTAGCCCTCGCTCCTCTTACCAGCCTTTGTGACAGTGATATTGTGATGATTTTATAGTTGTTTTTTCCTCCGGCTTTTATTGCCTGTTTCCAGATATCACGGGAATGCAAACTGTTTTTGCATGACGGTTTTGTTTGCCCGCAATTTTATTTAGTTAACTCTATAGTAAACCCTTATCCACGTTTTGGTTGCTATTTCTTAACCCCTGTCAATGACTTGCGTTGTACAGACAAGTTAGTAACAAAACAAATGACCAAAGTTTTTTTTAAGCATGAGTCCATTTTATAGTATGCCCGGCTGTTTGCGTGTATGTTTGGATGTAGGTAATCAGAGCTTGTGCCTGAATGTTTTAGCAATCTGCTTCTCTTGCCTGATCATCCCACACCATCAGCGAAAACTCCTCCAGGGTCTCCAGTAGGTCCTACATTAAGGAAGCGAGTCTCCTGCAACGGATTTCCGTCGGCTCTTCCTGGTTTTGTATTCTGATTTAGGTACTGCTTAAAGTTCAGCCAGATTATGGAGAGGCATGCTATTCATCATCTACCTCTTCCTACAGACGTGAGAGATACGTAAGACAACAAGTGCTAATATCAGACGTGACTTAACCTACAGCCAATCGCATTTACATTCATTTACACTGAGACTGACCCAAATGTTGGATATGAATTACTGTTTCCAATCCCAATGCTATGATATAGCCAATATTATCTTAACAGTCTACTCTGCTGATACGTATGAATTCTGCAGCCGTCTTTTAGCCCCATTGTGGTTTACGATGAACAGTCACCCATGGGTAATATCTTAAAATTATGCTTCGGTTGATTGAGATTACAGAAGAAATTGAGTATGAGCAAATTAGTCTAGTAGGGATTTGTTCATGCTGTATAGCTTCGACTTGAATTTGTCAATGGAGATCTGTGATGAACCTCATGAGGTATCAAAACTGTCTTGTTGTTATTTGAAGTGTACCACAGCATCCATAGAACACAGTATTATATGCAACAATATGCAGCATGGATTTTTTTGCGCACAATTACAAGGCATAACTTCATATTGAGAGTAAAACATTTCAAGCATGTAAACATTGCTCATCAGGGACAATGGGAGTTCGATGAAGCTGGCAGTTGTTGTGTTAATGGGTATAACAGGGCTGGTTGGGTGCCCTGATTAAGTGCACGCGGTTCTGCCAGCGAGCGGCTCAGGTTTAGTTGAGGGGTCTGATGCAACTGTACTGTTTATGTCACTAATAACAGCAGAAACCTTATCACTGGAACTGGAATAGGGCCACACATCCATAGAAATGGGTCAGATCCTCTCCGACATCAGAGTTCCTGGAGCGGTTATCTGTGCTGACTTTTATTGGAATCCACTGGGGCTTCATATCATATCTTCATCGATGGATAACCTCTATTATAGTTCCAAACCCACGTTAGTCATAAATTAGTGTATATGATACTCAATACCATTAAACGTCATACGTCATATTTAAGACACTTGTATTTTTTGCCAAAATATCGTGTAAGAGCAGTTCAGTTTAGGGCTTTGATATTTTTTATTTGTCTTAATATAAGCAAACATACACAAAATGTGTCAAATGTTCATAAAGTTTGTGAATTGTATGTAGTCAGTATTTTAAATTAGATGACGGTAAGAGAGGAAGTTTATGCATGATTTCTGTGTTTTCTATGACAGCGTTTGGAGATGTGCAAGACTAATGCATGAATAACTGTGAACTGTGATTCCATAGGTTAGCATTATAACATATTAGTCTAGTGTTTTAGCAAGTGCTCTTAATATCTGTGTGCTTTAATTCATACTTCTTCAGTGCTTTTCTTGTGCCAAAGTATTTTCCAAAAAAAAGAGTATACATTGCAATAAAACTAAAACATCAATAGCCTTTGTTTTGGTGTCGCTTTGTTTTCCTCAATGCAATTTGAGTGTACACAACCTTGAAATTACAAAATTGTATTTGATCACATAAAGCATCATTTGTATGTTTCTGAAGTGCTTCACAGAACAAGCCTTGTAAATTTAGCTCGGAGCATTGCTGTATGAAAGCTTGGACGGTGTGCTGCACGTGCCCACGCTAAGATCTGCATATTTCATGCCTGCCACTTAACATGAGAACACTTCATCTTGTTCCACTATCATTCAGAGGAGAACATACACGGGAATTCATGGGTGGGTGAAAACATTCTGTCTGACATCGTGCTTTATTCCCCTTATTAAACATTCGGCTTGCGTTAAATGTGAACATCGGTCGAATTCCGTTTTTAAAGGGATGGGAAAACAACCAAAGTTTTGTTAAGCAGTAAATGATTAGAGTCGACAGATTAATCCTTTATCTTTATATGTTAAAGTCAGGGGCCGATATTAAAGGCGCAGCGCTGTTATTGTCTGGGATTGAATATTTGTTCTGTCCCAGCGATGCTCTGAACTTTATGTTAATCTGTGTTATATGCAGCCTACAGTCGAGTCTGTTGCACCACAAAAAATGTTAATTAATTCTGAATGTCGAAGCCTCAAATTAAATGAGTGGGTTAGCAGCGTGTGTGCGGCTTATCAGCTGAAAACAGGTCAGCGTTTGATACAGCTGTTCTCTTCTCGCGCTGACATCAGCTCGCCGCTAATCCGCTCCTTTATGGAAAGCTCGGTGCCTTAGTATTGCACAAAATTACAGAATCACGATTGGAATTCAAACTTGGCAAAACGAACACCTTGGATTAACAGAAGGTGTCTCATCTTTTTATTATTGTTCCCCTCTGGGCCTTCGGTAGAGCATCTCCAACCCTATCTGTGAAGAACCGCAGGACCATATATTCAGATCTGCTTTGGTGAAGCATCTGTATAAGTCGTCAGTGTAGATTTGTTGTGCTGTCGTGTGACTCGTATCCACCAACATCTTGTACTGCCATGTCCATACCCTGTGTTAATGATGCTCTGTGTTTTCCTGCAAATCTCATTTTGTCACACAGACTACAATGGCACTGGCCAGGCATCAGCATGGCAAGCTAGCATTGATGTTCCTGTCAACTGAGACTATTCATCTCTAATTAGTGTAATTTTTCCGGTTTAGGGGGATGTTGTAGGGTACGATCTTTGATATTCCTTCTTATATTAATGATTTAATGCAGCATTTTTCAGTTCTAACAGTACCTGGTAACCAGCACCGCAACATATTTGCCATCTTGGGTAACTAAATGTGGATATATGAGTAAACAGGATTTGAATATCCGAGTGTATCACTTTTTTATAGAGTCCAAAGGTCTGAGATTACTCATGAAATGCTTTGATGCTGTAGCATTATTAAATAGATAACTTTAATTTGAATAAAATCATAAATACATGTTTATTTATGGATTTTAAACCCCAAATTTTAAATATGGTCTCATACATGTGGACCCGATTGTCTTATATATCCTTTCACCCTCATGTTGTTTATAACCTGTATTACTTTATTTCTTCTGCAGAACACAAAGGCAGATATTTTGAGAAATGTCTATTTTGTCTATACAATAGTATTTTTCTAAATATCTTCTTTTGTGTTTTGCAGAACACAATACAGGTTTGAAACGACATGAAAATGTAAATGACGATAGAGTTTTCACTGTGAAGGACTATCCCTTAGACTTTAAACTCCATCTGGTCTTGTTTAATATCTCACTTGCACACATCTTCATAATTCTCTGTATAATAATTAAATCTCAACGTTTTGTTGGCTGACGACTAGACTTAAAACTAATTCAAACCCACATTGAGCCACAATCCTGACGTTTCCATGCCAGTGGCCAGTGCCATTTTCCTCCGAGCTGTCTGGCTCCTGAGAGTCCAGGTAATCTTGTGGCCATCGCTCTGGAGTTTGTGTGCTTCGCTGTACTGTGGTGTGTTTGATCCAGCTGGACACAAGGTAGGAGACGTGCTTCTGTTGTAGTATCATATATCTTCTTCCTGTCCTCCCTGTTCTTCTTGTCTGGAGCTGTTTTTCCATGTGCATGGTGCCAGGAGATCTCAGACGCTCCCCTGGACCCTCTCTCTCTCTTCCAGCACTGCTTTTGTTTGATGTGATCTGCATATCAATATTTGGAGTCATATGTCTTCTCTGCATCTGTGCTCCTGGTTGTTTGTTAATCTTTCTCGCAGTGCTTTGATGACACTCTCATTTTTCTTTCTGTCTTCCTCACCTGAAAGCATCTTATTTTGTTCTTGTCGTGCCAAGGCGTTAGCTGTCCGATCAGAGAATCCGTCTGTATAAAAGAAGAGCTCACCGCTTTCCCATTGTTAGTCTACTAGCTTCAAACCGCACTTGAATGTATGTTTTAATGCAGAGCACTTCTGCACTTCCCAAAATTCCCTCAGGCCCACCATTGACCAGAAAGCTGAATTATTTAGGTGGAAATAATAACTTAACCGGATTGCATTTTTTCCGAGACAGGCTTCATTTTTGCTCGTATTATCCGACTAGATGTCCGGCAGCCTACAATTAAAGGGATAGTTCACCCAAAAATGAAAATTCTGTCAGGAATTTAGCTGTTCCAAATGTCTTTGTTTGGTTGAACACGGAGAAAGATATTTGGATGAATGTTTGTAACCAAACAGTTCTTGGACCCCATTAAATATCATAGTAGGAAAAATTACAATGGTTGTCAAAAGTGACCCAGATGGTAGTCAATGGGGTCCCTGAACTGTTTGGTTATAAGCATTCTTCTACAAAGAAGAACATCTTTCTGTGTTCATCAGAATAAATTATTTCATACAGATTTGGAACAACTCGAATGTGATTTAATGACAGAATTTGTATTTTTGGGTGAACTATCACTTTAAGGTTATGAGTTCTATATTGATCCTTTGTGAGCGTTCCTTATCCTTTGGTTGATTTTTTTTAATGCATTGACCTTAATACACCAATGTAAGGCTGTTTTCTCAAGAATAAAACATGTTCATCATTTCAAATGAAAACTCTCCACAAAACCTATTTCTGAGACTTAGCCCTTATGTACATGTTTGTGTACTCGTGAGGATCACAGTGTTTGTGTAGCGGTATCTTCTTGCTTCACCATTGCTTAGCATATTGAGTGCGGCCCCTCCCCTCACAGTTGCCTTTGTGGATTTACATTGCCAAGCAGTGCTTTAACATTGTCTACCCCCAGAGAAGTCCATTCCTCTACACCCCTGCCCCCCTCCGTCACTTTATCGCACTTCTGTCTCAATTCCTCCGTTCCTCGCTCTGCCTCCGACCCACCTTACCCCCACCCTGTTTTCCATTCTCATCTTACTCTCTCGCTTTCTCCCTCCCTCTGTCCTCCCACTCAGTGCGTTTGAGTGTGCGTGTGTCCTTTGAGCCGGACTGGCTCTTCCCTCGGGCGCTCTGGCACACAAGGCCGCAGCAGAGAGGAATTCTCTCAGTAAGAACAGGCCTGTAGGCCTAACAAACCGTCTGCCCCTTTCATTTAGACTCCTCTCAGAGAGAAAGCCAGAGATAGAGAATGGCCAGCAGTGCCTACGCTTAAGCATCTCATAAAAGTAACAGTGTCGACGCAACCGTGATCCGTGGATGGGGAGCGTCAGAGCGAGATGCGTCTCATCAGTGGCCTGGACGTCTTACAAAAGCACTTGTGTTACAGTATCTTCTGCCTTACACACAGCTGGGCTTTCTGCTCGGGTGCATTTTTCATCAGCTTTTTAGTTCAAGCTAAATTATGAAATTAAAAGCTCAGAGTCTCTTGAAAGAATAGTTCACCTAAAAATGAAAATTCTGTCATTTTTACTTAACCTAACCTTTATATACTACATGCGTTTCCTTTTCTCTGCCTAACATTAAAGTACTTTGTCTAGATTCCTCATGTAGCTCTTTGCTTGTATCAGGAGGCTATGGGGACATTTTCCTTATGTTTAGCTTTGACATGTACAGAATAACATCATGTAGGTTTGAGGGGAATATACGAGGGTAAATAATGACAGAGTTAGCATTTTTGGCGAAGTATCGATTTAAGATCTCAAGACTTTGGAGGTATATTTTCTAAAATCTTTCACAAATCTTTTTCACTAGTGCAGCATTGGCTGTATAAAATGCCTCTAACACCCATTTTCTTTCTATTTTCCAGCGAAACAGTCGAGACACCTGCAACTTTGACCGGGAGTTCACTAAAATGGCCGTGGAGTTCACTCCCACCGACAAGTTATTTATCATGAATCTGGACCAGGACGAGTTCCTGGGCTTCTCCTGCACCAACCTGGAATATGTTGCACCCTCTCAGGGTTAAACAAGCACACGGTTTAAAGACTGCTTGTCTTGTATCACTGTCTGCCTGTATGTGTGTGACATGTATGCTCAGGGTTGTGAAAGCTAACTCATATTACTGTAACAGGATTTACCAAAGGGCTCAGGTGGACCACCACATTTCTAAAGGGACGAAGTTGTCGGAATCACGCGAATGCAATCGTTTCCCTCTTCCTGGCTAAATCTCGCTCAGGGATTGCGTTTGCCATTGGTGTTTATACAACGGTAAATGCAGCCTTTGCAACAAACCAGGAACAAACACGACAAACCCCAAGTGAGCAATTTGAAGAACAACAATGCTGCCTTCAATTATTTATTTGCAGTTCATTATTTTCCCCCGCTTTGGTCTCTATTTGAGCGAGCTTTATACTGAGCTGATGTTTAATTCACTGGCTTAAACCCATTATACCGAAATATTATTATCTCCCACTCTTGACTCGAGCACGGGCTCCCATGTGTTAATTGGGGAATTCCAGGCAAAAGTCATTCTCGCTGTTGAGGCATTCAGGAAGAGGGAACAAACGTGGAAGAAATGTCAAGATGGTCGCAACGTCAAAATGTCATTATCATTCATAACACCGTCTTTCCAGAAGGATTCATATCACTGGATTCCGGAAGAGCAGAGATTTGTTAAGCTACTAGTTCATATTCCAGAATCCTCGAGGACGAGGATTAGAAACAGCTGAATAGATCAAATACACTCTTGCAATACAGAATTCTAATAGTACATAAATGTGTATCTATGCACCTTGTAGGAAACACAATGTGCCATTTTCAGAGGGACTTCAGCATCCGCGTCTATTCCCTGTGATTTCCAATGCTTAATTTGCATGATTCCAATAGTTTGTTTATCCCCTTGGCATAATACTTGTGGATGTATCTATCATTCAGACAAAAAGACTCTATTGTTCAATTACATAAAAATCATACTGGCATTTCTGAATGCTCCTTCTAGATCAGTCATGTTGTAATATATAGCAATGTGATTCGAATTCACCACCTATGTGCACTGATGAGTCATAGGCTTTGTGTATATAATGTAACTAAGCACTTTTTGAAATAATATTTATTTCTTAGCTCCCATCTGATTCATGTAAAAGAAAGAAGGCCATCTATAAACTTTCTCCAAAACAATGCATGTTCAACGTTAATAGTCTTATCTCCCGATGTGTTATAATATTTCACATTGTTATTTATTTTATAGCTTATAATTTAGTAAGTAAACACCATGTGCCACACGCAGTAGAATACCTGTACACTCGCTGGTGAAACCTCTAATGAAAATGACTTTGGGATTAGATACACATAAATCGATAGCCTGCTCTCTCCTGAATAAGCGGAGCTGGATTGATCTGTTCTGCCTGCTCTTGTACAGATTCTAACCTCTCTAGTGCTGTGTGTTTAGGAGTGGCGTCTATGTGAGGTAAACAGTTGCAGTGTTTTGATTGGGCTAAGTGTCAGTAGCCTTCATTTTATACTCGCTGTGTGGCTCAGTGCTATCCCATAATGCTGTCTGAGACCCATTCACTCCGTACAAACTTAAGCTACGCATTGATCGGACAATTATCAAAAAGCGAAGAGAAAGGCATATATCTGGTGACGCATTGGACCGCTAGGTGATTTAGATAGAAAATTTCACAGGCTTAAAGACAGAATGTCTGCTTAATTGCCAGCGGAATGGTTTATGATACCAGCTCCAGGGATCAAAGATACAGAGGAGGGGGGGTCTCAGACATCGTAAACACATAGATACTGGATGAGACACTAGATAAACCATTAAAGCTGTAAGTTATTGATGTGCTTATGAGAGAATATGTAATATGTTCTATTTATAATACAGAATTTCAATGTAAACCTGCATTTTGTCTGGTTTCTATAACTAAACCTCTTATTGGTGTTTAACTCTTTCAAGCATGCATTATTACCTCAGTCAGTTTCTTTTGTGTTTTTATCGTTGTAGGGAATAGAAAGCAAGATTTGAACTTTTTTACATATATTTTCCACTTTGCCATTTTGTATTTTTAGAAACAGGTTAGTGTTTGGATAGTGACCTCTATCATATGCATGAAATTCTTACACGGCCTAGCCTTTCATTCATTTTTTTAATTATAATTTAAGTCTATTTTGATGTCACAATCTTTAAAACGATACGGAGCAAATCATAGTTTTCCCACAGCACTCTTAACTCTTGAAGTTTTGCAATCGAGTTTATGGTTTTCAAAATGTTTTTATGGCATTAAATGGACACCTCAAAAACAAAACACCAGTGCATAAAAGCTAAATATAAAAGTTTAAAGTGTAAGACCGTAAAAGCGTTCGATGGTTTGCACTTGCAGCTAAACATTGTTATGTCTTATCACACATCTAGTTAATTATTTTCTTTGATTACACCGTTTACTTCTGTTAATGTTAGATTTATTTTGGAGTCACGTGTAAACTGACATTTATTGAACTGAAAGTTTATTGAGCGGAGCATTTTGCCAAGCAGATGATGTCTTCTGGCAAAGAAATGCACCATTTTATCAGCCGACGAAATTCATGTTTGGGAAATGAGACCGGAGTCGCCGGGCAATCTACGGACGCAAATTGTTCCCCTGACCTTCCATCACTCAGAGCTGACTTCCACATGATGTGATCCTTTAAGCTTTCCCTCACCCAGCTCTCCAAATCTGTGCGAAAAACACACTCGCAAGATCCTCCACAGACTACGACCAATGAGAACAATTACCCAGCTCTCCTCCTCTTCCTGTCAGAATCATGGTGATGCTCTAGCTGCGCTGTATGTGAGCACATGAGATTATGAAGGGTTTCATTTCAGCACAGATAAAGCCCCAAGACACCACGCTGGTGGGTGCGTTCTCTAGGCATGGTGCTGAGTGAGCATTTTTGCCGTAGCTTTAATTTTGACAGCTAATGAAATTATTTGCCTTTGACAACAGCTCATTATGTTCCTCAAAGGCATTGTCTGGGACTGCTGTGTTCTGATCTATTCCATTCTCTCTTTTTTCTTTCGGAGGTTTAAAAAAATCCAATTAAAATCATCCCCTGTGACAAAGAAGCTGCCGTCTGAAGAGTGAAGTTGGCCTTAAAAATAAAAGGGAACATATGGGCGAGGACAGTCAGCAAAGTAAAGCTTGCTATGGAATAATAAGGTTCCTAATGACTACATCCCACAAGTCGTTTATCAGCACACAATTTGAGGGAGATTCCCATACATCCTCCCCCACTTACGTACTAACGCGATCAGCTTAGTACATCCAAAACAGATGCGAATAAATCCACGTTCTCACCACGCCACATCTACCCTCCATGCGGCCTAGCCCCTCTTGCTAGACGTTATTTAGTCGCAAACCCGCTATCAGCCAAACGTGTCATTTTAGCGTCAGAGAGCGCGGTACCCACCGCTTTGCCATTAAAGGGCTGCGCAATGGCCCCCCATCCATCCTATAATGACACCCTAGCAGACTCCTGCGGCGAGATTTACAGACCAACAGACGCGCCCCCTCTCCCTCTTTTTGCATTGGATGTAAATAAAGCAGTGTAGGGAGCACGGCGCGTGCATTACATCCCAGCGGTGGCTCCCCTCCCATTTCCCTCAGTTCTCCCCCCCCATACAGCAGACGAAGAAAGAGCCGCTATTGATTCGAATTCGTTTTGTTCTTCCTCCATTAGTGTTCTTTCCGCGCGCTGTTCTCGCTTCTATAGAAGATCCCTAATTAACTGCGAAACAATTTGCTCTCTCGCGCACGGCGGACGCCGAGGCGCAGAAAGAGCGCGCGAGAGACTCTCCTCAGAGAACGACGAAAAGCATGGCGCCTGATATTTATTTAATTCGCTGGATCTTAGAAAACGTTTAGGAGAAAGCATGACGGAAGGATTTATTGGATTTGGTTGCACTCGCGGTGACGGAGCGAGAGTCGTGCTTTTTTTCTTTAATTGTGATAAGTGGTCCGGCTGCCCTGTCTTATAGAGGTAAAACAATTTAAAAAGCAATCTCCTGTTTTAATGAAAACAAGCATGCGGGCCCGCGTGGAGCTAATGAAGCCTGGAGAGTTATTACATGGGGCTCCAGGGATGTTCCATGCCGCTGTGTGTACAGTCAGTCACGGACTCGTGGCGTGGGAGGGGCGGATGGCGACGCGCTGCCCTCTGTGAGCAAAGCAACAAAGTCCATTTACTTTTGCAACACGTTGCATAGACGACATAGTAGGCTTCATCTCCATGACTCTATAAGCATCATCATTTAACATCTCGTCTGACCTCGCACGGCCCCAGATGGATAAAACTAAGTGTTCTCTTCTTCCGTCAATGTGCTCATATAGTAGTTGTAGGCCTAGGCCTATTTGCGGCGATATGCTGCTCGTGGATGTTCTGTTCCATTTCAGTGTCTCGTGCGTCGTGCCCCTCCACTGCCCTCTCCTCCCGCAACCTCAATAGTGTCGCATCATCACGGACCCGCTGAGATCATTTAACCTGGTCTGGCCGGCTGAACGGTCCTTTGGCAATCCGAATCTGACGCACTGCTATTTTTTCTGCCTTCTCGATCGAATTGTGCGAGGTAAAGATGGCGAAACGCTATTTATTACGCAGCAAAGAAACATCTGGGATGTTAATTACGGGGAACTGATAATTACTGATGTTTTATAGGGGTCTAGTTCACAACTCCCAAACTGAGAATAGTAATTACTTGACTTTGCACACCCGTGTTTGTCAATCAATGGTAATCTTCAGAGAAAGGCGCTTTTGAATGATAAAAAACTCATCAAATCTAGAAAACTTCATGGAAACTTTTTTATTCTATAAATATTTCCCACAGTACGGAATGTAGAGATAAGTTATTCAGAAGGAATACACCACCAGAAGCCTGCCTTTGTCTTCTCTCCCCCCTCTCTGAGGAGTCATAAACTTTCCGGCACATTTAATTGGTATTCTTCATGTTTATGTAGTTCTCTCTCCGACAGCAGCTTGGGCTGTAGAGGCAGTGAGGTAGAGCCTGATCATATCCAGCCTGTGATTATGTAAGTGTCCTTTCATCCCTGTGTGAACTTTCCTCCTTCTGTCTGAAGCTGTCACTCACCATCACCGTTCCAATCTGCAGCCACATCGCTCTAGTGCTCTCGCTGTCTGTCCATAGCAACCCCTCCTCCAGATTCCTGGCTTCCCGTTTCTGTGTCTGTGTCATGTCACTGTGTGAGCGGGCTTCTTTCTGCTCATTTTGACATGCTGGGACTTTGTTGTCTGTGGGTTGCGTTCCCAGGGGATATTTGGAAACATTTTACCTGTATCATTTCAGCTCTCGTTCTTTTATCTCCATGGTTCCTTTCATCATAACCTTGTGAGGCGCGAAAACGGCTTCATTATCACGCTATCATTATAAACATCCGTCATTCCGAGGTAGCTGGATTGTGAAGTACGCTGTTCGTATAATGAAGCGTGCTGACAAACACGTAAATGTACAGGCATTCCTATGGATTGCACAATGCTTAAAGTCTGAGAGTTCTCTTGGAAACATCAGTTCACTATTTTGATATTTTCAATACACATCGAATAAATCTGTGTATAACATTGAAATGTATCACAACATGTGGGCAAGCTAATTTTCTAACATGGTTTCTGCCTACTGAGACATTGTTAACAGACTTGAGTAATCTTCCAAATTAGTGTCTTATCTGGAATATTTGTTTTCTTTCATTCCCATCATGCTTGTGATTAAACATTAAAAAAAACCTGCAAGAGACGGTTTGTTTTCTAATGCTGTGTAGTGCAGCAATGGGCTTTAGGGGTCATTCTTTATATTTTTCACACAATGGATGCTATTCTGTAAATCACAGAAAAACTCTTCTTCAAATAACCTAATGACGCTTCAGAGAGCTTTCTGAGATGAAAATACAGGAGTTATATTTGCATGAGCATTGTGGTTTTTATTACCAATGGTTTCCTTAAAACACTTTTAAGAGGAAAACAACATCATACATATCCATTATTGGGTCTTTGAGGGTTTAGGAATGAGTCTGAAAAATATTCTTCTGCATTTAATTGTTTTGAAGTCCAGATTGCTTCTGTTTATGCCTCTATAGATCCTCATGGGGGTTGTATTGTATAACGTCTGTATTGTAGAAATATGTAAATCCATCTTGTCTTTCCGAAAAGAAAAGTGGTTTCCCACCCTCCACATCGTGGTTCTAATGAATGGTGGTGCAATTCTCCTGTGGTCTGGCCTGTGATGCTCCACTGCACCAAAGGCTGTTCAGAAACCTCATCCATTGCAGTTGACAGGGATGAATTTGAGCAATACTACAGCATGTGTGTTTAGTCAAGGGTCAGTGCACATCACAAATGATGACAGACTCCATGGTTGATACCCATAACTGAGGGGGCCCGGTGCTGGGACTTGGGGCTAAACTGATGTTATGTTAAAGGTTTCGCCTTATTAACAGAAAACAACAATAACAATACAAATCTTTTCTTGAGGTCTCACTGAATGTTTGAGCAGTATTGAGTTCCTATATATTATGAGCTCATATTGCCTGCATTATTTATTTATTTTTGTCATATCATCAATTTCAAACATTTTCAAATCATTGTTTAAATCACATATCATCAATTTCAAACATTTTCAAATCATTGTTTAAATCACATATCATCAATTTCAAACATTTTCAAATCATTGTTTAAATCAAAGTTTATTTGTAATTTAAGAAATGAACATTTTGGCCCAGTTTCATAAACTGGCCAAATAGCTACTGTTATATATTTTTACGTTATACTTTTTATACTATATCTATATGCTATAATAGTATACTTATTTTTTCTATATGTTCTCTGTAGTCTATAGCATCTCCACATGTTGGCTTGCAGACCAAGATGACTCTGAAGGTCCTTATGTGAATGAGCATCCCCTGCATTCCTGAGCTTTCTGCATGTGCAGATTCATCCGCGGGGCTTTACCTCCGTGCTACCTGTGGCTTTATTTATCATGCTCACTCTGCAGTGACTAAAACTATTTTACAAGCCACAGTGCTGAATTAATGAAGGATTCTGACACAGGCACCTTCCCCTAGGGTTTAAAAAATAATTAAAAAGATAAATACAAAGTAGCTTTTTTGTTTTTCCTTATTAATTATCACGTTACAGGAAATATTAAGGCTAACAGCGCTTTTTAAACTGGTTTGTTTATGTTCATTACAGAGTCCATTTTAGGGCTTTAATTGGAACGAGTAGTGCTGTTCTCTGTGGAGATCTTCAAAGTGGCTCTGTTAAGGGTGAGCATTAAACCGCATGCCTACACCGCTGCCACAGTTCTGCCAGACAAGCTCTGGACTGGACTAATGCATAATCTCCAAAATTGTCGAATAAGAAAGTTTGGTTACTATATAGTTGTGGAATCAAGCTACTCACTGTTTTTAAAATGTAAATGTATTCAAACCCCTTAGCATTTAACAAATACAATTTTGAAATTGTTCCATTATTCCCGCCTATCCAATAGCTATGGCTAGTGCAGGTGTCTTGTCTTAAAGCACCCCTAAAAAGTGAATAGGAACCACTTGGTCATCCAATTGAATTTCCTTTCTTTTCTCAGTTCTTGCTTTTCATTTCGCCCTCAGCCAGTCTTCATTTTTGTCCTTTTACTCAACTTCCTCACATCTTGTGTTTTTCTTCATACTAATGGAAGGAGAAAGTTGAGTTACCTACACTAGGTCCTGCTTCTTTGCCTCTGCCTGAAGTAATTTCTATGCTAATGAGACTCTCAATAAGATAAGACAGTCGGCAAGGGCTGCCTCTCCAACGCAGACTTCATGATGAGAGGGCCTGCCGGCTTTGCCCTCTGTGTCTATCCATTCATGCGGATATTTATCTTTTATTTATTCACTTTCATTCCGATTCTGTCAGCTTAACTATTTGTAAGGTTTTCCTTTAATGACATTAGACACAGTGAAATGGTGCCGATGGTCTAATAGAGAAGTCGTGGCACTCCTAGTCGATTTTTACCTGTGACTTTGACTTCTGCGTGGGCTTGTCAATTGTTTGTTTCTTTATTTGGTGTCTAAAGTACAACCTGCCTTTGAATACATTAAAACTTACTTGTACACACTCACTAAATGTGACAAATTACTGAAAAGTTTGAAAGCAGGTGCTGTTGCCACCTGTTCTGACAGCACGGCAATGCTTGTTGTCCATACCGTCCAGATTGGTTGTTTTGTCCACTGTGACTGTCTTGCATTGGGACTCACTGTTGTGTAGAGTGCGATTACGGTTAAATTTAGTATGCATGCTTTAGCCAAAGTCTTTGACATTCAAAGCCATTTGGGTCTGCCATAGCAAATTAAAATGCATTTAGGTTGCAGTCCCATAAGAAAGTGTTGAAAAGAGAATTTAATGAATGTCAATGAATACTGATATAATGGGAAATGTAACAAATATCTGCAAAGAGAGCTGCTGTTCCTCAAGTGCCGCGTTGTATTTTCATCCTCAAGAACAAGAGAAGAATGAATATTGAAGTTGCAAAGTCACCACTCAATACAGTATACAAATAAGCATGCCACATACTGTAGCTCTCGGAAACCAAACCATCCAACAAAAAGCATGAATTATGAAATAAGTGGAAAATTAAAGTAAGCATTTGTGGAAACTGACACGTGCTTGTAATTCACCATGTAGAGAGTTTCTTGCTGTGATTATATTTTTTGGTTTCTTTTGAACAAGCCTTCAGTTCTTTTTTCAGCCATTAACTTTATTGCTGAGGGAACAGAATCCATGTGCTTCTCTGTCACCGCAAGAACCTTAAAGCTGAGCGATCTCACTGCATTTCAGCTCCATCAGCAAAGGACACAGCTATGTGAACTGACCTTCATGCCGCTGGTCCCTCTAACATGAAACCCCACATCCCCATTTAAAGACAATCTGGAGCTTATTCACTGGCATTCATACAGTGCCAGATCAATCAAGTCCAGCGCCTCTGTGGGGAACCACAGTGAATGAGAGGTTAAAGAGGGATGTGAACAGAGGGGTTATCGTAATCACTTCACAGGATATGGCACATGGTGAATAAATGGATTCATCTAAAAAGCCTGATGTCTTGTTATTGCAATGTTCTTCGGGGTTGCTCTCAGAGACTTTGAACAGATGTAAAAATTGATACATATCATAATACACATAACTACAATGGCATTCGTTCTGATTATAGACTCGTAATATTGATTGAAATAGGAACATTTGTAGGTTTACCCACCAAGTTAGTAAAAATAAACCGAGTATTGCTTCCTTGCGACAATTTCTTTCGATTTCTACCGTCTGTCATTATCCTTCTAGAGATTTGCAGCTGAGCATTTGAATTAGAAGGCATTATTCATAGGATAACCTCATCCTCAAAGCTTACGCTGGCTCAGTCGGAGGAAAGCCAGAACACTCGCGATGAGGAATCAAGGTGCTTCCCGCGCAATGCGTGTTCATCATCCACGAGTATAAAAAGGCGCGAGGCGCACTAATATGGTTTCCACACTTCGTATTACTTGTAGGGGAACAACATTAAGTTTAAAATGTCGTTTTTGTGCATGTGTACCCTATGTTTAGGGGCAATGAAGACGGATAAGCTTATCGAAAGGAGGAGATGTTACAAAGCGTGGACAACGAGAGTTGTTTGCGCTTTGTAAGCAGACTTTGATTGTCAGTGCAGGAAATGATATCATTGTTCTGGCAAGTGCTTGTCACTAACATAATTTGAAATAATGTACGAAAAAGTGCACTAAAGCATGTTTTTTTAAATAAGGCAACTCAAAAAGGGAAATAATGTGTCAGGTAAATAACAAAATAAATACTATAGGATGTTATAAGTGGACTGTCCTTAACTTCCGGTACACATTCACAAACAATAGAGTGCCTGTAGATTATTTCTGATAACAAGCTAAAGAAACCGAGAAGAACCGTAGTCTACTTGGCTTAAACTATATTTCCTATACTATATCTACTATATCCAATATTTAGAATTTAGATATTTAGACTGTGATACCATACAGTTAGATATCAATGTACTACACGGTTTCTTTAAATGCGACCAAACTATGACCCATTCAAGAAATTGTTTATTTAAAGGTCCAGTCAGTAATATCTAGCGGGCAAGGTTGCGAATTGGAACAAACCGCTCGCTCCACCCCTCCCTTTAGAAACACTACGACGGCTGACAGAACATGGCGAATTACATGCAAGGGGACCCGCGGTGTGTGTAGATAGAAATAGCTCATTCCAAGGTGATAAAAACATAACGCTTCAATGTAAGGTCTTTATACACATCTGAAGGCAAAGCTACATTGCATTTTTTTATCAATAGATCATCCCAAAAACTACACACTGGACCTTTAATAAAATGAACATACAACAAAATTCTACAAGTCGTCTATTTAATACAATTATCATACAATAAAATAATAATTTAAATGAATGAATACTAACATAAATTAAAAAAAAAAATATTTATATACCAAACACCGACCGGGCGTTAACGACGATTGTCCTAAATGTACCATTTGGTTAATTTCAATAGCATGCAACTAGATTTTCCTGTCACCAAAAGAACCCCAATGAACCCACTTAACTCTAAAAGTCTACTACACAAAGGGCTGTATTTGGGGTTTCCATGGAAGAAATCATTGCAAATGTCTGCGGCTCTTTAAATACGTTCCTGTTCTCCAGGGTCCGATTTTCACGCATCGTTTCTTGTCCATATCTTTGCATATGAAGGCCTAAGTGGCACATTGGTTAAGCCAGGGGCGCTGTACAGCCGGCGCCAGGGAGAGACTCGAAGATTAGGCGAGAGACGCTTCGCCCATTCAGCACCGCGGACAGCAGCCAGCGCGCTCCCTCTGTGGGCGGTGTTTCAAACGAGCCGATTCGGTAGGAAAGTGGGAGCTGTCATTGCTGTGAGACACATTTGCGGGAACCAGCGTCACCGCTGCACAGCAATTATAAGTGCTGGGATTATGCTAATTTAAATGATCAGTTTTTTATAGGTGCCTTCATAACATTGCTGCTCCACGTTAACATATTTCATTTATTTGGATCGTCAGGTTTGGACGGGGATTTTGGAGAGAAGCAAGCTGATCATGAATTTGGATATGTACTGGTCTCTGGTGTTTTAAAGACAAATACGACATGCGTTCATTGAGGGAAGGTATTTTGCGATGGATTATCAAAGGACATTATTTTTGACGCTTATTCTCCATTCATAAACACTGATCTGTTACCAATTTTTTTTATAGAAATGCTTTTCTAAAAAACTGTTATTTAAACAGACGAAATATCGTGTCGTTTGGCTTTTATCTTGTGCCACCGGTTGTAAAATGCTGTGACACTGAAGACACGCTGTTCCTCGATAACAGTTTTTCCTCGCAACACAGAATGGGAAACAAATAGCTCTCGTTCTCTCTCTTTCGCGGTTGCGTGTTTCTCATCTCAAGCAAATGGAAACACTGTGCGGCTTCACACTGTAACTGACGGACGCTTGCGAGAACTTGAGAAGCAGCAACAGCGACGGCAACAGTCTCGACACCACAGACATACACAAATAAAAATGCAACGGGCTTTTCAAGTCGATCGGAGCGTGAAGTCCGAGCGTCAGGCTGGCTAGGAGGAGGTTTTGCGAGAGACAGCAAGCATCTTGTTTCGACCCCCATCCTGAAATGAGGCAAAATGTTGATGTGTGACAGAGGAGTCCAGATGCTCATCACAACAGTAGGCGCTTTCGCCGCTTTCAGCCTGATGACTATAGCTGTGGGCACGGACTATTGGCTGTACTCGAGAGGAGTGTGCAGGGTCAAAAGTAACAACGAGAACGAAACGAGCAGGAAAAACGAAGAAGTGATGACCCATTCAGGGCTGTGGAGAACCTGCTGTCTAGAAGGTAGCTTAAGTCTTTGCTTTTAACATGTGCTCTTAAAAGTGAACGATGACGTGCGAGCACTAACTTATGTGGTTTGTTATCTCAAACAAACATATAGGCCTATATTTTTGTTTAAATGACAAACTATATTAGTGTACAACCTGCGATATTTTTTGTAAGTTGTATATAATATTATTGTTTTTATTAAATGAAGCAGACTTCGGATCCATTTGATAGAATCAATGATATGACACACCGCTTTTAAAGCATCCTCAGTCACCTGAATTTACTTTTTATTCTGTAACACGTCGATCTGTGGCTCAATGTTTCATTACGCGTTGTCATAACTTGATAAAGGGTTTTTAAGCTTTCAGTCACAAGTTCAATCTTTTAAAACATCAGAAAGTGTTGCGTCTGTCATATAAATAGATCCGCGCAAAATGATCTAATTACGCACTTGTCAATCCAGAATAACACGAGCAATTATATGGATTACCTTATATTACGGTTCAATAAAAGCACTTCACCCTGCAAAGTATAAATCTGTCAGTTTTGCAATTTGTTGACATGGAACAGGTCGTTTGTCACGATGCGTTTGCACGCAATAACCACAATGAATCTCTTGTACACGAAGAACTCTTATTGTTTTCTTTCATTCAGTGAATTCAGCCATGAACATGTAGTCAGGTGAGGTGTTCTGCACAGTTGTGAACAGCCTGTTGTCTTGACCCACACACAAAACCCTTCTACACTGTTCTTTGAGAGAAAATCAAAGCCAATTCAAACCAAAGGCCTAACGTCTTGCAAGAGCGAGCTAAACTCCACAAATTCCCCTTTAGAGTTTTACAGCCCTTACAGGACACGCTGTGTATTTCTTCACCCTCTTTGTTCTCCAGACAGATTCATTTTAATTCAATGCAGTTTAGATTCGAAAAAGCCCTGACAACGTTTGACTGGAAGCAGAATAATGTACTTCATAATGTCTTTTCAAACTTTGATTAATCTCCTGCCCCGGGGGAACACAGAGGGTGACATGACTGCAGTGTGATGGGAAGATCCTCATCTTTAATTGAAAGGGATGGGCGCAATCCAATAGATGTGGCCATGGCAGATTACACAAATCCAGTGATTGACTTTTCAGTATTAATTTAATTGAAGTGTATGTCACTGTCACACAGCGCACCAGATACCCACCACCATATTTGATCCCCTTTACACATAAATAAAGATTCACGTGATTTATTCGCTCAATATCAACAAGAGATTGATCCATCTGTGGCAATTGGAAATCAGTCACGGTTTACATTTATCCATACGGTACATAAATTGGGGGGATGTAATAATTAGGCTGGACAAGACGTTGATGCACATGACCACCCTCCTCGAATATAACCTTTAGAAGCGTGCTGGTATACACACCCATCAACATCCGCCAGTGCATGACAGCTTTGATGTTGTTTAATGAACTCTTGCTGCATGCTCTAGCATGCGCCTCTGAAGACATTTGACCTCTCTGTGGTTATTGTTCACAGTTTGAATGCCGATGCATTGAAGCAAAGCATCCGAGTTTGTACTTGGCAAAGGACTGTACAGGTGTAGAATTATAAGCGCATTCCTCTGTGAACTACGTGAAGCGACCATGAAGAAAGTGTGAGCGTGTTTGTTTGTGGGGGTCACACTGCCTTTGTGTTCATCTTGCTTTAATGTCTAGCAGTCAGGTCTGTTAAATGGCCCGGGGGGAGTTCATCAAGTACAGCTCTGTGCCAATATGTAAATGAATCTGTCTCTGCAGGAGGCCTAAACAGCAACACTGATCCAGACTTCCTGGACGAGCTGTGAGCTGAAGTACGAGCTGGATTTGATGGGCAGTAAGATTCGCTTAAGATCATGATCTCGAGCACGTAATTACAGTTTAAATACCTGATGGTAAAGTCATATGTTTAACACAAACTTCATCTATAATTTGCTATTAGAATTCATCTGAAGATATAAATTAGCCAGTGCATGCGATTCGGGATTCATTGCGTACCGCTTCCCATACATTTGCGCTTACGGAAATGCATGACTTTATTAATTATATATGGTGTGTTACATAGCATGTCATGACGGGAGGGCGCGTTTAGCAGTTATGTATGTAATAATAATAAGGAACGCTCTGGTGGAATTTAACACGGGTTCGTATGCTGAATGGAGGTGTGAGATTAATGCGGTACGTCCTCAAGTGCAGGTGGATCTCAGGGGAACGGTTTGGCCGTGCTCAGGATAAATGATGACCTGGGAACTGAGGTGGGGGGAGAGAGAGAGAGAGAGAGAGAAAGAGAGAGAGAGGCAAAGCAGGGAGTGATGAAGAGGGACTCTCCCTTCCAAGTGTGCACCCAAGCAAAGCCTGTCTCATACACTCTCATCACGCACACACATCTCCTTGGAAACCAGCCGCTCCCGCCTGCGAGATATGCCCACTGCTCTATCTCTATACCTTCCCCCATCCTCAGCCCTGCTTTGCAGCCTCCTCCTCCTCCTTCTCCCCTTGGTTATGAAGGCTTTGGAGAAATACAAAAAGTGTGAGTTGCCTATGAAGGTAAATCAGTAGCAGAACTTGAGAGCATGTAGATTTTAATTTGTGAACTTGTAAATTAAGTATTTGTACCTGTACACTAAACTGTACATTCACAGCCCCAATGTGAAAACTTGTCAAATTAAAAAAAGTTGAATGTTGAGATTTGCACTCATGGACAAAACTCACAAATCTGTGTTCTGAATTTGAAGTTGCAGAAAAATAGTCACAAATGTGTAAACTGGCATTTACAAAATACATTGGAAGATACAAATGCATTGCACATATTTACACGGTTTCCTAGATTCAGATTTGAATTGCAACCCCAAATAGGCATCTCCAACCTCTCAAACCTGTCACGTCCGTTTCAAATCTTCCCTTTTGCTACTACTACTACATTTTAGTTTTTAGGTACAAATTCTTATTTTACAAGTTCACAAATTAAGATCTACATGCTCTCAAGTTTTGCTACCGATTTACCTTTATCGTTGCCTGGCCCTCACGCTGCACCTCAAACATGTGTTCGAACATGTCAGGTATGGTACTCATTGGGATACAAACATACCACTTGATATCCTTACAAAGGTGTTTTTTTATGTGCACTAAAAGTTGAGGTAATACACATGGATGGGGAACTTCATTTCGTATGGCACTGTTAATGGAAAAAACTTGTCAGCACTTTGCAGAACATTGTTGCAATAGAGTTTTTATCTCGACGGTAGCAGATTTTTGAGGCCATTTAAATGAGCAGAAGAAATTAATAATGAATGTTTCTTTGTGTTGAAGCCCTGTCAGTATAACAGTCAGATATGCTTCTTACCGTTTTCGTTTAGCGTCACTGACGGGAGCTCCTGCACTTTATTGTGTGAAGACATGAGGGATTGTGAAAAGAATTCTTCACTTTAAATAAATAAAAATGATTGCAAGTGAAGCAGTTTAGGACTAAATATATACAGCCGTGGACCATTTAAATATTTTCAGATTTTACTATTTATAGGTATGTGATCCTTTTTGTTAAAGGAACAGTTCACCCAAACAGGAAAATTCTGTCATCATTTACTGGCCCTCAGGTTGTTCCAAATCTGTATCATTTTCTTTGTTCTGAAAGATATTTGGAAGAATGTCAGTAACCAAAGAGATCTCATCCCCCATTTACTGCCATAGTAGGGAAAATAAATACTATGGGGATGAGATCTGTTTGGTATAAGTAAATAATAAAATTTTGGTGAACTATCCCTTTAATTCTGTGAACTTCTAAGAATATTTCTCCCAAATTTCAAATAACAAGATTGTTTCTATTTGCATTTATTTCCAGAAAAAGAAAACTGGAGAAACAGGTCAAAATAATAAAAAAGATCTGATGCATTTTTTCAGACCTCAAACAAGGCAAAGAAAACATCATCAGTCTTCCACATTACTGTTGGATGACTTTGTCACTCCTGAGGTTTTTTGGACTGGAATGACCACAATACATCTAGAAAAATTTTAAATGGTCTGTGGAATTCTTTCCACAGTAGTTGTATTTCTGCATTTACATTTGTGGGTCTTATTACTCCAAATTCTCGCTGTGTTTACAAATACAAAAATACATTGCGTCTGTCTGAGTGTGAAACCATGCAACATTAAGTCAACCGATGTATCAATATCAAATGTTGTACAGAATCAATACGGTATTGATGTTAGTTTATTTCTCTTTATTTCTGACAGTGGTGGTGGGTACATGCCGTTCTATGAAGCCAGCAGGAGAATGTGGACCATAGTGAGTCACTGTTGTTGTAGACGCTAGCCTGTGATGCTGCTTCTGCCCCTGGCTGCGATGACCTTTGTGAGGCAAATTACTCTTGATAGATCCTCTAACAGCATTGGTTAGGCTTGCAAAAATAGCTCCCCGTGTCTCCTTCCCATCTCAGAGAGCTACCAGAGATAAAATAGCCGACCGAGATGAAGTGAGGTTGAACACGACACTCTCATCTGCATTCGGGTTGGGTTAACTTTAATAACCTATTTAAATAACCCTTTCAAAGCTGCCCAGCACAATCAATCACAATTTAATCTCCAGACTTTACAGATCACCGATCAAAGATTGGTGACGAGTAAAAGGGCTTGCAACTAGGAGATGGGAATTATATTTACATGTATATACGTTCTGTTCTGCAAGATATATCCACAGAGGAGTATGTTATAGTGCTATGATGTCGGCTGGCCCTCTTCTGACCTCAGTCGAGTGGAGTGTTTTCTTTTGGACATGTGCCGACTGTATACATAAGCACAAACACGATTTCAAACAGACCTGCCAGAGATACTAAGTGGCTCACATTAGGTTGAGATGAAAATGCCAGGGCTGGGATGGATTACATATTGGTTAGGCTACTGTGAAAGGGGGAGTGCTGAATAAAATAAGAGACTGTATTATATTGAAGAGAGGCACAGGGAGCCAAGAGAAAGTAGGCCTGAAAAATCTGTTTGTGCAAACACTTTTCAATGAGTGTTGATATAGGCGATAACAGGGCTTGTGAGAATGTGTTGCTGGCAATCTGTCTTGGTTCATGTGTGCGTGTGGCCCTCTTGCTCTGCCACTAGTATTGTCACCTTGTTGCCATTCAGAAAGAAGACATTTCATGAAGGCATCTATATCCCATATTAAAGATATTTTGATGTGTTTCAATATCATGCACACACCTTTTAAAAACAAACAGTATAAAATACATACACTAATGTTTTCTTTTCCAATTATGAAAATTTCTGTGCCTTATTCTGTGTTTTATTTTTAAACCTTAAAGGGATAGTTCACCCAATGAAAAATTATTTCATCATATACTCCCTCTCTTGTCATTTCAAACCCGTATGACTTTCTTTCCTCAGCAGAACACAATAGAAGATATTTTAAAGATTGTTGATAACCGGACAACAGCTGCACCCATTGACTTGCATTGGTTTTGTGTCTATACAATAGAAGTGGCATTGTTCAGTTACCAAAAACATAAAACATCTTCTTTTGTGTTCTGCAGAAGAAAGAAAGTCACACAAGTTTGAAATTAAAGAGAGTAAGAGAGTAAATGATGGCAGAATTTACATTTTTGGGTCTTCAGTTTAATGTCCAAGAGTGGAAGTATGTTATTGTCATGTTATTGGAATAAACTAGCAGAACACTTTCTTTTGCTATTGCTAAAGTTTGCATTATATGTTTAATAACATATCATTAATTTTGCATTATAAAAATTATATTCACAGGCTTAACATTGCTTAGTAAAACATAGTTTTTACAAGTAATACTGCATTTACCTTTGTCTAGAACATTCTGTAATCTATCCATGACGCTTTGCGCGAAAGATGGGATAAACTGCTGGTTCAATGTAAACAAACATGTTTCTGCTGTATGTCATTCATTTATAGCAGAATACACACTGACAGCACTTATAAACTACATCAGCATAGTGTCAACTACTTTATAGAGAAATGGCACTATAATTTTAATACTTGATGACGGATATTTAGTAAGTTTACTGATTCAGTTGTTGTGACTGTAAACCAATGAGCAATTCGAAAATCATGGAAGGTTTTTAATATCTTTACATGATGTCGATTGTGTGCTATTGAAAGATGGGGTTAACACATATCAAAGCTGGCCATCAATCTGATTAAACGTTGAACGTTACTAAAGATCACACGCTTAATTTAAAAAGACGATAAGTGGAAGAAATACCTACTGTACAACAAGCATATCAGCCGGGAAATGTAGTCCAAGTCCACATCACATGATGTGATAGATTCCAACAGAATTTGACAACACGTCGGTAAAATACAGTAAAGAATCCTTTGTAAATCCAGTTTACTGTCTCGCGTTTTTATCAAAGACCATGCAGTGTTTTGATGATTCAATTAAATCTATTTGACTCCCTTTTATAACTGCAAACTCTCTTTTTAAACTATGAGCACATTCAGTCTAAGTAATGTTAAATGCGTGTTATCTATTTACTTGAGATAAGTGGTCCACATTTATATTTTATGTTTTAAAAATTGAACAGTCCCTCACAGGAGCAGTCCATCTTAACTTTAGATCTATGTGTGAAGCGCTCTCTTTCACTACGTGAAATAAGCTTCGCCTGGTTGTAAGAGCAGCCATGAACAGTTTTTTCGTTTTTGTTATAGATTCCCACATTTGACCAAGAGAATTACAATTCAAAATATGATAAGTTATTCAACGCTGCAGTTAGTGCAATACACTAATTCTAGCTTTTCACCGGAAGTTTTACCCACTTTCATTTTTACAGAAGCGGCCTCCGGAAAAATATATGTACTGTTGAAAATTAATCAACATCTTAATTTTGATCCAATTGCTATAAATTTCACAAAAACAACATAGTTAATGTTTACCATTGTTAAATATAAAATAATTATGATGGATTTGTATATTTCAGAACACAAATTTATGAAACGGCACTAAAAAGGACACTCGAAAAGTTGCAAAGGCAAACGATGAAGGCATAGTAAAAGAAGTGTACAAGATGTGACATTCATATAACAAATGACATTTTTTTTAAATCTGTCCGTTTTGTAATAAAAACTAACCCCCGGGATATAAAAATACCCATATCTGAAGAAATAATAGGTGTTAATGCACACCTACGCTTTACAACTGTTCTAAGTAAATACTGACTTTTGTCTGCCACTAACAACAATAGGTCTAGGAGTCCCAAGGTTCTTTGCGGTGTCAAACACACACTTTCACACTCCTTGGGCAAACATTGATTGTGTTAGCCTCTGGGGTTTTTCTCCTAATGTACTTAGAACTCAATAGTATAGCAATAGCTCTTCAAAGTAGGACCCAGAGTGTCCTGTCTGCACAAGTCACTGCAAGAATTATTGTGGCTTTGGCAATGAGTAAGTGTCTTCAATATCTGCAGCATGTCCACCTGCGGGGGTTCATAAGCTCACCGCCGAACAATAGTTATGGCTTTGTCCCTGTTTTTATGAGCTATCTGTCTTGTGTTTCTGTGATCTCCTGGAGTATTGTGATTAGAAGGCCTGCAGAAAGAGCCGTGTTCCTCCCCTATGTTATTAAGTGCCGTTATCTCCCCTGTGCCCCGGTTGTTTACTTGCATCCACTCATGTGGAACAGTTTTTAGCACGTAGCATGTCCAGCGCTGTATTATAGCGATCTTGCATGTTGTTGTTTTTCTTGTGTTGGTGAAAAAGAAAAAGGTAGAACTGAATATTAATGTGTGTTTGCTTGTGTGTGTGTGTGTGTGTGTGTGTACGTGCGTCTATTTCACCTCTGCATGAGCACGGTCACCGAGGCTGAGTGCTAACAAGCCAAATAAGTCCATTAAACTCAATGTTGGCCGTGCCCGAGGAGACCCCTCTGTGGAGAACGGGCTGGCAGGAACCTTTGGCAGGCAGCTTCCTCTAAAGCTTTCATGGAAAGCTAAATCAAGCGTGTTGTGCTGGAAAGAACAGCCATGAGATGAAGGCCACTGATTGCGTGTGTCAGGCAAAAATACTTTTCAGATGTTCTTCATTGCAAATCACAGTGTCAGCAGTAGCTGCTGTTTGACTCGCACATACAAACCAGCTGCCTTTGAGTCCCTCCAATATGCACAATAAACTTCGTCAGAATGCTTCTCATCCTCGGGATTAGACTCCGGTGGTGTCAGGCAAGTGTTTATCAACCGAACATACGGCCTTTTAGGATTAGCCCCCACACGAAATGAACTCACTTTCATGCCTCTGCCATCGCGCGCGCGTGGTGCAGCGAGCCCAAATATTCATGAGCTCTGCCTTTGACAAGCGAAAGACAAAATGAACTCATTGAATTACAAATAGGGAATGCGGCCGTCTTTAAATGACGCTAAACGCTGTCACTTTCCTGTCAGAGCGCCGTGGCCTTGCCGCAGTGAGTCAGCGGTCAGGTTCGGGTCAGTTTCTCATCTACAAGTGAACATTGTGGCATGAATGAATGGAGGAGATGAGATATTGTTGCGAGATGATGGGGTGATGTGCTACATGAAAAACCAAACCCCTCAGGATTGCTTAAACTATTCCGCTCCCGAGATGCTTTCAAGGGCCCCTGCAGTTCTCGAGGAAGCGGCTGCCTCCATCAGCTGCTACACAACCCCACCGCCCGTCCTCTGAAGTGTGCTGTCGTTTGAAGGGACTCCATTTAATGGAAAAGACCAAAGCGAAAGAAGTGAAGTTAAACAAACAAGTACAGTTATTGGGCCCTGCTGAGAGAACAGTAATAAGCAGCTAACAGCGGCAGAGCGAGGGAGAAAGAGAGATGGGGGGGGGAGAAGATTGCCTCTTGTAAAATTTGAAGTCTTTCAGCTCCGTCTCGGTGCTGTTGGACAGGCCACATTGCACATTTATTAGCTCATTCTCCAGAAACATGATTTAACATGGACGCTCTGTCTTATCACAGCACTCAAATAAAGCATTACTTGCTTTGTTGTTTAGTTGAATTAGCCAGCAGATAAGCGATCCTCTCCTTCTGGTAGGAATATTGTTGTGATGAGGACAGTGCCCTGTGGAGGATCATTAAAACCATGCTTAATAAATGTAGATGATTCACCGTGTCAAAGCCATTAGACCAATCATTCTTGCTGCAAGCTGGGCCTTCGTTTCACAGCCTACCTGCAAAATGAGGCGCACATAGGTTAAAGACGGCATTACAGTAATAAGATGAAATTGTCAGTAAAAGATGGCAAAATGAGACAATGGTGTCTCGGCCAGTAACATGCAGATTGCTTCAAGTTCAAGAGTGGACTTTCTTTCTTTCTGCAAAACACAAATGAAGATATTTTGAAGACAGTGGTAACCAAACAACATTGGCCCTCATTGACTTCCCCTGTATGCACACCAAACCACTGCTTTCAAAACACTCATATGAAGGTTTAGAATAATATGATTGTAAAAAAATGATGCATTTTTAATTTAGGTTGAACTATCCCTATAACCATTATAAATGCTAATAAAAGAACTGTGAGACCACAGTTAAAGATGTAATCGTGCAAGAATGTAAACACAGTTTAGGATGGCTTGAAAAGCTCATTTAGTCTAGGAAGGCAGCTGGAACAGAGCTACGATGTCTTATTACTATTTCTTCACATGTAAATAACTTATTTTTGTCTGAGATTGCCTCCCATATGCCAATAGATTTGGCCATTGTATTCCAGAAAGGGTGAAATCCCAATTGACAGGAAATTTTATGGAAATGCTGACTTCTGCTCCATTGCACCATTCAGCATAAATGAAGTCTGTAAATTCCCTTTAAGCTGAGGTTGAATGCATAGGCAAATTAAGCTGAGCATGTATTTCTCTGAAGTGTGACTAACCGCGTGTCAATCAGAGCAAGGCAGGCAGGCTGTGTGTGCTATCAGAAGAGCTAAAGGAACACAGTGCCCACCGCCACCCACTTCAGGCCACACAGGGCCGGGAGAGAAGAGCGGAGATGCTGAGGCTCAGAGGAACACATAAGCCATCGAAAGACTCTCTTTTATAAAAGTCTGCTTTATCTGTTGGTTGTGCGCTGAACAGAAGAGAGAGCAGTACCGGCTGCACAATCTGCGGGGAGGGACGGATGGAAATGTCTCCATCAGTTCTTAATCTTCCGGGTGTCTTCCAAACAAAGCTGTCACCTTTGAGGAGATCTCCGTTGAATTATTCACATAGGAGGTGTGTCACTGCAGTCACAGACCCCTGGCCTGCTGCTCTATTCACCTTCTCTCCAAAGCGGACACCCAGAGGCCCGAATCGACACGGGCAGATGAGTTGTTTTCTAATCCACGCGAAGGTAGACTTTAATTGAAAACACGTCTCTGGTGAATTTACCGCAACATTGACTGTAAACAACCTTGCCGTACCTTTTCTCTCTCTTACTCTCTCTCTCTCTCTCTCTCAATGTCTCTATTGATATGTAAGTCCGAGCACTTCATTAGGTTAAAGTGTGAAACAGACGCAGATGTAACTAATTGTTTTAAGAGGGTCCCGAGAAAAACGGGTCAATAAGCGGTTATGAAGACAAATCTTTTGACCTACAGGTACGGGCGGCCACGCAGAGAAACAGCTATTGCCTTTTTATTGATGTCACTTTTTGTGGGAACGTTTCCGTAATGTTCCAATTTCCTAATCAGATTATTCTGAATCATTGGTCAGCATAGAAACCAAATTAGGGCTTTTAATTCCAATAGAAGGTATTCCTCGCAGGCATTTTGTCCAGGGGACCCTTTGAGCTAATAGCATCAGTGTTGGGTTTATTTATTCAGAGCCTTTTTGTAATGATAGCAAACACAGAGATAAAGGCTAATGAAATACTTCCCTGCTAATGCATTTCCTCTACCTTGCTGAAGCTCTCTGACAGCTCTGCCACTGAAGTTGTGACAAACACACAGTCGTTCTGCAGGTTTATGTTATGGATATGGAAACAGACAGCTGGGCTAAAAATCTGAGTGATTTCAGGTAAAATCTTATGATGCTTTTAGTGCTGGTGTCATCTATCGTTGAGGATTGGAGGAGGGAGAGGCCAGGCTTTACCTCACACTTCGGTAAAACGATTGGTGTGGAGAGGTGATTTATTGAAGTATGTCATGACATGATCTTTTCAGTTTATATTCCAATAGCCCACTAGCAAGAGAAAATACCACACAGGTCAAAATTCATCTCACAAGCAAAGGAATTGAAATAAAATTTGCATTATTTTGTTACATTTTTTTTTTAAATTTGCCAAAACTCACCCTTATCATTACTGTACTTACAAAATGTAATTTTCATTATTGTACTAGGTTATAATTACTGCCTGGACTGAACCATTTTTTGTCTCTTTAAACATAAAATAAATGTAACATAAACTACCATGATGTTCATTTATATTTGAAGACTTTAGATGCAAAAGTCCCTAATTGCCGTTTCTCCTAAGGTTTATTCTAAAATGTGTGTTTTTATCAGGCGCAATGGTTATTTAAATTCAGTGATACTCAATACATCCTTTTGCCATTAATCCGAAATAACATAATTATTAACATTGGAGCCTGATAAAAATGATTATTTAAGATTTGTTTTTATAAATGCATTACAGTACAGATTGAACAAACTGCCCTAACATACCTAATAATTTATATAAAAAGGAATAATTTTTATTACTGCATTTCCAGCCAGGATTAAAGACATAATATTTCAGGGGGAAAAAAATCTATATGCACTGTTACCAATACATTATTTTACTCATGATGTGATTTTGGTCATGCCTTCCATGCTAACTCGGAAATGTGGCATGTTACATATAGTAATATAGAATGGTAATTTGTAGTAATAAAATTCCCATAAAAAGCCAAAGGTTCTTCATAACACTTTATCATTGTACGTTATAACCTTCAAGTGAAGTCATATTTATATCAATTTATATCTGAAGGCCTCACATCATATTAAAGCCCCTCTCACTCAAGGCATAAATACGTCGCAGCGATCGCAGTCACCATGACGATAGCGTCCCTCCCTCAGAGACATTGTCGCCTACTCATTTCTGATCATTCTATCTCTCTGTTATGAGCAGACAGCGTGTGTGTCTGAGAGAGAGAGAGAGAGAGAGTGAATAGAGTTGAAAGGCTGTGAATGGGCAGTCTGTGAGGTCACCTGTAGACACACAGAGGCAGTGATGGTGGTGGAGGCTGCGGGCCAAGCCAGCGGGGATTTCTGAAAAAGCCAGAATGCCCTGATTCACTCTGAATCATTCTGAGTTGTCATCGTGCACCACAGAGACGGCTTCTCTCTCATCACACAGACACACAAACACACTTATGGAAACATGTACAAAAAACAGCTATGGTGTGGGTCAGTGTGGTTTCTTCAGATGTGGTGACCAACCTCTGAATGGCTCCATACAATATCCACACTTCTATGAATAGAAGAGTATACATGAGGTCCCTCATTTTAGTTCACCCAAAAATGAAAATTCTGTCATAATTTGCTAATTTGCTTGTCATTTCAAACCTGTCTGACTTTTTTTCTTAGGCAGAACAGAAAAGAAGATATTTTGAAGAATATTGTCAAACTGGCACCCATTCACTTGCATTGGTTATGTGTTCATACAATAGAAATGAATGGGTGTACGGTTACCAACTTTCTTCATAATATATATTTTTGTGTTCTGTCATCCTGGTTTAATAAACAAGAGGCTTGTGGTGTAATGAATCCACCCAACCACCCATTTATTAAATGATTTCATTTAGTTTTTTTATAAATACAGGTTTGGATTGACTTGAAAGAGAATGTATAAGCTATATAGTAGTTTATGCATCAGAATTCCTCAAATAAATTATTTAAGACACAAACAAAGCATGAATGGCTCTTCCTTTAATATAGTGGAGAATGTGACAGCATGCGCATGTATTTGCTACGATAAACCTCTTCATTAACTGGTCACATGTTACGCCCCAGGGCAGAAGTGTTATTTTTGTTCATTTGTCATCTTGAGCGTGCACAGCCGACTGAACAAGGGTTGTCAGCAAACGCACAAGACGGCATGCATACGCACACACACACACACAAACACACACACACACACACACACTCAGGCAGCTTACCAGGGCCGTGCTCATTGACCTGATAAATGTATAAGAAATCACAGTAAAGTAAACACACTAAGACACGTTCACTGTTTACGCTTACACCAGAAAATGGATTCCTGTAGTATTTATACATGTTGCTGTTTAACACGCATACAGAGAAATCTAGCCTAACAGCCTCTCTTTCTCTTCTTCGTGGCTGCAGGAACATTTCGAGGTGTATGTAAGAAGATTGACCACTTCCCCGAAGATGCAGATTATGAACAGGATGCAGCGGAATATTTACTACGTAAGTCTTTAACCCACAGTAAACCCACCACACATTCACCCCAACACACACAACTCCCCCACGGCTATCATCTGCACACACCCACCCGGACAGTGATGATATAGAAGAAGCTTGTTTTGGTCAGAATGATTTTCTTGTTAAGTCCTGCTGGGTTTCCTCAGTTTTTGCAATGACCTCCACACATTTGGCCATTTTATAGATTAGGAGCAGCGTGTCTTGAAATTGCTTGGTGACTGGAGCTGAACAAAGTAGATGCACGCACTCAAGCATGTCATAGTTTATGCTTCATGATAAACCATGCTTACCCACAAGCCACTGTTCTAGCCATTTGGTTGTACTGTTTAAGTGACATCTTCTTTAACCAGCTCCACTGTGCATATTCATACATATTCTTGGCATGTTTATTATCTCCTTGTATGTTTTTGTTTGTTTGTGTGAATTATCTCATTTATAATGAGACACCCAGCAGATGCCTTTGATTATGCAACTCTCGTGCAGCAATGCAAATACAATGCATGCAGTTGCGCATAAAAGGAATTGTTTACCCAAAATTAAAATTCAGTCATATGTGACCCTGGACCACAAAACCAGTTGTTTTGTGTAAGAATTATACACCATCTGAAGCTAAATAAGTTAGCTTTCATTTATGTAAGGTTTGTTAGGATGGGACAATTTTTGGCTGAGTTCAAATGTTTTGAAAGAAATCTAAATATTCGCCTTTATTGTTGTCCATCAGAGGCGCTCTATTAGGCCGTTGCTAAGAAGAAACAGGTTTGTTTGAAGGCTCTCTATTGGCTTACCGCTGTAATGACTTTGTTGAAAGCAGATGAACCCGAAAGCAGAAATTCTAAGCTTTGCACACTTGAGTCAGTCAATCTCAAAAAGGCGTGTTTTTGCTGCATCCACTCCCAAAAATAGTTTTGATATTTACTGTAGGAAATTTACAAAATATGTCATATTAACATCGTAATCATTTTTTGGCATTAAAGAAAAATCAATCATTTTGACCCATACAATGTAGTGTTGGCAATTTAAGCAGCATGGCCTACCCATGCCACTTAAGACTGGTTATGGTGCTTCTCAAACATTCACTATGAAATGCTCTATGGATGAGCTTTGTGAACACAGAAATGTGTTTTTTGTTTTCCACACAAACAATGACAGCATACAGGTTACAGGACAGGAGGGTAAATAATGACCTTTCTAGGAGAGCAAGAGTCTCAAAGCACACCACAAAATTCCACTGCAAACACAGTTTCTGTGTCAGCATGCTGACTGTTTGTTGGTGCATATGAGAAGTAACGAATACAGACATCCCACCAAGACTTTGAGGAAACAAAGACTGTGTAAACAGAAGCCCAGAGGCATGGTTTAAAGCTCCGTGCGGTTGTTTCATTCAGTACTCTGTAAAAATGTTTATATTGCCATTGACTTGGCAGTCAGATAAGGATTGCAGTGGAATGCATTCATGAGCACTACAAATAAACACTCTGGAAATAGTGGAACTCTTATGCCTTTCCTTCCCAGTCAAAACAATGGGGTACCTCCCAAATAGTACATTACCAAAATATGTATGTACTCGGCCATCTAGTGTATGAAAAGGGTAGTAATGGTGTCGTTATAGCTTAACAAAAACCGTGCACTACACACTTTTAAGAAAAAGGTATTTTACACAATAGGTCCTTGGGGTACAACTATGTACCCAAAACGGTTAGAGGTGTCTTAATCGAAAACAACTTGCACTGACATATCATAAAATATATCATTGTTTTGTCTCAAGATGCCCACCAGTAATGCTTTTTTAGTAACGTATGTTTAATTTAACCAAGGCCTAGTCCTGGTTTAAGATAATCCCTGTTCTGTACTGTAGAGGTACAAAAAAGTACCACTCTATTGTACCTTAAAGGTAAAGTTTTATACTTTTTATGACAGTACATACGGAAAGCTGTGACTGTTGAGTGCATGTCCGACATTCCAAACTTTTTTCATGCATCAGAAAGTACTTCTAATGGGTATACACCATGGATCATGTCTGTTGCGCCATTTTTACAAAATAACACACACATAGATAAGTACAGACGTACTGTTTTATTTCTCCTCTCTTGATCTTTATCAGTCTCTCTGTCTTTCTCTTTCGTAAAGCACTTCTGTTACCCTTGAGATTTCTGTCTAGCCTCATGGACATAGTTCTGTTCTCTATGTTGCTCTGTCCTAATGTGCTTCCAGGTTTTGGTTTTCAGATCCAGACGGACATTTCACAGTCTGCCCTGTGCTTTGTTAGCCCTCCTTTTACAAAGGTTTATGTGTATAAAAATTTGTGCCAACTAGATTGCTCACTTAAGATATTGTCGAGCTGATCTAGTAATGTGGTCTAGAGAGGACTGCATAGTTGAGACTCATAAAATAGCATAATTTGTCAGTTTGTCAGCAGGTGCAGAGAGATTTGACAAACCTGCCAGTGCATTGTGGTTTGGTCTACAATAAATATAGCAATTTGAAATATGTTTTTTCTTAATAATTGAAAGATTCAGTTTTAGGTTGAATTATATTCCATATATACCCATATACATCATACATTCTAAAAATAACATTTATATAAATCTATAGACTAATAAACTGTATATTTAAATAATACTTTCCTTTAATGTTTACATATATCCCTGTAAGTCGCTTTTGATAAAAGCATTTGCCAAATGCATTCGCAGCCTTCTGCAACTTGTTCATGCAACTTTTGTGGGCCTGAAAAAGCCCATACATCAAATTAAAAAACTTAAAGCTTCAGCTGAGCAAGACAATTGTAAATGTTTCAGAACCCAGCCCCCCCCCTGTGAAGGTCTTACCCCATAGAGATCTCACCTGTCAGCCTCACACTGCACCTGAAGCCATCAAGGACTTTGATGTCATCCCTTTGGTTGCATACTAACACTCCATACAGTCCTCCTCAATAAATATCGCCCGTTTCCAGGTGTAATTAAGCACGGCTCGGCCACTGATCCATTTTTCAAGGATGGCAAGAAAATTGGATGATGGAGGAGTATTTTGTCTTCCCCTGGGCACCAATATATTAATGAGGTGTGCCATGAGAGACTGCTGATCCACTCGGGAGAATGAGAAATGACGGGAGAGAATGAAGGAGAGTAAGAGGATGACATTTGTTCTGCTTTGGAAGAAAGCCATTAAAGCCATATAGGGCGCAGTCTTTATATTTATACGAAAAGGTGTTTATGTGCACGATTTTACGTGATTACTCATAATTTGTTTACCTTAAAGTGATAGTTCACCCAAAAATGAATATTCTGTCACAATTTATTCACCCTCGTGTAACTACATACCTGTTTAAATTATAAAGATATTTGGAAGAATGTGACATCATTGACTGCCATAGTAGGAAAAATTTAATAAAAGGTGCCCCATAATATTCCTAAAAATATCTCAACAGAACAATGTATACAATATATTTCCTAGTGGATGATGTCACAGTACTAAAATAGGCTAACATTCTTACAAATATCTTTGTATTTAACAGAACAAATACATTTGATAGGTTTGGAACAACCTGAGGATGAGTAAATGATGAGAGAATCTTTTATTTTGGGTGAACTATCCCTTCAATGTCCAAGGTAAATACCTGTAATTGTGTTGTTTTTTATTGGGAACAGCTAATGGTTTCACATATTATTTCCCCCCCAAATTTCCTAAATATCTGCCATTGGTGAATCAAACAGATATTTTTGATGGTTATCAGTGTTAAATAGCTATAGGACTGAAAACCCCATGAAATCATTCTTCCATTACACTTTGTGTGTTGATATAATCTTTGAAACCATAAATTTAGCAGCAGGTCGTATTAGCAGGACGCATTATCATTTAAGAGAGTATTTATTAAAAAAATCGGTATACTTGCATCGATTTTTGTTAGTCCTTTAAAATAAAAACTGTAACTGACATGTGTTGAGGATGGCCTCAAAACTAACACACACAGACTAAAAGCTCTCATTTTTAAAGGTTAACTTCAGATTAGAGAAAGCGGACACATTCTCAGACCCGTGAACCCCAATCACATGCTGCTATTTTATCTGTAAACGTAAGTGCCCCTCTTGTGCCAAATGTTTGTTTCTTAGAAGAGAGCGGCTCAGAAGGGCAAATGCTGTAAGGTTGCAGTATGCATACCAACAGCATGCTGATAAGAGAAGTCAACTGGGCGATTGACATTGATCCTGACACTCTCAGATGCCTCCTTAAGCTTTCATCCTGTTTCAGAAGAGGCTGATAAAACTTGATCTGAAGGCACAGTGAAGAGGGGGGTTCAGTCTGAGTAGCCCCATGTGAACTGCATTCTCTGCATCTGAACTGTAAGTAATTGGAAGGAAGGCGTTTTAGACGGATGTTGTCTGGTGCCGTGCAGAAATCTGTGAAGACTTAACTGAACACAGCACCTCAAGGAAATTTTCTTTCTGTATAGTTACTTTAGATCGCTCTCTCGGGATTGAGCCTTCAGATGCTGATTTATTAGTCAAAATATCTCTGTACGGTTCTCTTGATGCCTGGGATAGAAGGACAGAAGTTCGTTTTATACCACACATTCCAACTTATGTGTATATGCTTCGTGCCAACAAAAGAATGACTTTAACTGCTACTGATTATACAGTATATATATATAAATATATATATAAGCAATAGGGAACGAGAAGCTGTGCTATTTTTAGAAAATATTCACATCTCATTTCTCATTTCCATTTAGTCATTTAACAGATTTGCAGAGAGTTCAGGGAGCAGTAAAGCGATATGTCATACAGGACCAATAATATAATAGGTTCTAATACCAAGTTACTAGTTTTTAAAAAAACTAGAAAAATACCTGTTGAGAGAAGAGAGTGTTAGTTATTTTTTCTCTCATTTGTCTCAATTAAAATTTTTCGACTTGTTCTATATTGGTTATTTGAGCATTGGCCAATCAGCTTTTAGGAATAGAACTATATATTTTTATACATAATCCATTAAAAGTCACTATGACATCTTGACAATTCTCATATTTATGTAGTATTGCAGAGTTAATTATAAAAGATTTATCTGTGCAAGTACTTGTGCCTTCATGATCTTTCATAAAAATATTAACTTCCCCTCCGAACAACATCTTTTCTGCATTAAAAGAAACATAATCGCAACTTTCATGCCAACTTTAAATATAAACTAATAGCACAAAATGCAAATAAGTTCATTTGCATAAATATGTTTTATGCCTGTGTTTGCAATACGATGCCCTCTGTACGCTATATAATGACACTATTGTGTGTATTTGTCCCTTAGGAGCTGTGAGAGCATCTAGCATCTTCCCCATCATGAGTGTTGGACTTCTGTTCATGGGAGGTTTGTGTGTGGCTGCCAGTGAGTTTTACAGGAGCCGACACAACGTTATTCTCAGTGCCGGAATCTTCTTTGTCTCTGCTGGTAAGAGGCTGTATCTACCCTAACCTAAGCATACTTAGTTTTTTTGTGTGTTTCTGTGTAGCGTCCGGAAGTTTTCACACCCGGCTGTTGATTTTAGAACACAGCATGTTGAGAATGGATTAGTTCACCCACAGGTTACGATGTTGCCCTTCCTATACACTGAAGCTCCGTGTTGACTTAACAGATTGACTCTGATTATTGACAAAGGAAATGGATGGGCCAACTAGAGCAGTGTAAACAAATAGCAGGCCAACATATTGACCCACTGCTGTAGATCTGGCCCGAAAATGGGTGACAGACGGGAATGCTCAAACAGAACTGCGTGTTGGTCAAATATTTAGAGAAGGACCCTATTAGGCGCTTATGAGCACACAAATGAGCTGATGTCCATGTGTTATTATTGAATGATGAATCAATCTCCATGATCATGGCTATTCACATCCAATGAGTGATCGTCACTTTGTTTGAATCGTCTCATCCCATCAGTAATGATCTAAATATTCAATACCAAACTGGTAATTATTTACCCTTCAATATCGCGAAGATGATAAAAAGCTAATTAAAATGTTTCAATTGTTCTTTTTATCTTTTGTTCCGCACGGCTGATAAGTGATGCATTCTTGTGTAATGACACGGAATGATGTGCCACAGCTGAGTGCTGAGCACTACCTCTTTCTTTCTTTATTTCTCGTCTCCTCTCTCTCCTGCACGCAGGTCTAAGTAACATCATCGGAATCATCGTGTACATATCTGCCAATTCGGGTGACCCGGGCCAGAGCGACTCGAAGAAGAGCTACTCATACGGCTGGTCGTTCTATTTTGGCGCCCTCTCCTTCATCATGGCCGAGATGGTGGGCGTGCTCGCTGTGCACATGTTCATCGAAAAGCACCGGAAGCTGCGTGCTAAGTCCCGCACTGAGCTGATCAAGAAGTCGGCCTTCAGTCGTATCCCCAGCTACCGATACCGGTTCCGCAGGCGCTCCAGCTGCCGCTCCAGCGAGCCAGCGTCCCGTGACGCTTCGCCCATGGGCAAGAGCGGGTACACCGGCCCTGCGGCGGCAGACATCTCGATGTACACCCTTTCCAGGGATCCTTCCAAGGCTGCAATGGGTGCCTTGCTCAACTCTGAGAGGGAGTTTTTGCAGGCTCACAACTCCAACGCCAAGGACTTCAAAGATGCGGCCAACAGGAGGACCACTCCAGTCTGAACGAGATGAAGACATCGCAAATCTACAAATAAGCACAGAGGAAGTGCCACGCACAGCCGAGACGTTAAAACTGGGGGGCCCCGTAGGGGTTTAACCCTGTTTCTATAACAGTATATATAAATATAGATGGTAATTGTTAGATCATTGGTGCTTCCTTTTAATCCTCATTTCAGTCAATGTTTCTGTCCTTTCACACAGAATCTTGTCACACACCTCCCTCCCCCTAAGGGCTACTCGAGTAGAATGCTAGTCCTCTTTTCAATGTCATTTGTTCGAGTACTGCCATTGGAATTGCTGAAATGCTCAAGGTATCCCAGTGAAACTGTGAAGCCCTATAAGGGGGAGGATTGTAATGATTTTGACAGATGAACCGAAAGGCTGTCCCACTATTCGCCTTACGCACAGCTCAGTAGCCCATAGCTGGTGAGTGCCTCTTCACACTCACAAGATTGTACACATTGTTGGTTTCTCTCTTGGGTTGGACATTGAGCCCGCACCTAGTGCCACTTGTTGCCAATTTACACACCATGCTCGACCATGGGCCCCCATCACCTCATTCATCCCACCTGCAGGGGGCGATGCTGCCTCGGCCTCGAGTGTTCTTTAGTCCCATGAGCTAGTTCATTGGGCTCTGCATGCTTTTCACACCAACCCTGTGTCCCAATCTGCATACTTTATGTCCTAAATTGTATTTGAAACAAGAATTAGAACGTCACCAAATACAGTATTTTGTCGCACCAAAATGAGTATCTCTATGGTAAACTGTTCTTGGTGAAAATTCAAAGTGCAGATCCATAAACACTCAAATAAGCCAAACTCACTGTGAGAGGAAGGACATGAAATCAGTAAACATTACATGAGAAATAACACATGAACAAATTCTTGAATGCACTAAAAAGTACATGCTTCCAATCACAAAAAAAACAGTACTATAAGGGCATAGTATGAGGATGTGAATTGGGACGCAGCATATCTATTTTTTTACATTTAGTCCCATTCTTCCCATTCCAAACATCCCCTGCATAAACTTTTATAACAGGGTTTAAATGCTTGCCATTAAATATAATCTTTTAGCCCACCAAAGGTTTTGTTATTACATTTGTTTTATTGAGATTTTAAAAGTGTAGTTTAGTGTGATTTACAATGAGATTTACAGCCTCCTCGGTTAGAGGTTCCTTTGAGGCCCTTGTTTCAGATGATAATTCATAATCTTATTAATATGGATATTGTTGTCATTATTACTGTAGATTTTTCATCTGTCAGCAGCGTAATTGCTGGTGGTTGCCAAATGTGGATTTCCTAATTGTGTATAGTGCAGAAAGTGTTTATAAAATTGCCCAAAAAGTTGGGCATCAAGGGTTTATAAAAACATGCGTTGTGAAAACGAAGAGAACTAACTGCCATGTGCTTCTGTTCTTTGTTAATGAATCAGAGCAGTGAAAGCACTATTCACATATTAGATGCGTCTCTATGGGCTGACGGGACTGTATAGGGTCCCAGTCTTAACACAAAATGAATATCACTATGAATATCATACAAAATCAGTAGAGGACTTTATGGTAGTAAGTAAACTCTTCTATACTTTTCATTCTAAATGAATGATACATCCACATTAAGAAAGTAAAAAAAAACTAAATATAAATGTATACACAACTTTAGTTTCTTAGTTAATATCATCAGCATTAAACTGATTAATATAAACTCCAAGGGCTTTTGGTTTTCAACAATCATACAAGGGCTTTAAAGATGTTAAGTTAACATAGAAATAAACATTTGCCCTTAAAATATTTAAATAGTAAAACATTTGCCTACCTAGCCATATTCATGTATGCAAAACATCTAAATATACAATATCTAAATATATTGTATACAGTAAGTTTTTCTTTGCATAATTTTCCATTGCTAATCCCTATGTCAATTAGGCAGAAACAAACGTAAACTTTTTAACCATGGACATCTGCATCTATAACAATGTAGTTTTTCAGATGTTCACCTCATTTCAGAACCCCTAAAACTGTACATGCATGTACTTTAGCCTCCAAATTCATGCTAGCCAGTCTCTCATCTGCAGTTTTATTAATTCAGCTTACATAAATACCAGATATCGATCAGCCGCCTCACTGGGAATATAACTGTAAATGTTGCCTTTTTTTGGATCCATGTTGTGACGTTGTGCTGTTCGGGGTCTAAAACGAAACGTTTCACATTCGAAGGACTTCCACCGGTGTGAGTTGAACAGTTCTACCCTTCAGCTCTCAGAGCACCTAGTGCCTGTCTCTTTTGCGTCCTCCGAGCGCCCATTTTAGGGCCTTTCTCTCTCTCTATTTCGCTCGCTTGCGCCTTCATCTCCATATCACAGCCTTGCATCAACTCCTCTTTAACAGGACTGTTATTACTCAGCCAGTCACATCCATACAGTCTTAGGCCCTGTCACTCACCACGTAGGCCTGCGACATTGTGTACGTGACCTCTCAACAAAAACAGCAGTTTCAGCTTGATACATGCTGTAGAAAAAAAGCACACCTTTTAAATACAGTAGTTTACATCTATAAAGATAATAGTTAGAAAGATATTTAAAAATTTAGGAAAATAAAGTCCGTTTTAAGAATGCCAACGATGCACGTCTGAGTCTGTACTTCTTCCCAGAGTGTTTGCAAATGAGCCGCCACATTTAGAGGAATTCAGGAAATTACAAATGAAGCCAATGGTAAATCACAGCAAAATGGTTTTGCTCCAAAATGAAGAATTTCAATGTCTACCATTGTTAAATGGAAGTGTATGAAGTCAACATGAAATTAAAATTGACCCAATTTACTTCATGTTTGTTCCTGGACTTATTGTACATCATCCATTGGTTAATAGAATAAATATAGATGTTGTGATTACATGGTTTCTTCAAGATGCAGTATTTTCCTCCACCTCTGAAGAATTCTTCTCTCCTCAAGCAGCTGTCATATAAATAAGATCAAGTTTAACAAATCAATTTGCAATGATTAAAGTGCATTATTTTCCCAAAAAATCCCTTTTTACTAGGACGTACGTCATATTATAGAAGTAAAACGGGTTGAATGCCGTTTCATGTTGACTGTAAAGAATGATGGTCCACCCTCTAAATGTGTTTGCAAAACAATCATCCCTAAACTCACATATCGTTCACCTATTAAGTCATATCTTGCTTGATCATGAGAGCAATGACGGGTTTATGTCCCAACGTTCACACTAAAGGAGATTTATCCGGTCTGCTATTTCTGGAAAAAGATTTGAAACATTTTCTCAGAAAAGCTATTCATCATCACACGTGGTGGTGAAAAGCTAAAAGGTATAAGCCACTCTGTTTCGCATACACACAAGGAACAGGTAAGACATCCATCTAGCTCAAGATCTGTAAGGGCTACTGACAAGAGGAATGAGTGAGAGCAATCTGGGCAGTTCATCAAGCCCCCCTAGAAGGGCAGGGAATTTAGTATGCCAAAGAGAGCGCAGCTTACCAGCAGCTTGTGCTATAAAATCAATAGGAGCCCTGTCTGTGGCGTATGAGCTCCAGGCTGCACCTTTTCATCTTCAATAGGGCAGAGATGCTTCATTTGAGGCAGTGTGGGTGAGAGCTTCAGACATCGCATCTGAGGTCGGATGCTGGAACCACAATGGAGCACGCGGGACCTCCATACAGGTGAGGCATCTGAATGGTTATAAGTCTGCAGTGATAATCATCTCACAGAGTCCAGGTGTGCGACTGGCTGAATACGAATATGTGGATACTTTTTAGTCAGTAGAATGACCTAAGGCAAGTCTCTCCAGAGGTTGTGTTTCAGTTTTGGCAAAGAAGAGATGGCCTTGGCGGAAAGGGAGGGCTGAAAGGTTTCGGCCTTGAGGTGGGTCCCTCTCCGGGACGAGTGAGGGCAACCATGAGGGCGGTATTGAGTGAGTGTCTTTTGGAGATCAGGGGTACCTGAGTCATAGACAGAGAACGGAACAGGTTGATCGTGCAAAGATTACCAACAAAAGCATTGCTATTCCCCGCGGGCACTCACACCATCTCGCTCCAACCTAGCACAAGGCAGATAACCATCACAGAAAGGTCGTTTTTCAACCGGTGCTGCCCTTTACCCTCCCTCCTCACCTGCTTACCCCATTTGAGCCCTTTAACCTGACACAATCTGCAAAAAGTCAGAGAAACAATAAAAAGTGGTTGTTTTCCTGTGTGTCAAGCGCTGGTAAGACTGATGGATGAAAATGAAAACAAGAGGATTTATGAAAACCTAATTTCTGTTCTAAAAAGGATGAAGGGAATTTTGGATGTGTGCTTTCTAAACAGGCTTTGATGATTCACTGGGTGAGTTATCTCCAAGAGCAAGCGCAGGCTGCAGATTGGCTCCTCTCTGCCTGAGTCTGGAGATAGTCAGCCATCCTCACCGTAACAATGTTTTAATCTCTGCCTGTCAATCCCACTTCCTTTATCTTAACTCTCACTAACACATTTTAGGGAGAGAGGCTAAAGGCTAGGAAAGTTGTCTAAAATATGAAATATTACAAGCAGTCCTCTCTCTCTCTCTCTCTCATTATAATATATATGTTTATTTCTGTATTGGAAGGTAAGAAAACCAGGAGGAATTCTAAAAATAAAGATTTCTTTTTTATTTAGTACTGCCCTGAACAAGTTATTTCACATATTGTTTACATCCTAACCCACAGTCCACAACTGAATGATGAATGAATTTACAAAACAACCTAGTTCAAATCATTCATAATACTGTATACTTTTACCAGCACAATCTATTACACTTACATTTTTTACGATTTTATGTTTTAACAATTTGAGCATTTGGGGCATATTTGGTGAAAGTATGATGTTGAGATTCACCTTTTGCACTGAAGACTGAAGAAACTCACAATTACACAAATATTACAAAAGATACAAACCAACACCATACAATTTAAGTGAATGTATAAATTGTTGTTTAAATATCTTTTTTTAGAAGGCAAAATACTTACAATTCACATCTATATTTTACATTTACAATTACATTCATTCATATAAACAATACATTTTTTACATTTTTGCATTTGGCAGATGCTTTTTTCCAAAGTGACCTGGGATTTAACCTGCACAAACCATTTCTAGTGCAATTCTCAAAGTGACATATGACCTACACTCTTAGTCAAGGGTTCGTTATAGGAACCATTTCTTTCTTATGTTTTTATAATATGCAGAACCTTTTTTGTACCAGAAAGAACCTTTTGTGAAACTGAAAGTTTTTTCAGATGTCAAAGGTTCTTCATGGAACCATAAAAAAGTTTCTTCTATTGCATCGCGAAGCACCTTTATTTTAATGTGTATAATAAGGTAATAAACAGATTCTCAAACTCTTAAATATACTTTTCCTTTAGTTTAATACAACTGATCCCATTGTAATTTGTATTATATGTATGATGTCACTTCCTGTAAAGTTCACACAAAAGCCCTAAGAGTAACCACTGGTGCAGTTCATCACATTCAATTTGAACATGTTCAAGGTTTACCATGTCAGAATTTTGAACTATATAGACAATCTTTTGTTCTATTAATTAAGACCTTACAACGTTTTTGTGAAACATCGTGTGAAAATCCTCATTGGACACATTGTGTGGTGTTCATACAAACCTAAAATGCCACATATAAATAGTTTATTAGTTTTTGCAGTACAAGACCCCTAATAGCCACACAAACCAATCTGTTGTCTCCCACAGAACTTCAATATGTCCCACGTAAGCAATCATAACATTAATTAACATAATTCTGCTATTTTTGAAGTCTTTATTATACAACAATTCAGAGCACCTTTTATCACAGACCGGAGACAATGCAGGCCCCCATCCAGCCTGGCAAGATTCTAATCTGAGCTGCTGTGTCAACATTTTTAAATTACCCTCTTCTACCGATAAAACGTGCCTTATCTTCCCACCCCGTCCAAATATATAAATGTGAAGGGATTGAGCCTCAGCCGGGGCTCAAATCCAGCCAGACTCAAGCCCTGACAGAAGCGGGGGATCAGATTTACCATGACCTTCTCAATCACATCTTCAGCTCCCTCCTGTAGGACACACCGGTGCACACAGACAGAGGCCAATGCACCCCGTCATTGTGACAGCAGTCAATCTATGAATAAAAGCCGTCTGCTCTGTTGTCCTAACAGGAAATTAGAAACGGCTTAGGAATGATGTTTTGAGAGAAGCGTAGCCATTATTTTAAAATGATCTGATCACGTCAAATGGCTGAAGCTTTGACTCTCAGATGACTTTACAGTGACTCTTCATAACTTTCGGCTGGTGTGCTGAAACACCTTTCTGTTGAGTAACATTTCATTTTCTCATTACTAGACTTTTATATATTTATTTATTTTCTTCACGATAGCAATGCGGGAAACAGCTGAACACGAATTTGCTCAAATTGGCTTCCTTTAGTACGAAGGCAACATTCAGAGCAGCTATTCATAACTACCAGAATATTTTTATTCACACTCGGCTTGAATCGCTACAGAGGGAGATAAGGAGCTGAGGAAATGGCAGAGTCAATTGGTGTAAACAGATAATGACTGAGCCACTGGCTCGAGAGCCGCTTATAGACGCTGGAGCGATGTAGTGCGCGCAATGACAGCATACTTTGTAGGGATAATAATAAAAAAACAGACAATGTGTGTTTTTTTCGATTATCACCCACATGCTGGCAACAATCGTGTCATCAAATTCATCATAAGAACTCACTCGACTGATGCCAAAGTGCATGCTTTCACTCCTTTCACAAACAACCGGCACGAAACAAAGACATGCATACCAGACACACAATTACGCAGCATTCAAGGAAAACAAAGCTAATTGCTGAGTGCTGGGCGATGCATTGAGAAAAGTACATACATATTTATAAAACGGTGACGTATAGGAACAAAACAACAAATTACAGAACATCTCACTGGGTGGTCAATTTGGAATGCATGATGATCCTTTTGAATGACTAATTTGCTCAATTAGTTGAGACTTAATTCCACTCTTTCTCACTCGTGCACACTGTTACATTTAGATCTAATTATTTACACCAGTTTGTGGGCATGCTAATTGTACAATCAGATTTCAATTTGATAATTGTCTCATTTGAGATGTAAAACATTTCAAGTGATTGAGTCAGAAAGCATCAGTCGGTTATTTTGGTTTCGACAACAAAGACACTGCTGAGAACCAAATGTATTCAGAAACATGCAGAATTTTCTCAGACTCTAAGTTCGGTTTGCTATGAAACTCTGATGAAAAGTGCTCTCTCTGCTGTTCGTAGCGCAAGCGCCTCGATGGTTAGCGGCAGTTAATATGGAGCCTAAGTGTTTAATCAGGGTGAAATTGTTCTTGCTTGTAATGGTTCCCGCTAGAGATAAAAGTGATTGAGCATACAGTCCTCTTTAGGTATCTGTTCATGGTTAAAGCCAGAATACAAAGATGGGTGTTCATTACTCTGCTGTATTTAAGTGTTTAAAGTAAAATATCCTTTAAGGGATAGGTCACCCAAAAAAGACAATTTTGTCATCATTTGCTCAGCCATTTGGCATTTAAAATTCCTGTAGCTCAGGCATTGCGTTAACAACGCAAGGTTGTGGGGTTGATCCCAGGGGATTGCAGATACCTATGTATAAATGTATAGGATAATGCAATGTAAGTCGTATTGGACAAAAGCGTCTGCCAAATGCCTAAATGTAAATGTAACACAGAAGAAGATATTTTGAACAAAAGTGGGACACACAGAAAAAAAAGTTGGTTGGAATTTCTCAATTTAATCATGTACATCGGTTTCACACGATTTTATTACGATTGTATTAGAATAATTCTGTTAAAAAACTTAAATAAATCGTGTGGACCGATGTATATTGAGTAATTCCAACAAACCTTATTTTTCGTTCATTTCTATTGTATGGACAAAAAATCAATCAACGATTTATCTCTGGACACAAATCAATGGGTACCGCCGTTATTAGGTTGCTAACATTTTAGAAAATAACTTGAGAAGAAAGAAAGTCATACAGGTTTGAAATGACAAGGGGGTAGGTAAATGATGACAGATTTTTGGGGTGAACTACTGTATTCCTTGGATCTCTTTGATGCAAAAGTCCAGACATTGACTGTAACCTCTGAAACTGCTATGCTAAATAACCGTAATCTAAAATTCTAATCAGATGAGCAGATCACTCAGGTACAAAACTGCATGACCCCAAAACTTTATTGCATTTCCAAGTCAAAGAGATTCAGAAAAGTTGACAGAGCATCTGGATGAGGAAAAAAGTTTGCATCTGTCTCCACCCAGTAGTCTCAAGCAAGCTGTCGCAATAGCATGACAGATGACAGAGACACCTGGGCTTGTTACCCTGCTGCGTGCACCAGGTTCAAATACCTCACAGGTGAGCGAGTGTGTATGTGGATTGCTGAGTGAGATTGACTGAACAGATATGTGAGGACATAAGTGCGCTCAAAGGTGCCTGACTAGTGAGTTTCACACTGAGGGCAAATTTTCTTCCAATCTGTGCTCTTTATATACACACACGCACACAATCACTCATCCTGCTCCCCGCTGCACTCACTGATCCCATTTAACAAGGTTTATTGGGCTGTATAAACAAGTGAAGGTCTCTCTCTCAGAAAGAAACCCCTGCTACCCTAACATCTGCCTGGCTCTCTCCCAAACACCAGGGGATAGCCCATTCACTTTGATATCCCAATTAACATCTTCTCTGGTCCTTTTAAAATTTCTTGAACCAAGTTAAAAGCTAAACTGCACATTACACTAAGCACCACAGATAAAAAATCTGACTGTTGCACCTGAGATTCAAACCCACTGTGATATGCCGCCCAAAAGCCAGTCAACAAAAGACACTTACAAACAAACCTGAGAATTATTACAAGAATTTGATTATTACAAGAAACTATTATATTTCAGTAAAAAAAAAACATGAAATAGTTCATCGAACATGAAGTCCTAATGAAGACGAACAGACCAAGACTAAGGCATCATATGTTTGCCACACAGACTAAATCAAGTATTTAACAGCCTGTGTCATGGCGAGTTAGACGCAGTAATTTGTTTTTCTAGGTAAAATTCATCTGCCTTCTTAGACAGTGGCCTTGTCCAAGGCTGTTAGCAATGTCTCAGGAGCCTGATGACAAGATTTATCCTCCAAATATACAACAAATGAACATGTGCCAGATATAACTTTCTACACAACTTTCCAGCACAAGCTTAAGCAAGATGGTCTCCAGGGTATAAGGAGGTAAAAGTGGTTGCAATTTAATTTCTTTGGGAGGTAGAATTAGATATATCCTACAAGTAGATAAAAAAACGTATTTTGCCATATAGACCGTTTCCTTGGACATGTGAACCAAGACTGCAGTTAACTTCCAATCTGTGTTTATCGGTCTGGCTAGTGTCTAATAATATAACTATTTATATTTTATCTACTTTATGTTCATATTAATTTATAGTATATTTTTTATAATTCTATTAAGTAAATAAATGTATGTTCATTAAATTAAATAAACAATTTTTTGAATGGGTCCGGTAGTTTTGATGCATTTAAAGAAACCATATGGGACGCTGACATCTAGCGGTTGAGCTTGGTATCGCAGTCTTAATTCAAATATTGGAGAGGCAAGTTAAGCAAAGTAAAGGTTCTTCTCAGTGTTTTTTATTATTATCAGAAATAATCTTCAGTCACTCTATTATTTGTGAGCGTGTACCGGAAGTTAACGGCAATTCACTATCGTGTGCATGGCCAGTAGCGTTGTTGCTTTGAAACGGTCTAAATTCTTTAGTGCTTCATTTTGTTAACTGTGGAAATATATAAAGCCTCCACAGATTGTTCTTTAAAAAAGAACTTATAATAAATACTGACTACTGATATCTTTTAAGTATTTTTGCAATGGGTAACACTTTATAGTAAGGTTGTATTTTGTTAACATTGGTTAATGCATTAGCTAACATGAGCTAACAATGAACACTTCATGTTAATTTCAGCATGTACATTTACATTTATTCATTTGGCAGATGCTTTTCTCCAAAGCAACTTACAAGTATAGGAAAGCATATAAACATTTTGCTAAACATGCTAAACAGAAACGTTAGTTTACAAGGCCACGCTATTAGGCGGATTAAAGCTCGAGTATGCTAGGGAGAAAATGAACAACAAGATTTTTTTAAACAAGACATAGACAGTTATTGTTTAGTCAAATAAATGCAGAACAGGTATGTTTGAACTGTTTTTTGAAAGTTGTGAAGGATGCTGCAGTTCAGGTGGAGGCTGGCAATTCATTCCACCACAGGGAAAGTTGTATCTATAACATTAGTTAATGCACCATTAACTAACATGAACAACTGTATTTACTTTAACTAACATTTACAAAGATAAATAAATGCTGAAAACAACTATATTGCTCATTGTTAGTTCATGTCAGTATGCATTTACTGATGTTAACAAATACAAACTTACTATAAAATGTTATCCAAATTACTTACCAGACATGCCAAACTACCCATTGTTGACGAAAGGTTGCAGTAAACCAGGTCACCAAAAGTATTATTCCCTCAGTTCTGCTATTTGTTGAAAATGCTGCCACTTCATGTTATTCTGTCACATAACCTAATCCTAACCAGAGCAGCAGGGCCAGGCCCCTCCATCACTACCCTCCGCATATTCCTGTTTCTCTCTCACGGGACCCAATGCCCCTGAGAAATGTGACACTGACACGCATGATTCACTGTATGGGTTAATGTCAGCTGCCAACACACATAGCACACGGCAATGAATCAAAGCTATATTTCATCCCACTCAGCTATAAAGAGCTTGAAGGCATCTGCACTCACTGGGCTCCATATGAATATATATGAGACCCCTCATGACTCCTCTTGTCATGTTTGTCACAGACATATTTATCAAGGTATGATAAAGCACAGGAATACACATCATGTCTGAAAGTTATCCCGCTGCACGCCTTTAGACAATATCAGTCTGTGTAATAAAATGTCAGTTTTCAGGAATTGTATTGGTTTAGCTATTTATTTCTATAACGCATTTTTGCAAACTTCACTCTCAGAGAAAAAATACAAAAGCTGTCACTGGGGTGGTACCCTTTCTTTCACAAGGTACCCTTTTGCCCCAAGTGAAATATTACTACCTCATAGGTAGTACAAATGTATACAAAACTGTACATGCTAGTACCTTTTTAAAGGGTAGTGAAAGCATTTGTACATTTTTTCTGAGTGTACTTTCATTTGGTAAACTTTGGTCTCCTTAGCGACATCAGTGGACATTTAGACCCTGATACCAAACTCAACCGCTAGATGTCAATGTACCATACGGTGCGACCAAATACAGGACCCATTCAACAAATTGTTTATTTAATGAAATGAACTTACAACAAAATTCAACAAATCTCTTATTTAATACAATTATTATACAGTAAAAGAATAACACAAATTAATATTTACATAAATTAAATAAAATATGAATATATTATTAGACATTAGCCAAACACAAAACCGGAAGTTAAATGGGGGTCAGGCGCATGTGTGTCTGATGAAACGGTCTATAATGGTTGGAGGTATGTTTTCCAGAATGGAGTTTTGATCACGTTCAACCGGAATTCTGATGTAGTGCTGTCTTAAGATTGAAACCCACAGGCAAAAGCAGAGGGAAAAAACGTTGGGGCAAAGCTGCCTCCCAGCTGTCACTACTGACTGGGCAACCAAGAGACAGCCAGTGACCCAAAAAACCCTCTCCTTGAGGGCCGCCTCCTCTCCTGCTTCATGCCACACAAAAACTTTACCTCCATCTGTGTTCTGGGTATTTGCATCTAAACATGTTAAATATCTTGCAGGATGTGCATGAGACACAGCACGGGGTTGTATGTATACGTGTCGTATGTTCATTTCCATGCATCTGAGTGATCATGTTTGCATTGGCATCCGTTTTCTCATGGACATGAAAGTAAAAGCAGAGCTTTGTGAGGCAGTTGAGTGGGAGGCAGCCTCTGTACACAAAGGCTGATGATTTGCTCTGTTCCCTCCTCCGCTGAAGTGCCAGAGCATCCTTCCTCCCCAAAGTGCACCTCTCCAAACATGCAATGATAGCGCTGATTTTAATTACCTCTCATGACTGCCGAGGTTGTGGCTGCCTGACTCACAGCAGGGAGGATCTTTCGGATTTATCTCTGGAAACACCTGCACTTCTTTAGCTCGCTCTCTCTTCTAGACAGATGTGTTCGGTCATCTCCTCTGAGCAATGCTTAATGTCTCTGATGTCTGAGTGGGAATAACATAAAAACAGTTCAACTGAAACTTGAAAAGCTATTCATACATACAAGTATAATTGCAGTCATATCCCAGTGTGTTATATAAGGTATAACAAGTGTCTCCTCTCTTTCTTCCCTTTTTTCTTTATCTCGCTTTCTTATCTTTTTTTGTTCTTTATATCAACCATGTTCTTTAATTTAGCTGGCATAATAAAGTCCTCGCTGGACCGTTGACCACATAGATGTCCTTTACCAGAGCTTAAGGGGGATGTGTTTGGGACCCTCAACTATTCCTGCTGTTGTCTTCGAAAATAAAAGTTAAATAGTCTTGAAAACAATTTTGTGATTGAGCTGAAGTGGATATAACAACTTTAAAAGTAAAGCAGTAAACAAACATGGTTAATGATTCAAAGGAAATTGTTCAAAAAAGTTAATTTCCTACCATAAATCTTATAAAGTCTAAGCATTTTCCAATAAAAATCATGTATGGTGTAAATCTGCACAGATCATCCACTTACTGTAACCCTTCAGGCCATCACTTGGGCTAAATGAAGTAGATTTACAGTGATAACCTGTGCTAAACTGTATAAAAAGACAGTTAGGGCATGCTGGGGAGAAGATAGTAGATGGCAGACAGGTAGGTGACCATCAGTCCCTTCTTCCTTCTGAGAAAATAAGGGTTCGGTGTGAAAGCAGAAAGCCACCACTGAACTCACAATCTCTCAGATGTGGCCATGGTTGAATTTTGAATTTTTGAGTTTTTTTATCACTATTCATGAGCTATACCACAGGTCAACGACTGCCCCAAGCAGACAATATTGACCTCTGAAGAAGAAGAGATGGAAAGCAGAGAGGAAAATACAAAACAAAGATGAGATGACTGGTCTCCAGCTTCTATCAATAAATCATTTGGTGTTTAACCCTTACTAACCCTTACCATGTTTTTTCTGTGGTAAAAGTGTAGTCACTATGTTTTTTCTGTGTATTGATCACGATTCCATGATAACCATGATACGACCCCAAATAACCATGGTTATTTTGTGGTAACCATGGTTTTACTATAACATGTTATTGTTTTAACTGTAGTAAAACTGCTTAATTTTGGTGAGGGAATAAGTAAATGACTACATTTGGAAGCATTTTTCCCACAGACTTTAAAAAACAAAAGTACAGTAATTGAACGCTTGGTATTATTTAATGTATTACGTGTTTTATGTGAGTGTAATGTTGTCACGACCCCGGCAGTCCGTGCTTCCCCTGTGATGGTTTTGTAGTCCTCTGTAGTTATAAATGTTAATTAGTTCCTCCAGGTATGTCTTGTAATCGTGTTAGTTTCTATGTATTTAAACCCCAGTGTTTCCTTTGTCTAGAGTCATTGTATAAACTGTGTATGACAATATTATCAACAGAAACTAATGTAAGCACTATAGCTTTAAATTTTCTCCAAATGCTCGACTGGATTTGCATTCATATAAACACTGAAAGACAAAAAATATAAAGCCACAATATGGAAGTATTTTGTGGTGAAATATGAAAAAATCACAGTGTGATATATTTAATGCAATTGTGTGCTTACATTATCCCAAATGTTCCTAAGAATGTGCTAATCCAGAGAAATTCCTATTTTAAATAATGGCCCGTCCCTTGTCTCCCTTGTATTTGTCGCATATCAGTGACTTAATATACAGTGCACCACAATACCCTCCGTTTCCGATTGGAGAAACTATGGCAACACGCAAATCCGGAAGTGGTTATACAACATCTGTATAACCACCGTATACAGCATACATGAACATGATGGGCAATCTCCATACGCCTCTGGATGGTGAAAACGATGGTGTGGACTGTCCCTTTAGGACAGTGTGGAGTTTCCTTGCTATCCAAAAAATGCAATACAATGCAATGAATGAATGAATGAATGAATATAGCGCTTTATTGTGTATTGCTGTGCACCCAAAGCGTTTCACAATCATATAACGGGGGTCTCTCCTCAACCACCACCAATGTAAAGCATCCAATTGGATGTTTGAAAAACATTACAATATATGTAATAAGTGACACCGAGATTTAGATATTTGTTGGCTTTAGAACTTAATAGCAAAATAAATGTATGGCCTTATTGTGTCAAATTCATTGGGACTTACCAGAATGTTACTGTTACACAGTCAGACCCTATCAGAATTTGTGAATATATTCTGCCATCTTGTGGATCTAAATTATAAAACAACTTCATATGATTATACATAAAAAATATAATGAAAATAAATGTTAAAAAGCCTCTATTAAAATAATACAATGATTATTGTCTATTATTAGTAGTAGTTTGTACAAGCCGCCGGTATTACATATTGATTACAAAATGGTTGAATTCCTGCAGGTGGTACTCTCCGCGCATGCGCGCTTTTAGCCCCTCCCTGTGACGTCTTCATTCTTTGCCCCTGCATTTTGTGCGGAAACCCCTCCAACCGAAGAATAGGTGCTGAGTATTACCGTATGAACAACCTGTTTAAAACGTAGATGTGGTCATCAAGTTGACGAAGGAGCGACTGGATTACCGCAGCAGTATTTTGATTACAGGATAAACATATTACTACTTTTTTTTAAGCATTTTGTTATTTTGTTGTAGTCTTTTTTGTCTGAGTTTGCGATGGAAGCCATTTTAGGTTGGTCACGCTAGCTGATTGTTTCGGGCCTTGTTTCATTCTCCATCGGTTCGTGTTTTGTTGAGATTTGGACTAACGTTACATAGAAAAACCACTACGGAGGAACTTCGAGACGGACGCTGGTGCGAAATACTTGACCGGACTCTACACGTTTATCCACACGGACATTGTTTGAACTCTACATTTCTCGATCGGAGTTGGACCTTGCGAACAGCTTACGACTGAGCGCCATATGCTCCTGGGACATTGAATCGGCGGGAGAATATCTCGCTTTTGTTGGAAGATTTCGTGGACAATGAACCGCTTGCGTCTTTAAGATTGCGTGTTGCACTCGATCTCTTCGAACACTTGAAATATCGAGTTCGCAGTTATTCATTACATCTCTTACCGTCGGGCGAAATAAACATGGCCTCCGTTTAGTGGTGGCTCTTAAATGTTTATGATGAGCAAGTATGGCTATTACTCCTAAACTGTTCAAGTGGTAAATTGACATATGAATGAGGTTGATCGCTGGGCTAGCCCACGCGATTCTGAAAGTTGTAACTTAGTTGAATTTGGTTGTGTGTGGTGGTATCTGACCACGAGGATTGTTTAAACATGTCTTGTGTCCATTACAAGTTTTCTTCTAAACTTAACTACGACACGGTCACCTTTGATGGCCTTCACATCACGCTCAGTGATCTGAAACGCCAGATCATGGGCCGAGAAAAGCTCAAGGCCGCGGACTGCGACCTGCAAATCACCAACGCGCAAACTAAAGAAGGTAACGTTGAGTGGCTCAAATGAATCCTGTAATATGCCTAACCGCTATTTGTCTTTTAAAGCCTGATTGAAAGGTGTTGTATATTTGTGGTAAATAAATTGTTAGGTTCGTCGATGTTTACTGTACATGTGTAATTTGTCAAAGCTTGCGTTTGCTAACGAAGCTAATCTGACCAAATGCTTATAATCACAACGTCGTCATTGTAGTGTAGGCCTACGCAACATTTTCTAGTTGTCTAAAAAAAATCTACTTCTTTCATAGTGTTTGGTGTGATACTATGTTTGTTTATTAGCAACAAAGTTCTTAGTAGATAAGTTGTCTATTATTATTGTCTGAAACCATGAACAATGGACTCCATTTTGTGTATTCCGACATGTGCTTCGTGAGGCCTTCACGTGCTCTCGGAATGATCGTATCGCCCTGGGTTAAAAATCCCATGAACTGTCTCTGATGTCATGTTTACCATTGGGAAGAGGGTCTTGTGGGAAGATGTGCAATTTATTCTTCGTAAACTAATTTCCGAGAGCACGTGATGGCAGCACCTGATGCAGATCTTTAAAAAAAACAAGTGATGGAAAATTGTCTGTTATGTGAGACTTTATGTTTAATAAGCTAATCTTTGATGTTTTTGTTTATAGAATACACTGATGATGCTGCCCTTATACCCAAAAACTCATCTGTCATCATCAGACGAATACCTATTGGAGGGGTTAAGTCGACAAGCAAAACATATCTCATGTAAGTAATCTGACATTTACACATTTTTCACTTTCTGTTTACATCTGTTTAATCCGTGCCTTGACAGGAAGCTTGTTTAAAGGCCAACAGCCAGATTCTGAGAGGAACTAGTGTTTGCTCTTTAGCTGTAGTTTTCTTATTTGAACTTCTGCATATTCACACTTGGAGACAATAGCCTGTAGAGTCATAGTCAAACTTGCCAGCGAGAGCAGCATTAATAACTTTTAGTTTTGTAAACTTTTATACAGGTCTGCACAGTCGGACAAAGTAGTTATAACTGAAAGTTAATCTCTTTTTTGTTTGTTTTGCTTTGCAGCGATCGATCTGACCAATCAAGTGGATCTTCAAAAGCAGTATGTAAAAACACCTCATTTCCTTGTCTCAGTACACACATTTTCAAATTTCCCAGAAGTTCCTTTGTCTTAATAGGGAACTTTTCTCATGCTCCTCAATGTTGTCTTTGAAATCTGTTAGAAGATGACAAAGTGTGTTGAGCTGAATGTTTATATTGTGATTCACTACATTTGTTGCATTGAGTTTCATGTTTTTATGCAATTTCCAATGTGTACAGAAGTCTGTGCGCATGCTTAAACACTGTTTCACATTGAAATAAGTTTAAATCCTCTTATAATATGAATTGTTTTACAGTGTAGTGTAAGATCATATTGATCTATATGATAATTCATGAACATGGCCTATGTTCAGTTTGTTTGTCCTTAAAGTGACACATCTGTAAAAAGCTGTCTGTTTTTTTGTTTTTAAATAAAAAGTGCATTGTGTTATTTACCACATTACACCTTGTATCACACAGCTTTAATGTCTGACTGCCCATGTTCACACAACATTTATGGTAGTTTAGAGTTTCATGGATACAAAACTGTGGTCGAGTGTATGTAAATGAGGTTTAAGAACTAATACAGCAAGACCAGACATTTACTAAATGTTCACATTGGTGGTTCTGAACTGACACTTTGTTCTTGTCAGGGCTTAATGTTCGTTCATGAAACTCTTAGAGGTGCTTTCCAGTACAGGGTCAAAGACTAGTCCTAGTCTAAAATAAATGTTGAAGCGGTCTAAACAAACAAAAAACACCTTGCATTGACATTTTAAAATGCGTTAATGCCACTGTTTTGTCTCAATGGGCAGAAGGGTTTTTCTAAGGAATGTTTTAAAAACTACTTTGTCTTTAACTAAAGTCTAGTCTTGGCTTGATCTAATCCCTGTCCAGGAAACCGCCTTTTAATGTTTAAAGGAATAGTTTGCCTAAAAATAAATTCCTCATTTACTTATCGTAATGTTATTTCAAACCTGTATCACTTTCTTAAGGACATAAAATAAGACGAGGAATGTTACTCACAGTGGTCGGTTCCATTGAATGGACAAACAAGCACTGAGATACTCCTCAAAATATATTTTGTTCCACAGAAGAGGCGATACAGGTTTCAAATAATATGGGGTGAATAAATTACTATTTTATTGGCTGAACTATCCCTTTAAGATAACCAAGCCATCTCATGCAGAATTTTAATTTTTAAATTTAATCTGATTAGTAGCACCCATTTGACCTTTCGCTAAGTCCCTCCCCTCAAACGCAGATGAGCCAATGGCAGCTGAGTATCAGTTGCACAGGGACCGGAATTCCGACTATTTGAGGTTTCAGCGCCAAATAGAACTTAAGTCAAATCCGAAGCTCTCATAGTTTTTATGGTGTTTATACTACAAAAATGGTAGAACGATGTGCCTGGGGTACTTGTAACACTGATTCCAGGTATCATGAAAGGATTAGGAATGGAATTTATAGGATTCCATTTGCTAAACCTAAATTAGACAGCAACCAGTTGTCATACGAATTCAATTACAATTTTCATGTGCTCAAACAGACCGTTAATGTCATGTGCTTCAGCAAGGGATCACTGGCTAAAAACTGAAAACTTAGCGAATCCATGCTAACATACAAACCTAAACGGCTAACTGTTATCATGTCATGTTCATTGCGGGTCAAAAACACATAAATGAAATGTGTCATTGCCTCTCCATATTAAACTGGTTAAATGTAAGTGAATTGAATCCTGTACCCTGTGGTACGCCAACATTGTTGTCATTTGCGATCATGACGACCGGCTTCTCCCACTTGCTTTGTGATATGTAAACCCTTGCTTCCAAATGAATCTTATCTACCATATTTATTGTAATATCCTTTATATATCCTTCCATGAAATATTTAAGTTCCACTAGAATGCTCCCCAACGAGTGTGTGTGAAAAAAATGCTTGGGACAAGGCTTTCACACTGATAGTTCTCATCGCCAGATATTAGAGAACTCTGTGTGTTTGTCAGAGTTATCTAAGGGGGGCGGTGCTAAGCGATATGTCATATGTTATTTTCTTACTCTAGTTAAAACCATGCACTGCATATCATGACTAACATTTTAAATTTTTTATATATTTTTGAGAGTATTGCTGGAAGTGTTCGTCTTAGGCTGACAGACATGATAACTATTGCATGAAGCTGAACTTTATTTGTTGTGTAGGTCGACATATGGCAGTTACCCTATACTGACAAAGCACTGTAAATGCAGCATCAGTTAACACAAAGGTTTTCACTTGCTAAGTACATTGTTGAGATGTGCTTAAGTCAACTACTGAGTGTTTGATAAACTTTATGTAATTACTTAAATACAATAAACAAGTATTTAAGTAAGATGCAAATAAAACATTTTGTTTATTTCTTATGTTCTGGTCAGAGTTCAAGGCTTAGCAAATTAAATGGATAAAAAACTTAAATTGTGATGTTGTAGAGTGAAATAAACGGTAAAAGGTATCAACCGATTACATTGAAATTAACTGAGCTTGGGTTGCTTATAACATTGATTGATTGAAAGTACTGGGAGCCAGCTTCTAAATCATTTTCTAGCTGGGGTGTTTATTTTTTGTTTTGAAAGAAGGATTTACAAGTATTAGGCAATGTAAGTCGCTTTGGATAAAAGCATCTGCCAAATGCATAAATGTAAGTGATATTGAAGACAGAAATTTTCTATACTGTTCTGTACTGTTAATTTTAGTTTTTTTTAAACTGTAGTAATTAGACCAAATATGTTTGAGAAGCTATGTGCGATTAAATAGGTCTCAAGCTTTCAAATGTTAAATAATTGTCATCATAGTCTAATCTCATGACACCAAACCGATAAAAGAACCAGCAGCAACATTTCTTTCGAACTACCCATGTGTGGTCCAAATAGTTGCAATGTGAAGACATGCATGTTTTGTGCCTGCATGAGGAAATTGTTTGCATACCAGCAGGTGCCAGTAGTCTGTATTCGGGTTTAAAAAAGGAAAAGCTGCAAAGCTAGAACTTTTCATACAGTTCATGCAGAAAAAGCCAATTAGTGTTCTTTCCCTCAACCAGCCCCAATGCAAATTCAACATGTGGAATCAACTGAAATGTCATTGATGGGGACCAACAGTGCAAAACTAAGCTAAACAGCGCTCAAAATGGACTGTTGTGGCATGGAATTATTGTACAGGTCATTAATTGAAATTGTTGGAAAAGTATTGAATTGTGGTTAAATTCAGACAACTGAATTTTTTGCCATTACAAATGTAAGCCAAATGTACTTTACCCGTTTTGTACCAGCATATGTGAGTGGAGTGAAATCCCAATCTTCCCTCCCCCACAGTGTTCTGTAATCACCGGACTTGTGCTACACTGGGATTTTCAGATACTGATCACTTAAAAAAAAATAACCACGGGATCAGTGTTTACTGGCACATTTCACACAACCCTATCATCTTCTGTTTGCAAAAACAAGGGCTTATGTTTCAACATTTTTAATTGAAAAACTTCGTTCCACTTTGCAACGTTTACATTGTTCAATCTGATATGCCACATATGCAGAAAACAGTAATAACATGGTGCTGTTAAGAGCAATGTTGGAAATTTGAGGACAGTTTTGAATGTTTTGTTTTTCAAGTGCTTTGTGCCTTTTGTCATAAGCAAGCACTGCTTACTATTGGCAAAATCACAATGTCTCTTGTGGATTACTGCACCGGTTAAAATTGCACATTTGTGTAAAATTTAACGCTTTGGAACTTTTTCGACACCATTGTATAGATTTGTTCTCACTGTGTCTATGGTCTGCACTTTACCATGGTAATGTTTTGTTTGTCACATTTTTTTGTTGTGATGTTTAAAAATCGTCAATAGTCAAAAAGTGATTCCTTTAGAACCATTAGTAATTGCAGGTTATTTCAGAATCAGATGGATTCTAAATGGGCACATATTTTACGATAGTTAAAATGTTGCCTTGTCATCTGTTTAACACAATTGAAGTGCTTTGTTTCTTCCTCCTTCTGTATGGAACATGACATTGTACTTTAAAATACATCCTAGGATTATTCCTAGTTCATATTTGACTTTTTGTATTTTTTCTATTGTATGAAATGAAAACACTTCGTCCTTAATAAACATGTTTGTTTATGTTGGTTTGTGATAGCACTTGTAGCTTGCTTTCCTGAAGATACCCAGATAATCTGAATATAGACTGATATGTAGGACAGTTTTGTTAGTGAAAAACTACCCAGTTCAGATGAAGTCTGGAATATTCTACTTGGCCTGTTGTAAAAGTTGCTTTTTTTCATGATTTTTCTTTCCTGCGAGGATCTAAAATAAAATAGTGTTCATTTCATTGACATCTTTCCTAAGACCCTGTGTGTTGACTCTTTGTAGGGTTTCTCAGTTTTTCCATGGATAAGTTATTAACAAATTATTTCTGCTCATACAACACTGGTGTTAAATTCTAGTAAAATACAAATTTGTGGTAATAAGACAAAGTAAGTTAGTTTATCTACATCATTTTCAAATTTCAGGTACAAGCAAGGACCCAACTGTAAATATTGGTTTGTTTTTGTGGTGTTGGAACTCAAAACATTCAGTTGGACATGGACTTGTGCATTGTCATAGTGGTGAACCCCTCTTTGTTTTAATATCTTGTTTTCTAATGACAGATTGATGATTCTTCATCCATTTCACTGGCTCTGCTTTCAAAGGTACTTAATCTCTAAAAATATTTCTCTCTGTTGTAATGTCTAACTTTTCTCAGTGTTTGGATTTGGCAAGCCATTATCTAGGTGCGCAAAACTGCATTTGTATATTTTTATGAAAAAAAATCTTGTGCTGTTTTCACAATGTATGGTGTTGGTCGCAAGTGCTCCAAATCCAAACTGAATTTATGAAATTGTATGTGAACACAAATTGTGATTATATCAGGATTTGTGATAGTTGCATAGTGGTAATAACTATAAACAAAGTTTTTATATCTAAAATGAATAATTGCTTATGAGGTAGTTGTTTGTTTTGATGCTTGTATAAGTTCTGACACTTGTTTAAAGTCTGGTCCTGTCACGAGCGAGCTCATTGCCTTTATTAGTGTGATGAAGAGTTTTGTGCAAGCCCATTTTTTTCGCACAAAGTACTCTGGAATCATTTTGTATTGTTTGCAGTTTTGCTCAAATTGAAGATGAAAGCCTGTGGATCATGTTGAACATTTTTCCACCTTTTTGGAAATTGCAACAGCTCTTTTGATTTTTGTTTTTTCTGGACTTTTTTGCAACTTGAATTCATCTACGCTGAGTCTTGCTCATTGGCAGCAAAATGTATTTTCTGTGATATATATATTTTTAAATATAAGCAATATTGCAATGTAAGGTTAATGTTATGCTGGTTATTACACCATTATCCATATGTGTCTAAAGTGTAAAGTTGGATGACATGACAGTATGTGTGTACTATCCTATTGTTTATCTGACCCTTCGCAAAAAGACGTGTTCAATAAAACTAAGGGTGGATTACTGTTGGAGCATGGGCAATGCATTGAGACTGTCAGTTTGACATTTGATATGAGTTTACCCATTAATGCTCTTGCAAGTCTTTCGACCTAAAGACATTTTGAGGCCTGATCCATCACTTTGATTATTTTGTGTAGTATGATCTCACACTGATAGAGGCAAGCAGCAGCTTACAGGACCAAGGCTTCAGTGCGTCTTTGGTCTCTGCTCAAAATTGATGTTGTGTGTGAAAACATTGTTGCCTGTTAAACAGACAGCCAATCTTGCTGAAACAAATGCGTCAGAGGAAGACAAAATAAAAGCAATGATGTCTCAGTCCAACCATGACTATGATCCCATCAAGTATGTATGCAATAAAATGACCCGTATTTGCATAATTTCTTTTAGATAAATTCTAACACAAATCTTTGTTAATCAGTTATGCAAAGAAGCTTGTTGGTCCACCCCCACCGAACTACACATGCTTTCGTTGTGGAAAAACTGGACATTATATCAGGAACTGCCCAACGAATGGGGTAATTGGGCTTTTGTTACTATAGCTGCTTTAAGCATTACAATTATTTAATTAATATACAATTATTTGGAACTACTTAAGATTATGCCTCTTTGGCCAGAGAAGAAATGTAAACTTGAATATCAACCATGCGTTAGCAGGACCGAAGTTTCGAAGCTCCTCAAAGGATAAAGAAAAGCACAGGAATTCCTCGCAGTTTTATGGTGGAGGTAGATGATCCAAACCGGAAGGGTGTCATGCTGACCAACAGTGGAATATATGCCATTCCCACTATTGATGCGTGAGTACCTTCTTTTATACAAAACATTACAAGTGGAGGCTTTGCAGTGTTTTTAGAGTCGCTTTTGTTGTGCTTATTATGGTTCCTTATGGTGTTTAGTGAGGCCTATGCTATTGGAAAGAAAGAGAAACCACCCTTCTTGCCCCAGAATCAGTCTTCGTCTTCGGAGGAAGAGGATCCAGTGCCTGATGAGCTACTTTGTCTAATCTGCAAGGATCTTATGACTGATGCCGTTGTTATTCCCTGCTGTGGAAATAGCTACTGTGATGAGTGTAAGTGTCCAATCATACATTACACGTAGAAAATAAGCTTTACCTTTGACCTCACACAATTGTCTGGCCACAGGTATCCGGACGTGTTTGCTGGAGTCAGACGAACATGTTTGCCCCACCTGCAAACAGTCGGATGTGTCTCCTGATGCTTTGATTGCAAACAAGTTTTTGCGCCAAGTAAGAAGACCCTCCTTGTTGTTGTTGCCAAATGTTGCCATTAAGGTTTAAAACAACTTAGTATTTCCAACTTCAGGCAGTGAACAATTTCAGGAACGAAACTGGATACACCAAAAGAATTCGCAAGGCTGCTGCTGCTGCTCAAGTGGCCACACCGGGATCCCAGACGCAGGCTCCTGTGCAGAGGCCACCTATGAGACGCCAACAGGACCCTCTGATGGCCAACGTTCCCAGCTCTTCAGCTGCCAGCACCCCTCCTCAGAGCATGCCGGCTGCTGCCTTGTCTCCGGTTGCCACTCCCCAGCCCCCCAGCACGCCACCGCCTGCAAGTAGCTCTAGCATACAGAGCAGCAATGCACCTGCAGGGCCAGACTACAGCCCTACAGTGAACTCACCTCAGCATTCTACCAAGCAGGATGACCCGCCTTTGTCCAAGTAATTTACACATATAACATTAAACAAGATCTGCTGAATTTGTAGAACATTTACTCAGTTTGATATTCTTTTCCCTTTCTTATTAAAAAAACCACTAACCTCACTATTCTTAGCTTTGTATATTGTGCTAGGGTTTAATGGACTAGTTTTGATGCACTTATGTATTTTGTTGCCTATGTTGTTATAATTGCTTCCAATGTTTCCTCATCTGTAAGTCGCTTTGGATAAAAGCGTGTAAAATGTAAATGTTGTGTGTATTGCAGGGAATCTGAAGTTCCAGCATCTGCTCCTGTGCCTTCATCAGAGGCCTCTGCTCCAACAAATACTGCTTCGAAGGTATTGACATTTTATAGGTTGTTTCTGCATAGTGGTTAATATAATTGCATTACTTACGGCAAATTGTTTTAATATGCTTTGTTTAATGTCATTTTTATGTATCTGTCATGCCTAGGGATTCCATGTCCCAGTAATTGTGCAGCCTAATATGCCACAGCACGTCATGCACAGACCAGGTAAACAATTTTTACAGTTTGTAAGTTTTGTCTTTTGTGGTCCATGCTTAACATTTATTTATTTATTTTAGGACAGCCCAGGGCCAGTGGACCAAGGCCAACCCTGAGTCGTCCTAACTGGGACCAGTAAGGATCTTAACATGCTTTCTGATGTTTGTCAATTACAAAAAAGACCTCCTAACCTCAACTTTTCAATCTTTACAGATCCACAAGTAGAGGGAGAGCTCCTATTGATCGACCACCCAGAACACAACCTCCTCCAGTACAAAACCTTCCTCCCGTGCCATGTCCAGGGGCTCCTATGTTCATGCCTCCTGCACTCTTTCCACCTCCACCACACCCCATGCCTCAGCCACCTGGTGTTATTCCTCAGGGGTATCCCATGCCTTTTCCTCCAGGACAGCAGCCCCCCCCTCCCTACAACTTACCACCACCAGTCTATCCTCCAGTCCCACCCAATGTTCAAGTTCCCTGGGTGCCTCCTGGCACTCAGCCACCCATAGCCAACCCTATCTCCAATATGCCAGCAGAACCTTTCCTGTCCAAGGAGGAATTCTACAGGCAGCAGCGCAGACTGAAGGAAGAGTGAGTAGAACTTTGATGAAAAGCAACTGACTAACAAAATCACTGGGTCTCAGAGTAATGTCACGTGCCAATGAAGCACGAGCACATCCGATGCGGTTTTACCATGGTAGACCTTGACAAAACTACCAAGACCCACCAGAGCGTCTGCAGGCAAACAATTATTAAGATAAATGTTTAGCAACTGCAAAAAGTAATTTGTTTGAGATGTACATTGATGTAGAATGCAGTTTGGTGGGCAGCATCATTATTAGGGCTGTCAAAGTTAATGCATGCGATTAATATTTAATGCAATTAGAGCAGCATCCGCTTTTGTATTTCGATTTGAAACCGTTGCTTTGGCGCATTTAGTGTAGATACACAGCTTCTAGCTGTGGGCTGCGACGCAACACGACAGCAGTCCAGCCTGGTGTATAGAGTCATAGGCTAAAGGCTGCGTCAGTGAATCTCTGTCAGACAGCACACCAGTATTAACTTCCCTTTGTGCTTGAATGAACAAAACCACACAATATTATGTCAGAAAGCTCGTTTTGTCTAGCATTTTCGTAAGCACAGACTTTAACGTGTTAAATTAAATAAAGGCAAAGAGTTGTGAAAATGGGAGAGACATCAGATCTATGTACAGAGACCGCTCTTAAAGGGGCCACATTCTAAAACTTGCTACTGTGACTCCTGCCACTAAGGTTCATCAAAGAACTAAATAAAAAAGGAATTCAACGTGTTTGTAGCTTTAATTCTGTATTTAATTTAGAATTTAGCATTAAATACTGTAAAGGGTTTGAGAAATTTCTGTATATCTCCTACCTGTTAGACATGATCGGTCTTAATTATACTGTTGAATGGCTATAATTGTTAAACTAAATACAAACTAATCAATTTAAGTGACATCAGTTTCAGTACTTATATCAAAATGTTTGCTTTCATTCATAAAATTATGCTGTTAAAGTAATCTGTTGTTTGTACATTCATTTGGAGATTAAATGAAATTATTAGTATTTTAAAGTATATTTGTTCTTTGCAATTAATCGCAGTTAAAAAAAATTGCATTAATTCATGTAGGAATGAATGAGCAATTTTTGAGGATTTTAACCAAAGTTTTGTTTTTGATAAATAGTTCCCAATGTCGATTCGTTGCCCGGGAGAACTCAAAGCTTGAGGAATTTACAAATGATTTTGCCAAAGAGCTGTTAGAGTACAGAAAAATTCAGAAGGATAGAAGGCGATCCTACTCAAGGTAAGGAAAAATGACCTGTTCACACAGAGCTGCATTTTTTTAATTATTACAAATCTTTACCAAACTTGTCGCAATTTCCTTTTTCCAGGTCAAAATCTCCATACAGGGACTCCTCGTACAGTGGCTCATCATATTCCTATTCAAAATCTCGCTCACGGTCCCGAACACCACGATCATACTCTCGCTCATTATCCCGCTCTAGATCCCGCTCCCGATCACGCTCTTTCTCTCGTTCGCCATACTCTCGCAGAGGCCGAGGTCGGAGTCGTAGCTATCGATCCAGGTCACGCAGTCCAGCGTACCATCGCTCCCGCAGTAGATCGCCATCGTTTCGAGGCCGGGAAGTGAGTGGGATGGGCGGTGCAATGTATCGTTCTCGTTCCCGGACTCCACCGTTTAGGAACTACAGTCCTAGCAAAAAAATCCCACCTCCTTCTCAGATGGAGGGTGAGCGCAAATACAACAGCAGGTACAGGGAGCTTCCTCCGTATGAACCTAAAGCTTTTTACGGACGAAGCGTTGATCAAAGCGATCCCTACGAGAGAGAGCGTTACCGAGAGTGGGAAAGAGAGTACAGGGACTGGTACGACAAATACCTCAAGAGCTACAACAACCCACCAGGGGGTCAGCTTCGAAGCCGTGGTACAGGAAGTAGAGATCCCCATACACCTGAGCGTTATCCCCCTCCCCGTCCGAGAGAAAACTCCCCCTACAGCAGAGGACGACGGGAGGATTATCCGCCACCACCTACAAGCCACAGTGGTCCTCCGAGAGGCCGAGGTCCAATGACGTACCAGGAAAAGTGCGCAGAGAAGTATGGCCACCTCAGTGTCCCCACTACTGGACCTGGTAGAGGATCTAAAGAATCTCTGAAGTCACTTAAAGACCGAGAGGCCAGTGGCAGCACTGCCACAGACTCAAAGTCTTTGAAACATAAGAAACATCGTAAGAAAAAGAGAGACGACGGTGACCTCTTCAGCCACTCGGACTCCATGGACGAAACCAGGAAAGATGATCGTAAAGGAGACTCCATGCTAATGAATTCAAACCGTGACGATGCCACGCCCGTCAGGGATGAGCCCATGGACAACGCAACAGTGCCTTACAAGAGCACCCCTGAAAAAGAGAAGAAAGAAAAGACAAAAAGCAGGTCTGACAAAGTTAAACGAAAGACTGAAAGTAGTGGAGCAAAAAAAGAAATACCTGTAAAGGTGACAAAGCCTGTGAAAGAGGCAGATTCACTGCGAGAAAAGGTGGCTCCCACTGAACCCGCCATTAAGAGAGTAAAAGATGAACCGTCATCACACAAACCAGAAGCGACTAAACCTCAGGCAGTAGAGTCGAAACTCATGCTTCCTCGTAAGCTCATGCAGTCCAGGCCCATCAAACACCATCAAGAGCTGAAGCCTGTCAAAGATGATCTTAAAAACAAAAAAGAATTCGTAAAAGAGCCCTCAAAGCAAGACAAAGTTCCCAACAAAGATGTAAAAGTCAAGAAAGAGCCAGAGAAGCCTGTGAGAACTGATGAGAAAATGCCCACCAAGGCGGTTGATGCCAAACAGGATAAAAAGATGACGAAGCGAAAAGATGAAAAGTCATCTATGAGAGACCTAGACGCCCCTCCAATAAAAGTAGCAAAAATGGAAGTTGATGTGGCTAAAGGCTCACCAAAAACTAAATCCAGGCCTGATAGCGAAAGACCAGCTGAGGAGAAGAAATCTGTCATTCCGTCCCTTTTGGATATTAAACCAGAGCCTGTGAGAAAGATTAAAATTAACCGAGAAATTGGCAAAAGAATACCCAGCACCGATCGTCCTTTTTCACCAGAGGACACCGCTCATACCACAGCGAAGGGCAGACTAGAGAAGTCAAGGGGAAAATTGAGGAGGAAGGTACATGCAGCCGATGGATCGGGCTCTGTACTTGTAGATTACACCAGGTGAGATCATTCAAGTACTTTTTAGCCCTGTGTTTTCTTAATTTATTGTTATTCAAATCTGTGCCATCATCTCATTTTTTTGTCTTTGACAGCACCAGCTCCACAGGGGGAAGCCCCATCAGAAAGCATGAGGACAAGCTTGACCTGAAGAAAACTGTGGTGAAGACCCTGGAGGAATACACGAATGACAGCTCTACCCCTGCTGAGGATGAAATCGTCATGATCCAGGTGCCCCGCTCCAAATGGGAGAAAGAAGACTATGAATCTGAAGATGATGAATCTAAAAGCACCTCCAGGAATCGAGGTGTCAACCTACCCAGCACTGCTCCTGTGGAAGAAACCACTGCAGTAAAATCAACAGACAAAGAGTCTCCCAATGCTGACAAAACTCTGTCTGCCTCCAAAGACGCTCAGATGTCAGATGTCAAGCCTGCTAAGGAGTCCACGTCAAGCGATAAGGAGAAAGATACTGATAAAGACAAGGACAGAGAACGAGACAGAGGGAAAGAAAAGGATCACAGCGCTGCCGAACGTGAAGCGACTGATAAAAGGAAACCAAATCAGGAGAGAGCGAGGCCACAAGAGAGAAGCAGTGAGCAGGGCAGCGAGCGGAGCTCTTCTCAGTCCTCCAGGGACAGACAAGCTGAAAGGCCTGAATCAACCTCTAGAAAGCCAGGGGGTAGGGAGACAACTACAGGCCCTGGCAACAGAAAACCAGATCACAGGGAAGATGCAAGAGACCACTTAGCAACCAGATCGAAAGACGAGAGAGAACATATCAGGAGAAGAGTGTCGCCCTCTCCACCCTCAAGGGTAAAAGATGTGCATGCGGATTCTGTAAGAAAGGCTAATGAAGGTTCTCAGGAATCTCAAAGTCCAACTAGGGATAAGAGAACGTCATCTCAGAATGCCCCAGATAGCAAAAGAACAGTGGCAGAGGACCACAAAGCAGACTGGTCGCTTTGTAAGGAGAGCTCTAGGCATTCTGATGTGCGTCCTGCAAAGGACAGGGAGCACAGGACTCCTCATAGAACTTTGACTCCAGAGCCTAGGACTGAGGCAGAGAAAGGCGCTTCACACGGGGACCACAAAGTCCCATCCGCACGCACCACGCGACTGTCTTCAGATTTAGCAAGGGAAACTGACGAGGCTGCGTTTGTACCAGACTACAGCGAAAGTGATAGCGAAACCTCAGACTTGGAGAACAAAATTGAGAAAAGGGGGCGAGAGAGGGACAGTAGTGGCAGCCACAGCCCAAGCCCTTCTGGCAGCCATGGACAAAGCAGCAGCCCCAGCTCTCCAGGCAGTCAGGATAGTAAAAAGAAGAAAAAGGACAAAAAAGAGAAAAAGGAGAAGAAAAAACACAAAAAGCACAAGAAACACAAAAAGCATAAGAAACATACAAGTAATGAATCTGAATCTGAGCTCAAGGGACCGAAACACAAACATAAAAAAAAGAAGTCAAAAAAGAGTAAAGACAAAGATAAAGATGACAAGGAGAAGGATGAGAGTGAGGAACAGAGGGTGTTTAATTCACCATTGGTTGATTTTGCTCATATTTGAGAAACATGAAAAATAATGTCCAAAGTTCAGTTTTCATTCTCTTACTTTGCTGTTTCTTATTGGTTAAATACATGCGTTGTTTGAGCACGCTAACCTCTGTCACGTTAGCTACATGAATGATGGAATGATTATTATTTTTGGGTTCTGAACTTTCATGGTTATTTTGTTATAATTTACAATCCTCGCAGACTCTTGGAACATCGCGGTGGTGCATTGAGACCACGGTAGAGGAAGCACTTTAATATGTAAATGTAATTTGCCAATTTGCAAAAGCCCTTTTGTACCTCATCTCTTGTATGTTTAGGCTGGAGAGAAACATATCAGTATGACAGTATGATGATATTGTTACAGAGGAAACTGGAGAATAGTGTCCGGTCATTGCGGCACATAGTGATTGCAAAGGGTATGTATTTGCACTGTGAATATTTCTTGTATTCCTGTATTGAATAAGTTCAATTTTATTCTATTTCAACTTCACAAGAATTATTTAAAATGTCTGCTGAAATGGAATTGCAAATGTTTTGAGGGTAATAAATTTTTTCAGCAAATATATAAGATTGTCTCTCTTCGGTTATTTTGTATATATAGGCAAGTACTCTGCAGAAGATGCTTTAAAACAATTATAATGTCTAATTTGTAAGTAGGAAATACCATGTTCTATTAAGTGAAATCAAATTGCTTTGCGACAACATTTTATTATAAAATTAAATTGTGTAAACAAGAAGTCCACAAACCAGAAGCTGTAATACTCAACACGTGATGCAGGATGGCTCTTCATAGAACATAAAATACTTATTCCTCATTAATGAGCACATGGAAATGTAAATATGTGCTGTTATAGATGTTCCCTAACTACGGAAAAGCATGCTTTAAAAACAAAAATGCTTTAAAAACTTTGAAACCTCACATCTGAGTTATTGATAACAAGGAAAACCTGTCGCTGCTTAAGAGATACTCAAACTTAATTTAGTAGAACAACGGTTTATTCTGTGATATTCCTCAAGTAACAAATCTGCACATTATTCTAATTTCCAAAGAAATTATTTAACTATACATATTTAAGTACTCTACCGACCGGTTACATTATTGTTGAGAAAGGAGCCCGAGTAGTAGCAGCTGTACAAATCCTAATACTATTCATCATTTGAGTGGGAAAGAATTATAAAATCTACTTATAGGTTAAAGGTGAGGAGGACACAGCAGAACCTTTAAAACAAAAGGAAAAACATTTTAAGTTCTTTGCACAAAAGGTTACAGTTAAAGCATTTAACCGATTGCAGAAGGGGCCAACATTGCTTGTGTAAGCTGCTAAAGGTCATACAGGCCTTTTCTGTGAAAACACATTTAATGTTGCTGTTGGTCAGTCGATAGAGCATTATGCCCATCATGCAAATGTTGTGGTTTTGATCCCGGAGAGCACAGATACGGCTTGAATATCATGTAAATTATTTTGGATTCATGTAAATATTAACATGATAATCTGGTGATAACCACAGCAACTGTCATAAGCAAGTAAGGAAGTGTATCTTCCTGTGAGGATAAACTGATTCTTATGTATACATTTATCTGTCAGCATAATGAGTCAAAAAAGGAAACTATTGAGGGCCTAACTAATATAAGTGTAAATTCTACACGGGATCAGTACAGGCCGGAGGCATTGGTATCACTGTATATATGTAATACTTTTCTTTTTTTATGTGGTTGCTTACGTATAGTTTTTTTATGTATTCATGTGTTTTATGGCATTTGTTTGTTTGTATTTTCTTTATTGGACTTCGAGCCTGTAATAATAAAAGTGATGACTCCATATAAAAACGCTTCTTTTGTACCCATATGAGTGTTCGCCACAAGAGGGCACACGAGGCAAAAAACAAGGCAATTGACAGCACCCTAAAACTAGCCGGATAGGCCCCGTCGAAGCAAAGGATTTCCTGTTTTGTGTAGCCTACCTGATTCATTTGTGCCAGTTGGATTCCTTAATGTCCCCTGATGTGTACATATGCTTGAGGGAAATCCTTTAACAGATAGGCTACATTGAATCAGCACCAACGCAACTGCCAAGTTCACGTGTATCAATGTCAGACGGAGGTCCACAAAAGCTGTTGACTCGCACGAAAAAAGCGATTTAACTGTCTGGGCGGGCAGCAGAGCACAACAGGGTTCTACCCTTCGCTGGCACAGACACTCAGATACAGTGCCAGCGACAGTCTGTGAGCTTCCATATGTCTGACCTGTCGGATCATTACAGGCCTCCGCCGCTCTCCTGAGTTCGCCAAGTGGTTGATGACAACATCGCGTCGATCCTTGTCCAACATTTCAATCAACCAATCAGATTTCAGAAAAACGTTTACAGTTTATTTTAAGTTTGATCTAACGACAAGGATTAGCTGCTTCGATGCTAATGAGAACATTGACGCCAAGGTTAGTTTCCGGTGGCGCGCGTGCTGTCACTTTCACATGAATTCCTCGGGAAACTATCAAGAAGACCTTTCCTTTACTCACAGGACTGAATATGTTTGCAAGAACTGTTATGCAGCGTCGACGTGTTAAAACGCGGATAAAAGTGCTTATCAAAATGGTCATTAGAAGTCTATACATATTTATTTAGCCTAGCTGCTGCTAGTCTCCGTGGTCAAACACCTTTAGGTTTTTGCTGTTGCACGAAATTGACGGAGCTGGTCGTAAAAGATGTGGTCACTATACTATAGTTACTACACTGTAGTTACTGAATAGAAAATAAAAGAGATGAGCGTCAGTAAATAACGAAATCATTGTGGGAATTAACTACTTTAGTAATATGTTGTAACCACAAGTTTGCTAAATCAAATTTAGTGGGCAGGACAGTAAAACTCACTTATAGCGACCTCTACTGTGTGATATATGAAAGTGTAGGACACACAAAGGCTTGTTTGGTGGGGGCATCACTCATTGTGAATAATTCCTGCTGTTCAACACTGTTACTATAAAATCACAGGGTGTTTACATTCGACACATGGACTAAATCAGTGCTGGGTGGCAAGGTGTTCATTCTTTGTGCATTGGTTCTTCTTTTCTATTATCCGATCTGTTTCTGTGTGTCTGTATGTGTGGATAGAACAGAAGCTGCAGTGAAGAGAGGCGCTGAGTCCTGATTGCATCTCCCATACACCAGCAGCACTGCTGCCTGGCCCCGCCTTTGACCAGAGCCATGCACAGAATTTCAATGCGCTTCGTGCAGGAGCGAGACGTAGTGTGTCACACTGTGTGTGTGCGCGTCTGGATGATTCCAGAGCTGCTCTGATGTTCTGAGGTTTGTGCAACCTCCATATTCTACTGGCTTATTTTATGTTTTAGTTTAAACAGCAAGGGGCACTGTGTTCGAAAGGATAGGAGACCCTTAAAAGAGCTTGGGGGAATCTCACAAGGAGATATTCCTTGAAAAGATAAATGACATTTTAACACCCCTACCCTCTAAACACACTGTTACTGTAATACAGAAAATAATATATTTATTATGTTTTAATTATACTTTGTATTGTAAATTATCTTTGGTAGTATTTTTCTGTACTTCTTCCTTATATGTACACTAGCTTAAATAAAAATAATATTCTTCATTATATATAAAAACATATTCTACTGTACATGAGAGTCACCGCTGAGAATTAGTTTTAGAATATTATAATAAATAAATAGAGGAAAATGTGATTATCATGAGAATTGCAGATGACAAAATGACCATAAAACAGGTTTCGTTTGCTTTTCCTTTTGACTTGGGAGTTAAATATGACTAGGACATTTGCTCTTATGGATCGCTACCAGTCACTGAGCTGTGTGGTTCAAAACGTGTTCTGTGAAATTCATGCTCATCAGATCATCTGCTAAAGTTCAGTGGTCTTAGGGGACGGTAGGTTGAGTAATGGCGAGTGTTCAGGAAAACCTTAGGTTAGGTGGCAAAGAGGCCATTCTGTGCGTCAACACAGTAGGGGTTTTGTCAGCCTCTTACCATGAAAGAGAGAAAGCCAGCACGAGTGTGCCGGCTCGGAAGGTAAAGTGATCTAATGTATGCAAGCATGACGCAATGTTAAGTGCGCCTTGCGACAACCCAAGAGTAGCAGTGGCCCTGCTGATTTAACTATTAACAAAAGCAAGCATTCAAATGAATTAGGCTTCACTCCAGATGGGGGGGGGGTGGGATGAGACATCTCAGCTGATGAATATTCATTGAAACTGGCATTTCTTACGCTCTCACGCCGGGGTTCTTTCTCTGTCTCCAGCGCTCTTTTCATTTGCCCCTTATTCTATTTTGATTTGTATGCGTGATGCCACCTGCACCGCTATGCTAATAGAATTGCAGAGGAACTGAGACGACCAGGAGATGGTGCCCCCTGGTGTTCCCTTATTTCCCTCTCTCTCAGTCTTTCTCGTGGTCTCTCTGTATTCCCCAGGTATTCCTAGCCTGGGGACCCTAGATTGGTCACGTGACACTTTCAGCCACGTGATTGTGGGGATCGCTACGCAGCGCCACATGTGATTCTCTCTCCTGACATGTGAATCAAAAAGACAGAAAGAAGCAAGGAGTTGTGATTGGAAGGGGACCGACATCCTCCCTTCACCTGCTTTTCCTTTTGCGTAGCCCCCGTTACCTGTCGTAGGGCAGATTGTTTGTGTGTGTGTCACTGTGTGATTGTGTGTGTCTCCGGAGCGGAGTCTGTGAACAGCCTGCCTCTGTTTTTGTGATGCAACCGCTGCTCGGGTAAGTTCTCAGATACTCATCCATTCATTTGCGGTCGTTACAGTAAAGTCACTGTCATGCATGGTGTGTGCACGTGTTTGAAGAGTCCCATGTAAATATTGTGAGGCTCTCATGAAATAGAATGAGTGGCGCAGTAATAGTGGTGATACATTTTAGAAATTCACTAAGGTGTTACTTCCTATAGAATTAATTTATTTGATATGTTATGTTGCATATGTGGTATTTTACTAATTTCATGTCTAGTTGGATTGTTTGTCTGCACTGAAAACAACAGGCTTGTGTGGAGCATGTGCTGTTGTTCTGAGCTGTAATGCAGTAAGTGGAAAGTTTTTAGCATTATTAGACTCGCTGATAATTATCTATTATGTGGCTGTGGAACTCAGAGTTCATTGGCTGATCCTTGAAAAAAGAAATAGTGTTTATGCAAATTAACATCTGTTTATTCTCGTGTATGCATTGTAGTGCAGGGAGACTTTCATACTTTGGGTTTATTTAAGATTTATAGAGAGTATGTGACATTCAAGGAGTAGTTCACCCCAAAATTTATATTAATCCATAATTGACTCGCCGTCTTTGCCATCCTAGGGCTATATGACATTTTTCTACAAGTCACCGCTTTGTGATGGCATTGGAGTGTGCCCTATTTGAAGGGTCCAAAAAGTGCATAAATCCATCATAAATGAATCGCTTTTACTCCATGGGGTTAATAAATCACTATGTTTTTGAACATGTATAGATGAGAAGTACATGCGTAATGGCTGCATCACGGTGTCAAACTAAATATCCAATTACACTTTAAATAAATGAATGCCAGAGATGTTTTCTGTCATTTCATATACTTCTTATACCGCTGATGTATGTTGAAGTGTTTTTCTAATACGTTTGGTTTTGGTTAGTTGTAAGATGTTATAAAAAAGTGGCGTGGCAGCATTATTTGTTTGTTTGCGACTGAGACAGGGACTGTGGGTGGGACTCTGATACTTTGGCTCCACCTCGCGCTTGCTACTGTGCAGACTCTGGCTCCAAAGGATGTAATCTGCATAATATGTCAGCGGTCATATCTGAGAAGTTTAAGCTTCATTTGGTAGAGCGAGTGTAATCCATTCGGAATCGAATACTTCCATGCTATATAGTAGGCAAAAAGCAGTAGCTCGAACGAATAGTATGTCCGTATCGTCAGTATTCATAAAACAGTAGATGAGAAATATCCCGGATATTTAAATATCTTTTCTATCTTGAAGATAAACATGAAAGGGGGAATATTCACAAGATCATTTAAATGAGGTAGTTTAACAGACAATTTGCCACAAAAACTTTCTAATATATATTTTCCATAATCGATTTTTTTGTACTATTTCATCACTAATATTAAATTGTTTATTGTTTATGAAAAAAAACTTGTAAAAATGGTGTGGTTTCATGGACAATGAAAGAAAAGAACAGGTGAGGAGACTGCGTTCGGGAGAGTTGTGAAGTAGCCTATAACTCATTTACATTTGGAGAATGTACATGGCACATAAAAATCAACATAATAGAAAATATCTTCTCAGGTTGTTTTAAATAATACAATAGAATGCATATACTGTAAGTGCAACATGATGTATCATAAGAGACTTCCATCAATAGGCAGAATACAGACAAAAGAATATTGAAGTATTGGTCAGAATGTATTAATAATATTGTGCGCAAGTGTAGGGTTGGGCTAGCAAAGCATTTCTGAGGTAATCTTAATTTGTAAGTAGTGTTACATTTCTTGATGATTAAATCACCAGTGATCAGTTTATCTTCGCGCCGCTGCCCGACGTCTCCTTTGTGAATATTTGCAAATGCCTTTAAACTCATACAAGTTATGGTTATAGCTTTACTGATGCAATAAGGTGTTGATGCAACCTGTCTCTCATAACTTTTAAGATGCTTTGTTTTTACATCAAATGGCAAATCTCTGGCCCACACTCCAGGACAGTAGATGCAGATATGTACCTCAAACGTAAGTTGCCACCCGCAATTAAAAAGGAAAAGTAGAAGAATTACTTCACATGACCACGTCAATATGGCAGATAACTTCCGGATTGCATTCATACCACACCCATTCAGGCAAAACAGTACGTTTCAATTCTCATTTTCGCCTACTATAGTATGGAAGATTTCAGATGCAGCCTAAGTGTGTGCATGTGTGTTTAGTGGTTCATTCTCTGCTCTGCTTGTTGTTGACAGTCAGTCAGATTGTTTAGTCTGTTATAGCAGAAGGCCCAGCTGAGGAGCAGCCACTTGCCTGCTGGCCATTACTGAGTGAGGGAGGAAAACATTTATTTGATGTGTCATATGAAGTATTAAAAGGCAAGTGGACCTACCTGGGATTTTGTGTTGCAAACTGAATTTGGGTGCAGATATCCGGTTTTATTCTATTTTTAATTTCATAAAGACTGTAAAATAAAAATCTCTTTGAGATGCATGGATTTATTTTTACACAGTTGTCAGTTTTATAAGAAATGGCCTCTTGAAGCGGCCTTGCAACGGTGTTCCATGCATTCTGTCTTATTTACAATGTTAAACGTTTTGTCTTCTCATGCTTGACATGGTCAACTTGTCAAAAAACGACAAGTATTTCTTAACTTTCTTAGTCCCTTATTGGACAATTCTCCTGGAAAGCATGCGGCATGCCCACGCATCAACCACGGAGAGCGGGAGAAGGCACCTTCACCTGTGCAAGAGAGAGAGATCACTATGGTCGCAAATTTCAGCGGTGTTGTTTGTTCGCTGCATTTGGGCGATGAATGTTATATAAAAGGTGGATATAATGCTGGATTTGGAGATTGTTTGAATCTGAAAGATTGAGCGGTGCTCCCAACGCTAAAATTTTCTAGACTGTCTGGACTGAGTGAAACCTTTTCTTGGCAATGTGTGCACACGTGCTTAAGTTACTCCCCTCCCCTACACGTCGCATGGTCTCAGAAATAATCGTACGGCTGTATCTGTCTTTTATAAATGTGATCAAACTAAAGACTCTGCGGATATTTGAAGGGTGCAATACTATTCTGCAAGTACTCAAGTATAACATGAGATATACAGAAACTGACTGAATAGGGCCGCTTTAAAGGTCAAGTTTATGAAATGTAGCGGCATCTAGTGATGAGATTACAAAATGCAACCCATACCTCACTCCATAACCGCCCCTACTTTTTGCAGCATTACCGAGGCCGACACAGGGCTAATATGTCGTCACGTTATCAATGCTTTGCCGAATGAGGTCATGTATTTACGATACGCAATGAAGAGCAGTTTGTCCGTTTAGGGCTACTGTAGAAACAACATGGTGAATTCCATGTATGGGGACCCGCGGTGTGTGTAGATAGAAATAGCTCATTCTAAGGTAATAAAAACATAACGTTTCTGAAGACATAGCTATGTATTTTATATTGCATTTCTGTCAATAGATTCTCCAAAAAATATACACACAGCACCTTTAAATACATCATTCTTATTTACCTTTTTTTGCATGGGTCATCATTTGTCGCCACAAGATGCATGCATTTTATGAATTTTATTTGCAATGAACATAATTATATTACATTACATTATATTTAAATCTTGAAACTTTTTCTAATTATCTAAGAGTTTTAGCTAAGGGTTTTTGCCAACCCTCTTATTTTGAGGAAAAATGTTTTTTCCCCTCATGTTGGAAGAATTCAGTCATCAGTGAAACATTTTAATGAAATTCATCCATCCAGAATGCAGTCCTGTTTTCTATCTTATTTTGTTCCCACAGCGATGGTTATAAATGTGCAGACAGGCCACATGAGCACGTTATATATACAGTGCTGTCAAGATAGATTTACAAACCTCAACATTCAAGTTATTTCCTGTAAAAAGCGAAGGGTCTGTTTTAAACAGTCTATCTACAGTTCTGTCTTTGCCAACAAGGACTATCAACACTGCAGCTATAGGCGTAAATATTGCCAAAATCCGTGCAGCAAATTTAAAGACGCCTGGAAGGCTGTTGTACTTAAACAACCTTGACTGATCTTCATCGCATGGATAGGATTTCGAGAACACGGTTCATCCAACGATCAGAACACAGTAGCTGTGTCCAGTGTGTGGTTGCACCGGCCTTTAAACCACACATGCTGAATGGCCTGCTTCTCTCAGAAACCCGTATTTTTGTAAGGCAGCACTGAGCTTTTGTTCCGGACAGAACATGAGCCTATTGCAGCTTGGCACACTTCCAGCAGCCTCCCTCTCTGAATACAGAGAGCTCTTTCATCCCCGCTCAGAGTCCTTCATACAGCAGCCAAACGTTCCACAGAGACGTGGCCAAGTGCCATCACTTACTCCACACTGTGATTAATGTGCTCAGCAGACACAACAGCAACACATCTGGAAACAGCAGAGAAAGCCCGTTTTATTGTTCACCACAGTGTTCAACACTTACAGGTTGCTGTTTAGCTAGATGGAGTTTTTAGATTGCATTTCATCGGACGGGTATTGTTTTGTCAGTCCATCCAGCATGTTTGGGAAAAGTTTGGTCACATTTCCTCTTAAACGAACAGCGACTGGTCTTAGGCTGGACACAAAGACAGGAACAGGCCGACTTTCGGCTTTGTGCAGGCAGCCCGGTTTTTGAGAAAACGGCCCTCACTTTCCCACAGAGATTTTTGTGTTGTAATTTGAGAGAGAGAGAGAGAGAGAGAGAGAGAGGAGAGCTTGTTCCATGACAACCATGACATCATCACAAACCAAACAATCTCTCGGCACTGCACACAACCACTTGCGCTGGGCCTCAAGGAAGTAGAGATTAAAGTAAAACAAGGCCACTACAGCAAAAGTGGCCTGCTCAAGGGTCTTGTTTGATAGTGTTGAAATATACATGCTGCTTGTCTCTTGTACAGTGTTTATATAAACTGTCAAAGTTTCATGTGAAATGTTTAGCTGTTAGAAATAACCTGTGTGATTGTGTTTGCTCAGGTCTGAGCCATTAGTGAGAGGAAAGCTTTAAGGTCATCATTTTTTGGATTTAGATTTTTTTAGAAGGTGCTTTTTTAGTATTTGAGTGCAGGTTGCAGATCATTTTTGGTATTAGAACATAAACAAATGTTGCTTACTTTTAAATAGTCATCTACAAGAATGCAATATACTTTTAGCTTAACAACATTGCAACATTAATAAAAATGTTTGCTTAAAGGAACAATGTATTACATTTTGCAGTGAGGTTGTGAACTGCTCACTCCACTTCTCCCCCTTTGTCAAAGGAGATAATGTATTAACGAAACGCGCTCTGTACAGCAGTTTGTCCGTTTAAGGCTACTGTAGAAACATTTACATTTAGCAGACGCTTTTATCCAAAGCAGCTTACAGAGAGTTCAGGGAGCAATAAAGCGATATGTCATACAGGAGCAATAATACAATAACAATACAAGAAACAACATGGGGAATTTCATGTAAGGGGAACTGCATAAAAACATAACGCTTCATTATGTAAGCTCTTTATACACCTCTGAAGACATAGTTATGTATATATAATATTGCATTTCTGTCAATAGATACTCCAAAAGATTACACACAGAACCTTTAACCAATAGCATCAGTTTGGGGTGATACTGTTTATTTGTTGACTATATTAAATGTGTGTGCATGCAGAAGTCGGCATGTCAGTGACGCTTAGGCAAAGGTTTAGTAAAGGGTAAAGGCCAATGAGACATCAGAATAGACGGCCAAGTTAAATAGGGTCAAGGGTGAATCTATTAACTTCGGATCAGTTGTGCTTTGGCAGAGCAGAGTTACAAGCAAGACATACGAACAAGAACCATCAAATTCAATGTGTCACTCCTCTTTGACTTTCATTATCAATGTCAGATTACAATCTATTACATCTATTACACCACCCACATTTCTTCAAAGCGATGCCATAGAAGAACCATTTTTGGTTCCACAAAGAACCATCCAATCAAAGGGTCTTTAAAGAACCGTCTCTTTCTTACCACTAAAGAAACTTTTTTTTATTTTTAAAGGCTCTTTATGGAACCCTTAAAGTCAAAGTAAAGTGACATTAAAATATGTGTTCAGAGTTTGTCACACAACAGAAAAGTGTGTTATTACATTTAGTCATTTACTAGACGCTTTTATCCAAAGCGACTTCGTTGAAGTCCGTGGAGCAATAAGCGATATGTCATAAAAGAGCAATAGTACATTAGGTGCTAATACAAAGTTACTAGTTTCAACGAAAGCTAGAACACTACCTGTTGAGAGAAGAGATTTAGTGTACTTTTTGGGGATTATCTGCTCGTCTCAACATTTGTTAATTAAACATCATTCGCTGAAGCACGTTGAGATCACGCGCAGTGATCCACCTTTCGTTTGTGTTATAATTCTCCTCCATCCATTCGCGTCTGCGTAACTATTTGCTTGTTATTTGGCGTACGATTTGTTTAGTTGGAAAGAGTGAGAGCGAGAGAGAGCCTAAAAGCATGTGCATGAGGGCTTACAACCCTTAGCTTGTGATTGAGCAGACACCTGATGCTATGATGCTAGGCGCTCTAGTGATAGGGGAGGGGCCATGCATGCTTTGACGCTCCATTGCGTCATCTATCCCCTGTTTTAACCCCGCCCAAAACACCCTGAACAGAGAATTTGTGAAAAACTGTTTAACTACACAAATCAGTACTACATACTTCTGAGTCTTTGAATGTGTTTCAGCAATAAATTTCTAATATCTATAATGTGTTTTGGAACAATACTCAGAATTCTCTTTACCCGGACTTTAAGAAAAACAAAAGGTCCACTATGACATCGTGAAGCACCTTTATTTTTAAGGGTCTAGTTCAAGTGCCTTGGGGTGCCATGTATTCCAGGGTAGATAAATGTTGTAAAAAAATGTAGTCACTTACAAAAATGTACCATGGTACTAATAGGAATATCGACCCCAGATTGAGCAGAAGGATAGTGTGAATGGTAGAAAAAGAACCTAGGATAACTGCCAAACAGATACAAGCTGAACTGCAAGGTGAAGGTACATCAGTTTCTGATCGCACAATCCGTCGCTTTTTGAGCAAGGAAGAAAAACATTAAAAAGCAAGACTGGAATTTGCTAAAATTCATGTTGACAAGCCACAATCCTCCTGGGAGAATGTCATTTGGACAGATGAGTCAAAGCTAGAGCTTTTCGGCAAGTCACATCAGCTCTATGTTCACAGATGAAAAAATCAAGCTTTCAAAGAAGTGAACACCATGCCTACAGTGACAGGAGGCTCGGTTTTGTTTTGGGGCTGCTTTGCTGCATCTGGCACAGGGTGCCTTTGAATCTGTGCAGGGCACAATGAGATCTCAAGACTATCAAGGCATTATGGCGCAAAATACTTCCCAGTGTCAGAAAGCTCTGTCTCAGTTGCAAGTCATGGGGTCTCTATGACCCAAAACACACAGATAAAATCACCCAAGAAAGGATAAGAACAAAACATTGGACTATTCTGAAGTTACCTTCTATGAGTCCTGATCTGATTCCTATCGAACATCTATGGAAAGAGCTGAAACTTGCAGGCTGGAGAAGGCACCTTTCAAACCTGAGACCGCTGGAGAAAGCTGCTCAGGAAGAGTTGCCCAAACTACCTGTTAACAGTTGCAGAAGTCTCATTGAGCTACAGAAAACATTTGCTTACAGTGATTGCCTCTAAAGGTTGTACGAAAAAATATTAGGTTAGGGGTCCCATCATTTTTGTCCATGACATTTTCATTTGTTTAATTATTTACAATATTATGTACCAAAGATTCACCACAACCTTGCCATTCAACTAGGCTCATCAACGATTACACCGTCCAGCACAGCAAGAAACCTGGGAGTGGTAATCAATGATCAGCTTAACTTCACAAGTCATGTTGCCAGCACCACCCGGTCCTGTAGATTCATCCTCTACAACATTAGGAAAATAAGACCTTTCCTATCAGAGCACTCTACGCAAGTTCTAGTCCAGGCTCTTGTCCTGTCCAAACTGGATTATTGCAATGCGCTTCTGGCTGGACTTCCTGCTTGCACAATCAAACTGCTCCAGATGATCCAGAATGCGGCGGCAAGAGTGGTCTTCAATGAACCGAAGAGAGCGCATGTAACTCCGCTCTTCATCCGGTTACACTGGCTCCCTGTTGCCGCCCGCATAAAGTTCAAAGCTATGCTCCTGGCCTACAAGACCACCACCGGGACCGCACAATCGTTTCTTCACTCGCTAATGCAGATCTATGTTCCTGCCAGATCACTGTGGTACAAGGAACAAGAATAGTGGTACCATCGCAAAAAGGAAAAAAGTCACTCTCCCGTACCTTCTCTGGATCTGTTCCACATTGGTGGAATGATCTACCAGCTGCTACAAGATCAGCAGACTCTGTTGCCATCTTCAAAAAACGCCTAAAAACGCATCTCTTCCGTCAACACGTCGCTGATTGATTTATCCTAATTCTCTTCCCTTTCCTTCTTTATAAAAAAAAAACCTTACTAACCTCACTATTCTTAGCTTTGTATACTGTGCTAGGCTTTAATGGACTAGTTTGATGCACTTATATAATTTGTTGCCTTGTTATAATTGCTTCCAATGTTTCCTCATCTGTAAGTCGCTTTGGATAAAAGCGTCTGCTAAATGACTAAATGTAAATGTAAATGTTGAATAAAAAATCTAAATCAAAGTCTGATTGCTATTAAATATAGAATAAACAATGGTGGATGCCAATTACTTTGGTCAGTTTCAAGTTATTTCAGAGAAAATAGTGCATTCTTCGTTTTTTTGTGGGGGAGAACCAACAAATTTGAGCACGTCTGTATACTGTATGACTGAAGCAGTTTAGACACATGAAGATCCTTTTGACATGTTGGCAAAAATGTGTTTTTGCACAGTGTAGGTGTAATGACATTTTATGCCCTTTCAAGAAAGCCCTCAAGATTTTTTCTTTAACACCTTTTTACAATATTGAATTATTTTGTAATGTAGTTAACATTAATGTTACATATTTCCTGGTTAAAGGAAGCAATTTCACCCTTTTAAGTCCTTGCCCAGGAAGCATGCATCAAATCAAATTTAATCAGGTTTGATATTTGTTATGCATTCATGCGTCTGTGTGCTTTTAAACAGTTCAGTCCTCCGTGTCTGATGCATGATATAGACGCTATATTTTACTCATCGAAGGTGGAGTGTGATGCGCAGAGAGAGAGAGAGAGAAATGAGCACGTGGAGCGTGTGAGCTGATGAGATGATGTATACGCCTGGGGCTGAGAAAAGGGAAATGAAACTGGCATACAGATGGTTTTTTCCTCTGCCTACAGCTGTGCACAGCTAATGTAACCCAGTTACCATAATGAAATGAAATGAAGTAGCTAGCACTTCATAAAAGCCAAACCCGAACCTCAGCTGTAACCTGGCAAGAAAGCAGGGGCTTACTTTAATCAATGGTGATAATGCAGAACAACAATAGCTCTGGTCCTTTGGTTTACTCTTTATGTGTATGGTGAAGGGGGGGGGGGGTGTCTAGACTGAACTATTCTCTTGAGAGAAATAAAAGGCTTGCAATAAGACCTTCAATGTTTGACTTGCCTAAATTTTGCTATATTCGCCCATCATTGCAGGGATATGAACCTAGTGAAATTACTCTTTTTATAATAGCTCTGAATATATGTGGAAGGGGGAGATGGGCTAGTTACATAGGACGTCATCACAAAGTCTGTATCCCATAATTGTATGTTTCAAAACTTGTTTTAGGGGTTTTGTGAATTTGTTTCAAGCATATTGTCCAAAACCCTTACATATAATGTTCTCCCAAACTAACGCTCTAATATACATTTTTTCAGGTAAAAACCACCATTGACAACACAAACAGAATTTTTTTCTTGGGCAAAACTGTAAAATGTAGTTGTATTAATTGAATTGGACATGGCAGACACAGCAAACAAGGTAAAATCCAAAAGCACAAGACTACAGACATGAGGGCATGATAAAGGTAACCAACTTGGGATAATTAACAATAGGAAGGTGTGGGGAATGAAACACTGATGGGAAGCTTGAAGAGGAAACGAGAGGGGCAGGGTCATAGACGAGACCGGAGAGAAAGCACATTATGTGACTGACAATAATGTGTTCTCTCCACACAAAACAAATCTGTCATGATCCTGCCCCAAGACTAGAAAAACCTGACAAGTAGTGGCAGAACCATGACAAATACATTGTGTTGTTCAGAATTATTATTTTTCTTTTATGCCCAAAATTAATCAGGATATTAAGTAAAGATCATGTTCCATTAAGATATTTTGTAAATGTTCAACCCGAAATATATAAAAACTTTATTTTTGTGAGTGGAGGATGGCCTACAGTTTCTCTGATTAACAACTTCAGAGGCAATTTTCTCAATATTTAGATTTTACTGCACCCTTTGATTCCATTGTTTAAAACAGTTGTATCTCCACCAGATATTTTCATATCCTAACCATCCATATTTCAACAAAACGCTGAATTATCCAGCTTTCATATGAGACAAAAAATGTACCCATAAGACTTGTTTTGTTTCCCAGGTTCACAAATGTGTTGAGAGTGGTTTATTGTTCCTAAGCTATTCAAATCACTTTCCTCAAAAGCATATTGACAGGCTGAGCATCCTGGCAGCTGAAATTTTTGCTTCAGATTTTTGCCAAGCAAAACTGCTATTTAAAAAAATGTTTAGCAGGTGAAAAGCAGTGACTGGTCCTAATTCAATAATCACAAGGGTGGACAGTTAAAACAGTGGGTCACAGCGCTGAAGTGCTTTTTGATTACATCAAACACAGCTCAGCGTGTGAATTAACATCTCAAAAGGGCAAAATGGCTTGTGACATCCCATTGTGAGGGAATTGACTGCATTTCTACAAACCTGTTCTTTAAAGTTTGGCTCCTCACCAACGGACAATAACAATAGAGAACCGCAGCACCGATTGTCTCCTGCATGCTATGTTTGCATTGTTTCATTCAAGCCTGGTTGGATGTAATTGTTACAAAAGGCTCCTGTGAATAGTACAGTGTGTCAGGAAATGTTGCTCTTGGTTTGTATGCAGTATGATAATCGCTGGTCTTTACATTGCTGTATAGAGTATTATTATATTATTACAGGGTTGAATTGGATTTCAGAGAAAGGTTGAAAAACTTCAGTGTGATCCTCTTAAAGGGATAATTCACCCGAAAAATTTTATTTAATTTCAGACCTGTATAATTTTCTTTCTTCTGCAGAACAAAAAAGATTGTATTTTGAAGAATTTTGGCAAACAAACAGCACCGGTTCCTATTCACTTCTATTGTCCGGACACAAAAGCAATGCATATATCACCGTTGTTCAATTAATATGATTAAATAATCATAATGTGATCAATAATAGGGAGTAAGGAATGACAGAAATTTCCATTTTTGGGGGAACTTGTTTGACAACTTCAAACATTTATATAAAATGTAGAAATGTAGAAACATGTATATAAAAGGTATATAAATAAAATGTATAAAGTAAACAAGTGTTTTTGACATATGTACCGGTAAATGCCAGATAACCCATTTGTAAAGAACAAAATAAAAAGTCAGAACCTCTTTACCAACACCAAAAAAATATTGTATCTGTTTTAATATAAATATATATATATGTGTGTGAAAATTGCATTCTTTGTGTCATGAATTATGCAAACATCTATGTAGCTCTAGTCACCATCATATCGGTTTCATTAATAATTGTTATCCCTCTTCATCTGTTTGCTTCATGTTTTGAAACAGCTGGTCTCTTGCGGTTTGAGCCGGTAATTGTCTGGTAGACCATCTTGGACAATTAATAAATAATCTACCAGCTGATCTTGCCAGTTTAAAAAGGTCTTTTGGTACCTGCTATTGACCAGTCTATTGAATAAAGCATAAGGATCCTTAAAATAATTTAGGTGAATGATAAATAAATATTGTAATGTTGTATATCTATTAGTCAGGACTTTAAAACGATGTTAGTCTTTACTGTGGAGGCTAGTAATTTGCCTACTGTATATTCAATTAACCTCTGTTATGCTTCTGCAGATCTGAAGGTCTTATTGCTCACCCAGACCTAACATAATTCATAAGCAATTCAGACCACATCATGGTCAGCTGCAGGGCATAAGAGTGATTCAGCACCCAGCTTTGTCCAGGTTTGCATTTCTCTTTTAATCTTGGGCCAGCCGAACAAGTTCAACTGAAATGTGTCATTATCAAAATACTGTCCAGCTGGCTAAGATGGTACCAATGGGCATGTTTTCATGGCTTTTGGTATTTAAACAGTAAACTCATAGTTTGCACAAAAAGCAGCATTTCATGTGTTTAATTTTTATATTATACTGTGTTCTAAACGTTGTTAATGTTCTAAATAACATACATTTTTACAATCATATCTTATCAGTCATAGATATTGAAATTGTAGGTATATACATATATATCCCCAGGGGAGCATATCGGCACGACACATGGCTTGATCTAATGGGATTGTAGCATCGCATCCAGTGTGGACAACATTTGTATTTATAATGGGTTGCATCACGCTGCGTCCGGTGTAGACATGGTGTTAGAAATTATAATTATAAATGATTATTCTTAAAAATATTTCTTTGAAAATTCTGTTATTATGTCACTTAAATTGCTTTTAAAATGGAAAGAAAACAAAAATCTGATATATTTTATCTTTTTACGCTAAAATAAACTTAAAAATACATTATACACATTCCTGCAACTGTTTGAAATTATGTAGTGGATTTTAATCTGTGCATCAAAGTAAGGTTTTCACTTTTCACCATTCTGCACTGTCGCAAGACATCCTGGTGTTATTTAAGATGAGCTTCATCTCGTTGATGTGAAATGTGTTCCTATGAAATACTTCATTATATACCCTAGAGCAGACTATGCTGTGTACACTCTAATAATTTTTTTGCTATTTAGCACTAAAAGTCATTCTTTTAGTCTCATAATCACACCGGAACCAGCACTTGGTGCTTCAGTGGTTCTTTGGGGTGACCAAGGTGCTATAGTGTTTCTGTGTAAAGCCCCTGCATGGTTCTTCATCGGTTGCACTGAAGCACCAAAATATGGTTCTATATAGCACTAAAAGTGGTTCCCCTTTAATTACAATGCAAGAACCACCATTTGTTTTTAGAGTGTAGTTTTTCAGTCAGTGTGCAAGTGCGTGAAGAATCGTTCCCCCTTTCACCCAGTTTGCCTGCCTGATTGTGCCTGCAGCCAACAGCCGACACATCTCTATCAGACCAATCAAAACATTTAACTGAAGAAGTAACCTGCTCCAATCATGTGCTTCTATTGATTAAATATTTATACTTTGATATATTTTTTATGGTTCAGACTGCTATCCATCTCAAAATATCTTATAACGCATTTGAACTTGGACTTTTCATAATCATCAAGCTGCCCCATCTGTAGAAACGGTAGACGTGACCAAGTGTAAATACTCTCTGCAGATAGAGGAGAGGAAAAACAAACATACGAGAGCAGACGGAAGATGCTGTTTCATTCTCACATCCTTATTTACAGAAATCGGAGCTACAGATAATGAATTACCATTTCCTCCAGTGTGTTTTATACATTACTCTCAACAGGCAATTATGAGCCCCCCCTTCCCAAAATAATGAGGAGGGGGTGTTTACGGAGGGGTCATTATGTAACGATTTGCCTCCATTCATTAAATCCTAATACATTCACATTCATTTATAATTAACTACAATGCATCGCCTTTGTAATTGTTTTGGTAGTTTAGCAAATGCCTTTTGAACAAATTGAAGCCTGTGTAGCTGGCAGTCTTCAGCAAATAATCACACTTGTCTTGTTTTGTGTCCTGTTTTCATCTGGTATTCACACCCATCCTGAATGCATTGATGAAAAGTAGGCAGCAGTATATGGATTTACACTTTTTTTATCACTGAAATCACATTGTAGTGTAAAAACATTTCCGTCTGGTTTGTGTATTAAAGCCCCGCGAACAATGGATTCAACCATATGTTGTTGAAGTCATAGGCACATGGTACATGTACAAAGGTACATGGACACAGTGTTTAATTGCTAATTGGCTGCTGTTTAAAGGCTGAAAGGTGTACTGTAGTCAGTCTTTGTTTGCGTATCTGGGAAAATAAGCAGACAAACTGTATGAGATACCCAGCAGATTTCCTCTATGCCAATTATCTGATTGCATTTTTGCTGTCCTGTTTGTTGTTTAATACCATGCGTTTTTAAAATAACCAACAAGGTAGTCTAAATTGATATTTGATTGTCAAGACATGATAATTTGCAAGTTATTAGATAGTGTCCTTGCAAGTCGATTTAGTCACTTTGCATTATTTAAACGCTGATAGTGACAGGAAATGAACTAGGAATCATTTTGAGTCGGTACCCATTGTCAGGACTCAGGACAGGTAGGTTTGTAACTTTATCCTCCGGATGAATAAATAATCTTCCCCTGTACGATCTTATAGCTGCTCAGCATGTCAATGCTCTGAGAACAGGGATTTTTCCACTCCTTGTTTTCTCTAGAGACCGAGGAGCTGTAGAGGTCTGAAAAGGAATCCAATGCTGTTTTTCCACTGTGAGTTAAAACCGTTGTGTCTAATGTTCATCTTAATTGGATGGACGATGTTTTTCATACTAACAGAAGTTTCTGAAACAATAGCTCTGCATACACCCACACAATTGATTAAATTGCACTATTCACTCAGCCTGTAATGCAAAGATTTCTGAATGATCAATAAAAGAACAGAATTTTATTTGCAAAAAATCATGCTTTTTTATTGTGTTAGTTAGCTGTTTTTTAAGTTATTATCAATCAAAATAACCAAATTAGTGTTTGAGATATTATTTTAGAATCCACAATAAAAACAAATTAACTCTTTAAATACAGATATGTGAATATATAATGTAATAGAAAGATTTACATTAAACCCATAAAGCATGTTAAAGCATGTTCAAAATATGAAAAAGCTGTTTTATTTTTCTGTGATCTATTCAGATCTATAAAGTCCTTCTTCTTTTACAAAATGATGGCTGAAATAAACAACAGAATTAAACATCAATTCTTTAACTAAATTAAAAATGTTACGAAAATCTGTAATTTTGAGTGTCAGTGTCTTATTTTTTATTTTACTACAAATAATGTGCATTGTATCGAATCGTGAGCTGAGTGTATGTTACACCCTCGAAACAATGCTTTTAGATACGTATATCCATTCAATTCATTTGAAAACTAACGTCACCAAAATGAAAATTTAATTTATTTGTTGTGATTTTTACATGGTTTACATGTTATGAAAATGGCTAATTCAGTAAGATTTCACAGATAAAGATGAAGGTTAGCGCATCTGCTCATGTTTTACTTGCAGGATAAAATCTGGAAACTACTCAATATAAACCCTGAGAGTGTAGATGCTCATTAAAAGTGGGCTCTGGAAAATTCACAGCCACTCAGATCTCCCTGTGATTTGCTACAAATATCATAGCATTTGCCCTGTAATGAGTGAAGTTGCATTGAGGAGCTTACTGTAATTAGGAAACATCTGTTCTGGTTTGACACCATTGTACCCAGATGTACCCAGCAGTTCATGACTGAAGGGCCCTTGAGCAAGGCACCTTACCCCTGATTGCTCTGCAGTAATGTGCCACTGTAGAAAAAAAGACTACTTGGAAGTCGCTTTGGATAAAAGCGTCTGCCAAATGAATAAATGTAAATGTAAATCTCTCAGAAGCTAACAGTTACATTATTTAGTCATCGTTAACAAATGTTACTAATTTATTACATTTTTATCAGATCACAGTAAATGTTCAATCAATTGAAAAATTATGTTTTGGAATTGTATGATTTATATCTTGAATCCCTGAGGTTTCCATTGATCCTAGTTAAAAACCTTGACTGTACAGAATATAATATATCTTGCATATGTTTCAAAATAACAGCTGAATAAGTCAAAACATACACACATCACCAATTGTGTGTGCCAACTATTGTCACCGCACTCTGCGTTGAGCAGCAGCATGCAGATTTGAATAAAACCAATTTGTGCAGTACAATGAATATTTCAATTTCTAGCAGACAGCTTTAAAAGGAAATCTGCATGGAAAGCTGATGGTTTCATACCAATTTATTTCTGTAGTAGCGTTTTTCCCCTGCCTGTGCTCACCCCCCACTCGCAACTCGTAGATTGGATCTTTGAGAATTGAATTGAGTTGGTCCGGAGAAACATGATGCATTACATTGCCTGTCTGCTCTGCTGTTTCCACGGCAACGAGCGTCACATTGGCTGGCCCAACTGCGTGCGCGTTCTGCAGTAATGAGCACCTGGCAAGATGCCAGGGCGACGTCCACTCAACCTCATCCTTGAAACGAAACAACATTTTCCAGCATTTCCAGCTCATGATTCACAGATTCGCTCTGCGTATTTCACTGTGAAAGCGAGCTCGCATCCGAGTCCCGCAGAGCACTCTTCTACCTCCTTTTGTCTGTAATGATTACAGTCACATTGTATTGTCCTTTTGGCTCACTTTTGTGTAGAGGAATCGGTCAAAGGATGACTTTTATACTTTTCCTGTAGTTAGTTCCTGTTGTTTATCATCTTTGCCTCCCATCATAATTGCAGGATCCTAATTTATTTCCAATATGTTTAATAGTGTTACATTCACATATATTTTACGTCTCTTTCTCTGAATGAAAGAAAAAAACTTCTTTACAATGATACTATGAATATAAATGAATACAGATAATGCTAGAGCTGTTTTTGACTGCTGGAATCCTAGTTATGTTAATGCTAATCTAGCAAATTAGCATGTCAAGCGGTTGCTGTTGTCTTTCTCCTTACATGCCAGACAGAGATGCCTGACCTGTAGTGGAAAGTCTTTTGTTATACTAAATAAAAACACATGCATGTGATTCAGAACCTGGGGCTATGTGACACCCTTTCCAACTCCTGTCCATAGAAAAAAAGATGTGCTGTTCCCCAATAAAGTATTTATAGGTAAGCTAAACACATTATTCGACACATACATTTTTGGGGGTGGAAGAGGGTGAAATTGTTGCCCTCGGTCTCTCACCCTGTTTACACTTACTTTAACACCTGGGTCCTGCGATAAAACCAGGTGTGAACTGCATCCTGATGCCTCACTAAAATAAAAAACTTCACAAATACGATGTAAGTTAAATGCATAACCTTTCTTGTGTGCATACAAGTCTTTTCCCACAAGTATTAAAAAAACGGTTGTTTAAAACGTATGTGACTTTATATTGACTCTTTCTTATGTGGAACACAAAAGAAGATATTTTGAGAAATATGTGTTTACATTTGGAAGTTAATGGTTTCCAACATTCTGCAGAAGTAAGAAAGTCATATGGGTTGTAATGACATGAAACGATGAAAAATTTTAAGCGACTTACACTGCATTTTACTTTACATTTTTATAAGTATGTGGGTGAACTATCCCATAAACAGAACATATTCGTAACATGTAATGGCAAAGATCATGTGAAGGACATTTGAAGTTAGTAAGGAGTTTATTTAAAATATGACTTTTACTCATGTCAAATTTAAAAGATTATTATTTGGAAGTAACACATTTGTGCTTTTCCTTCACTTTTGTGCTTTAGCAAAATCCATTACACTGACATAGTAATGTGTATGGTCTCATACTTTAAGATCATCCGCACAACAAACACAAGTTTTTTATAGACATTTATTAATATAGAAAGTGTAAAAAGGACCATTGTGACCATGCTATAGTGTTCTTATTTGCTTTCTTGGACTTTGTGTCTTGAGATCTCAAGTGGATTCACATGAAAGGGGCCATTTCCTTTTTCTTGGCTTCATCACATATGAATCACTTATCTGTGATTCAAGATTCTGTAAGATGGCCAAGTGGCCAGGTAAGACTATCTATTCGTTAGAGGGGCCTCTTTCATGTGGGGTTGGAGCTGAGACAAGACAATGTTTTCTCCCTGGGAAAGTATGATAGATGGCTGTGGAAGACAGGCAGTCTGCTCATTAGAGATGGCGTGAGAGCTGCAGACAGCTATCTGGAGAGAGAGAGAGAGAAAGGGAGAGAGAGGCCTCATTAAGGCCCCAATGAGCTCCACTCATCTCTCCAACCATTGGCTCTGGATACTTCCATCCCTAAACCCCAGTGTCTGTTCTGCCAAGGTGAGGTGTGAAAGGAAGCAATACTCAAAATGCAACTTTAAAGATAAGTAGAGGTGGTAAATCTCAAGCAGATGGTCTAAAGTTTGTTCCATGTACAGGTCAGGTAAATAGTGAGGCTTTCTCAGTCAAGTATGATTCATCAAATGATGAGTAAATTGTTCAAATGAGTCCAATATAACCTTTCCGATGTGAATGAGGTGCTCGAAACACAAGGCTTGCAAATCTGCCAGATTGTGATAGTCTGCTACACTCTCCACAACATACTGTTTGTCTCAGATCTGGCCTGAAATATGGGAATTGTGCCGTGCACAGGTGTGTGTGTGACATTACCAGATTTCAATAATTCCTAAATAAAAATAGGGTTTTATAAGACTGTGAGAGAACAGCACACTGTATATATGTACCATAGTGGGGCACATAGTGTGAGCTATTTCTATGGACACTGCAATAGAGTATCTTTCATTTACTCCCGTTCACAGCAAAACACCCCCCCCCATATAGAAGGAACACAAGCATTTCATCTTTGTTATGGATCTTAAAACAAGTCAGTTTAGATAAATCACAAAGGGAAACCGTTTTAAGGCATGACACTTTTGTAAGACATCTCTTATTTACTTTAACATTCATCCTGTACTTATCCTTAAAGTGTGTGCATAGAGAATGAAGCATCACAAGTCTGAGCTGAGATGCATGCCTCGCAGATGAATCGCTTTACACAGATAGGTGTGAATTATTGAGATGCAGGGTGGGATGGGCACATGCAAATTAATCTCATTTGGACTGGAGCAAAGTTTTTGAATGGAGCTCATTCTGGCTGAAAACCCCTCCATCTAATATATATACTGCATGCATACATGAATGACAATAAGATCTGACTTCAGAGTGTCATTTGCATGTTTATATTGCTTTCGTGTGAAAAGACTTTGGTAGGTCTGAAACAATGAGTCTGTGAAGACAGAGATCATCACACATGTGTAAATATTAAAGCATAGCGCAAAAAATATATGTTTTAGGGTTAAATAAATGCATTCTTGTTAGATAGTGTACAGTTGTGATCGGTAATACTTTGGCTAAATCATTTCTGTAAAACAACTGCACAGAGAGTTCTTCATGCATGCATTCAAGAAAAGTCATTTTTAGAACCAATATTTAAGTTTTTTTGTACGATTTTGTAGATTAAATGCAACAGAGCTACTCTTTTCTTTTACGTGATAAATATTGGTGACAATTTGACACATATAACAGTGTGATGACTGTTTATATGAAAACACACAACAGCAGGTTTTTACTCTACAGCTGATGAAGCAGTTGTGTGTATTACCATTTATTAATGATAGAACGTGTGGCTGTGTGAAAATGATAAATGTTCTGGAGAACAGTGGTCTGATAGATAAATCGAGCCTGAAAGCGCAGCAGTGTAGGCTGACCTGAGAACAGTCAGACAGGTAATTGGTTGGATGCAGAGTGTAATTCAGCTCTAACAAATCCCCTTCACAGCTGCCACCACGTCTGAGAGAGTGACTCTTGGGGGATGGGTGAGAGACATATAGAGATTGAATATAATGATGGGGTAGTGGAGGAATTGGGATGGTGAGGCTGTAGGTACATTGGGGGACCCATGAATAATGAGGGTTATGGAAACAGAGATAAAATAAGAATTAATGACTGTAAAAGGAGAAACAAGTATAGACAATACTTAAAATGAGTGATATCACAAGTTCAAACATTTTTTTATGGTTTATATACTCTAGGTATTATAGCTATAGTGAATATGCATTATTTTGTTAATGAAAGGTTTTGCTGATGAAACAGTTTTTTAGTGTATTTCATTTTGGAATGTAAAACCATAAGAACGGGTTGGATGGCACACTATTTGCTGCAAACCGAGTGATTTTTGAAAAAGACTATGAGAGCCAAAGCCAGCCATGTATTTGTCATGCAAAGCTGTTCCCCTCCTCCTGGCCTGTCTGCCCGAACACAATGCATCTGCCTGCGTTCCCAGGCTCCCCTTGCTCTCTGTGTCCTGGGGGGGGGGAGTAGCCCACTGGCCCTGACCAAACTGACCCTTGTCCTACTGCAGCAAACTCGCTCAAATGCAGCTGGCCCTCGACCTCCAGTGATCATCAATATTCATGCCTCATTCAAAATTCATTCTCAGCACCACGGACGCTGAGATCAGAACGGTGGTGTTACATTCTCATTTCAAGATTATAAAGAGACAGACTTGACAAAACTTGTCTTGGGTCGAATTTTATTCCTGATGGTTATTCTCAGATTGAATTAAAACATTATATTTAAGTCTGAACAGTACAAACGTAAGGAACATTAAATTGGTATTGTGTTTGAGTTGTGTTCTAATATAATTATTATTTTGTCGTTAAAGATAATGTTTACATTAATTAAAGCAGCATAATATGTCTGCATTGTAGCCCTGCTCCATTTCAAAATAAGAAAAGCACTTGAAATACCTGTTTACATTTTTTTGTCAAACGGACGATTACACTCAAATTGGAAAGAAAATGACATTGTGATATAAATTTGGTGATGTTAATGAAATGATACAATGACAATAAGGTGCTTTCAGTTTGGAGAAGATTCAATTGACAGTCATTTCTGTGTGATTACTGCCTATTGAGGCAGAATGAACACCTTCAAAAGGAGAGCGTAGCTGTACCGTTTTTAACTGTGTGACACTGCTTTGTCTTCAAAGTTAAAACGCAGGCAAATTCCACACTGAAGGCTGGACTGCATCTATATTGTTGCAGATGTATTTAGGTTTTCCCTTCCTGTACTTGGTTGTATGGTGAGGCGTGCACTGTAAACCAACAAATGAAAAAGAACAAGTCACTTTTGTTTGGGTGGTTATGCTTTTCCCAGAGGTGTTGTAGATCAGAGCTTATTTACAGAATAGTATTTGACATCTGTGTCTTCGTTGCACATTGCCTAACATTAATCAGTCTGACACTAGCAGGTTATTGATTGTTTTAGTCTGTGCCGATTCATCTTGCACGTTGGTCAACATTTTGTAACTTATATTATTTTGAACAGCTGGTATGACATCAGTTTGTTTTTATGCTGACAGACAGTTTACATATTATCTAAATATTCATCTCTTATTATGAAGTCATTATTTTTCCGTGTGTAATATAAACTATTTTCGTTTCATATCATATTACATTATAGGCTACTTATATACCCTTAACCTTGTATCATTAACATATTAGTGGTATAGTAAAGTCACCATGATGAGTCCTCTGGCATAAACAGCTTACACTAGTCTTAGAAGTTAGTCATCTAATACTTTTCTTCAAGGCTAGTCGTGGCTTCTTTAACTCAGTTACTCAAAAAGGTAGAATGGACATTTTAAAGTACAACCGATTAGTCCTGACTAATTCAGTGAGACTAGTTGTTAAGACTAACACAGAGGCTAAGTTTATGCAACTGGGATAACGATTCTGGTTGTGATTCAAACACTAGTAAGTTGCCTGCCTAGACAGCATTACTAGGCATCAAAGATGCGTCGAAAGCCAGATCAGCTTACAAACTCACAAGTGTAGCTGTTTCGCAACGCGCACATGATGCACAAAATGCATTATATTTCCATGATACCCCAATTATAAACTTTGGGTAGACACTAGGATTTGAAACACAGCCTATATGTGGCCACCATTTTGGAGGCGAGTGCGTTGGTTTGGAGGAAGTGCTATGTGAGCGGCGTCTGAGCTCTTCCTGCAGTTACTGGGATGAATGCATGAATGCGAGAGAAGAAAATGGCGATCGAGCAGGACAAATATTTCCCCTCCTAGACTCTGCAAATGTGTTGAATTTCTATAGCCTTATTATTTGCTTTCATTTCATCTCTACTGCACTTTAAACTACGAGAGGTGAGTTAAGCTATTTCTTTCGCGTTTGGTTTGATTTCGAGCGCTCGAACTGTGCGAATGTATTCATCCGCTTATCTGCGATATCTAAGCTGAGCTCAGCACTGGAGATTCATGGTTGGATGTTTCTGGATCGCTTTCTTGCGCATGCTGGTTATTCGCATTTATAACTGTAGAACGCTCTTTACTGTTTGTATGAGGAGAAAAGGTGAAATGTTTTTTTTCTGTGGTGAATTTCTTGAACGTTGATCTGCATTCACATAATGGGATCGCAGTGACATTGCATTTGGTTTAATAAAACGCATAGGTACTGTTACTAAACCATTGTGTTTTCAAACAGAAAAGCCGATGTCATGAACGTACGTCTTTAATTTCAACTGATGTATATGGAGTTTTCCGTATGTTAATGAGGTGTTCTTCGTTGCTGTAATTTGGAAAGATGTGGGTTAAATTTGGATGGTTGGACGTCCTGCGACTCGTTTTTCGGATAGTTGGCAAACAAGAGCGGGGTTGTAAGATTTAGTGTTTAGTTCGATAAAGTACGCTGAAATGAAGTGTTTAATTCGTAAATCCGGTGGGGAGATAGCTAGCCAGCTGGGTTGTTAGCACTCTTAAGTTAGCACGGTTGCTGTATTGCGCACATCGGGGCAGATGCTTTCATTAACAGAGAATGCATTTGTTTTAACGACAAAGTTTTAACTTCGATATTTTACCATTTAAACAGCCCCTATGGCGTGAACAATCGCATGCATGGATGTTTTCTATTTAACGTAAGTTTTAAAGTAACGTTGCGCAGTCACTGTAGCTAGCACAGGCTCGACAGAGAAAACGGGGACAAAAATATTTCCGACACTCAGAAAGAAGCAAATAACGAATGCAAGGGACTCAAAGGCAGCATTTCGCTTGTAAAAGTTGTTTAGAAAGATGCATTCGTGTCGGTGTAATGTTTTAAGGGCAGGTCAAGGTTGCTGGGTGCCCCGTTAGCAGCAATAGCTACTGAAGGCAGCGGTGGGGGGAGGTGTCCCTGCTTTTTGCCTATAACACGTCTTAACATTGTAAATAAACGTAATATTGCTTCTTATAAAAGTACTTATCGTGGGTTATTTCTCAGTTTGTTAAAATCATGGGGAAACTACATGGGATGCTGTCTAGTTAATTTTGCTGGACCGAATTGTAAATCAAAATTACAAGCGTTTTATGCATGAACCAGATCTTTTTCTCATTTCGCAGTATGCAACCACGAGGAAAGCTTTATGAGGTGGTTTTATTTTGTGCTGTGGCTTGTGATACCATGTTGGTGTCTACCAACATTGGTGTAGAATCAACTCAATTATTTGACACATGCATAACTTCTGTATGTAGACAGGTAGTTGACAAATAAAGGTTGTGTGAGATGGCAAACATTTAGAAAAACTAGCAATAAAGAAAATGATCTCATAATGAAATCATTTATATTTTTAATATTGATAATATAAAGGATTGTAAGTTTGTTTTCTTGTTTTTTTTTTGTTCATTGTTTCTTCAGTAATGTAATGAAAGAATGGTAATATGTATTCATGTGTTTCTGTCCTTTGCCAACTTGGTCTAAAAGTTGCACTCTTGTATCTTTGTAATGTGCACTTTTTGTATGTTTACATGATGCATTTTAATATTTAGTCAAAGTTGTCTTCTGTTTCTTTCCATCTAGAGAATTGGATGCTATTGCCACCAAAGACATTTGAAGAGAAGCAACACAGGTCAGTAGTAGTATTGTTACCTCCCTGTTGTCATTTTCAGGTGTGTGGATTGTGCACTTGATTTTCTGAAGCATGCGTCCTTCTGGACTTTTCCTATTCATGCCTGTGCTGGGTTGACACTAACAAAGCAGCTGCTGCTGGTGTAAGCAAATGCAGCTCCCCTTGATTTAAAGGGTCTCGAAGTGCTGACTAAGCTCTGCCGTTTTAAAATGTTCAACCAAAACAATGTGTTGCTTTTTGTAAGACTGCCATATTGTAGTCATCAGTCATAAGCCCTTGCTTTCACTGTTTATATATGGCTGAGCTTGTTTGCTGTAACAGATAACAATTACTGATCAGAAAGTCAAGAATGCTTTCAGTTTGATTTGATTTTGTTTTGTTGATGTGCTAAGAGGTATTTGGCATATTGCTTAACTGGATTGCTAAGTTAATCATAGACAGTCTGAGTTTTTCCTTATCAGGGAAATGAACATTGGCCTGCGTAGTCATAACCACGTCCACGCCTTACAATTCCAGGGACGTACTAGACCATAACACTTTGGCATTCAGAGTTTGATGTGATGACACCCATATTCATATATATATATATGGCATCTTAATTCGTTTTGAGAAAAGCCTAATCTAAGGTTTTAATGATTGGCAGTGTTCAAACGAGTTGATGAGTTTTTTTTTATCCAACCCTGAGAAATAATAATGTATACATAATCCTGTGCTGGTATTGCGACTGGTCATCTTTTCAGCTGGATGTATTGTTGGTGCTTCATAAACAGATGCCTCTGTCTTTGTGTATGGGAGGCTTCTGTTGTTGAGATGGCCATCTGGTTAAACACTTTAAGGAGAAGAGGTTGTTCCTGGGGGATGGGCAGGGCTGGATCAAACTATCTTGCGATAGGGTGTCTTTACTCCCTGGTAGGCCTGTCGTGATAGTCAAATTATCAAGATTTTGTGAGATATATATAAACTTGATTTCGCAATTGTGTTCATATATGTGTTTGTTTACATAAAAATGTTTACACATCAAGGCCTCTGCTTACCCTAAACTTCATCGTAATGGCTTGTAACGTAAATCAACCAATTATAATTGAAGACTGGAAGTGTCTGTTTTATTTATTTTAAACTCCAGTTATTTCAATTTCCAAAGTTTATATTCTGTTAAAGGGTGTACTTGCAAAATTATGTTATCATTACTTAATCCGTGGCATAAAATATTTATAAAATGATAATAACAATCGCAATTATTTCTAATGCAATTAAATGCCAAACAAAAAGTTGCTATCGCGACAGGCCTACCTCCTTGAAGCGTCTATATTCAGCTTTTCACGTCAGATATTCGTTTTGCCCTCTCACATATTTATTTGATGCCATTGGCTTATTTTATGAGCTTGACTGGCCCCTCCAGAAACAGAAGGAAGAGTTGCCCTCTATACCACTTCATACCAAGCTGCTACGTCAGTAGTCACAGTTTTTATTCGTCGGGTGTCAGTGAATTTAGCCCCATACATGCACATTGTAGTTATTAGGGCTGTGTAGGGCTATAGCTATCGATTAGTTTAGTAATCGAGTATTCTACTGATTGTTCCATCGAGTATTTATGCAAGTTATTTTTCTTTATTAAAGAAAATAAGACGGGTCTCTTAAAATGAACATCTGATTTGTTTCAATCTTTGAAATATTAACATTTTATTGCCGAAATTGACAACATTCATATCTGTGAAAATTTAACTGATTTGGTACATTCCATTGCCATGTTACATTCAAAATGTAATATAATACAAACATATAAATAAGAAACAAATAAAAGTAGAAAGAGAAATTTCAAAGGTAAACAACCTACTTCAGCTTCTGCATGATGCATTTAGTTTACCTAAATTAGTTTTAATTTGTCAAAGTTCAGTTTTTTATTTTTGTACTATTAAATGGTAATATTAGTTTATCCACATAACAATACTGTAGTTAACCAGACTAGAAGTTATAGCTGTCTCTGATCATTTCACACATAAGTGTGAATCTAGCTACCTGTAAAGCGACTTTGAGTTATGAAAAGCGCTATATAAATTCAATTTATTATTATTATTAATAAACCAGCGTTTCCTACAGGATTCTGAGAGACTTTGGCACTGATGACATCACACATAAATTAGCATATTGTGACATCACATCGTGTTTGGCCTAGTTTTGGCAGTTGAATTCTGTTTCGATCCTACTCTCTTATCACATTATATTGTATTTTAACACAACAGAATGCTATTTTCACATATTATCTGTTATGTAATGAGAATAAAATACTAACATAACACAACTTCTTGTTTAATCCAACCAGCTGTTACTTTAACTGCTGCTACAATCCTGATTTATGAAGGCATCATTTTCTGAAAAAATCCCCATAGATTTACATTAAATAGCGGTTAATTTATATATATATATGATATAAGGTGATTTTGGCTGTACTACTTGTTTGTCGCATGCAGCACACAGCCTTTACTGCTGTTGCACAAAACAGCGTTTCCAGAATTCTGTAACTCTTACTGACTACCTAGGCATATGAACATTAACGTTCATGCCAAAGCCTACATCACATGATAATGTTATAACCTGTATTTTCCATTATTATCAATTATCGTCTGTTGTAATCGACATCGGGATATTTGCGAGAAATCGGCGATATACAAAAACATCGCCACATCGCCCAGTCCTACACACTACAGGAGTTTCTTTGCTGTTTGCTTTAGCCAAGAGTGATGCATCTTGCATCAGTCCCAAAATGCTGGATATGGTGAAGACCCAGGGATCCCCAATTCAAAGTATCAACCTGCTGACATTATAATGTAACATTAGTAGCATTAAATTCATGTTAATGTAAAAAGTGTGAAGTGAACACAAATCTAGTGGCTTATAGAAGTTTTCACGCAAAATTGGTGGTTAATTTTAGCGAGAGAACTGACTTACTAAATAAATGTTGTGTCCGTGACAGGGTTCAGTGTGTAGATAGTCAGTGAAAAGCATCTGCTGGTTGAAGTAGTTTGCTCCTTATAGAAGAGTAATTTCCAAGTTTAATCTGTTAATGAGATTACAGGAAGCTTTCTCCCTTTAGCTAAATGCGTTACTGTAACTGCATCATATATTTGAAGATGTAGCTGTGGGTGACTGTTAAACTTACTAAAATGAAGCCGAGATATTGTGTCTTATGTTTGATCCTTTCATTTTCAGGGAAATCTTTGATGGAGTGTGGATGGAAGAAAGTGTAGAGCACAGTGGAATGACTGTAAGGAGGAGGGTGCTGGTGTAAAGGTAGGAATCGTTGTTTGTCTACAGGGATAAATTGTCAACAATACATTTTGTTTGGTCTTGGTAGTTACATATGTTTTGTTATCAGAGTGCTTTTCTTTGGTATGGATTACTGTGCCATGTTCGGAAATTTCAGTTTTATTTTTTAATTGAGAAACAACAACAAAGTTGTCTTCTCATAAATTACCATACCATGCCTTCTATACAGTCTGTGGCATATAATAGAAACTTGTCAGGGGGTGTAGCACTTTTCCACTGAGTGATGTGGAAAGGCTGATAGCTTCGGTCTTTATCTCTTGTCTTATGTCTTCGCTCTTGCAGTCGCTTGGGGCTAAACCCAGCAGCAGGACTGGAACGCAATTCAGTCTGACAAATGCAACAGGGTTGTCTGTGTCTAAAGTTTGTGGTTTTGTTGATTGACAGAGACTTTTAAGTTAATTTTTTACAGTTTGAACACAAAAAGCACCGTCAAAGCATTTATTTGACAGCATGTATAAAGAATCTCGTTATAACACGGTATAAATACTGCAACGTATCGGCCTATGCTTAATTTCACCACAGAACGCTGATGTTCAGAGATAAACAAGAATCATGTTTTCAGTATGCATCTCCACCACTTCCTGGTTACCCTGGGTGACTTTTTGCCTTATCTGTTGGCCCTGATGTCCTTGTATTTTAAGTGTGATACGGAGTAAATTAAGCAATAAACTCTTGGCTCTATTGACCGCTTCGTGTACAGTAATATGACTTGATAAACATACAATGACAGTTTATGTTAATTCAATGATTTCACTTAATCCAAAAAGTACAATCTGGAAAAGTCCCCATATGATGTTCTTGAAGTTTTTAATGTTGTGGTCAGAAAATGGAAAACCTTCAAGACATGATTTGTAGCGTCTGTGCTCTGCGACAAAGCTTTAGTTTGTTGACTAAATCACCTCGTTGTTGCTTAGCAATGTGTGTGCACAATAGAGATGTCTGCTCGAGAGGAAGAGCCGTTGGCAGAGATGGTCTGCATTAACTCATCTGAGCTGGAAAAAGCGCATGAATGTGCCAAAAGCATAACTTCAGAGACTAGCATGTCCTGTAGGCTGTATTAGTTACAGATTACTGAAATAACTTGACACCAAATATGGAAAGTAATTTCAAGTCGAGACCTGTTCATGCATGCTCGACATTTTAAGTCAAATCGCAGGTCTGATTATTTGGTTCTTGTTCACTTCGTTTGCACGGGCACCATGTTAGTATACATTTTGCATGTTGTTTTTACGTTCAACTTTGAGGAATGCACTATAGAAAGATGTTTGTTTATAGACCGTTAAATCAGTAACTGAAAGCATTCATACTTTCAGATTTTCTAGTCGTGCAGGCTTGTCATTGAATGCTCCTTTCGATCTTGCAGTGCAAAAGATCTGAGGGTAGTCAACTTGTTGCAACGTGACCACCTGACTTCCTGGCAGTTGTCATTCCACAACAAGCTAGTCGAAGCTGTTTGAACAGGAAGCTGCCCCTAAGAAAACACAGACCTGTTGAATGGTTACAGTATTATGTTACACCACTGTTTCCAATGAACTCCTGTAAAACAATTCAAATACTGAAGTAGACGAAGGAAAAGTGAAAAGATCCCCCTCACAGAGTCCAGGGATGAAGTCACTCTTGGGGCCCCGTATAGGCAGTTGCTGGCAGGGTTTTTTCTCAAACCGTAAAACGACTCCACTGTTTTTCCACATGAAATGTGAAGAGAAGAAATTAAGCTGGAGGTGTTTGTAGAGCTTTGGTGGAGGGAGAGGAAATGAAAGCTGTTACCTGAAGGTAGAGTTTGATCTTTATAATGCTCTTCAGATAACATTGTTTTGCTTTGCATCGTGAACTCTTCTGTGCTGTCACATTCTTGGAAATGTTGTGGCTTTGCAGCTGGTAAATGAAAGAGAAAATTAATTGTGCTATCTGTGTTTTGAGTCCATGTAGAGCTGCACGATTCTGGACAAATTGAGAATCACGATTCTTTGGTTTCAAATAGAGATTGCGATTCTCTTACGATTCTGAATGACGACTATACATCATTTACTAGATGTTCTGGAAAAAAATGGTTAAACAAGATTTATTTAGGTATGCAGGGTTTTCCTGGCTCAAAATGAGGCGGAAGTGGTGCCATCCTTATCTTGTAAACACACATGTAGGCCTACCCTGCTGTACCTTTAAGTGGCTTAACCAAACAGATTACATAGTAAAACATAAAAATGAGATGCAAATGATAATGATTAACCTGTATAAAACATTACTTTTATTCAACCAAACAGCAATGTTTTTATTTTATGATGCACACCACGTTACTTAAAACCTTTTAAGAAATTGAATGTACATGGATGCAAAACAAACAATATTCACCTGAAAAGCTGTGAAACCGCTCCAATTAGTTCTGAAAATACAGAACTCCGAAAAATGTAAAAGGAAATCATTAAATCCGGTAAAAAGTAATAGAATGATGTTAATTTCCTTTTTCAGTTACCTGTCTATTTATGTGTTGACCTGCACTTAATGCTGTTTTTTTATTTGGTGTAAGATTACTTTGGGAAAACTGAGAGCTTGTAAACGCAGCTGTCTGTCTCATGCCAGTGTGTTGGCAACTCTGCTTTAATCCCAGTAACGTTACTTTTGAGGTCATTTAAAAAGCAATAATGATAGCGTGTGGTTCAAAAAGACTGTTTTTGATGCAGTTTCATACCTAATGATGTGAATTACTTTCTCTGCTTCTGCAGCCTCACCATCACAGATTGGAGCATTATTATTTTAGTCTGAGGTGAATCAGTAGAATCGTTGTATTTTCAAGAATGAGTTTGTGTGGGTGTTTGAATCGAGATCGCAATCTTTTAAAGATTAATCGTGCGGCTCTAAGATGTTGCTGTTAGATAGAGGGTTTGCGCATGTGGGACCTGCAAATTTTAAATTTCTTCTAGTTGTTATTTCATGTGGAAAGTAGGGATGCTCCGATCCACCTTTTTTGCTTCCGATACCGATTCCGATACCTGAGATTCAGTATCGGCCGATACCGAGTACCGATCCGATACTAAGGTAAACATTTTAAAGTGCACAATTACTTAATAAACTATGTGCATTGCTGTGCAAGACATCAGGCTCGACTTAACATAAATTTCCTGACCCCGTAAAACAAAATAACAAACTAATGATTCACAAATTTAGTAAATAGTTTATTAAACCAGCACCGGTGCAAAACAAATGAAAAATAACACAAAAGTGTTCACTATCTTTGGACAAAAGACATTCAAAATTAAAGTGCAAATTAAGCAGCTGAATATAAAAACAGCTTCACTAGCTTGATAAACGGGTATAAATAAATGGAAACAAAATCTCTTAATAATTTTTAAGAAAGTGCAAAAATAATAAAAAAATCAATTCGCAAAAAAAAGCTGCTGAAATTGAGCAAAAAAGTAATAGCTTTACTGCTTTAGATATTCAAAGTAACATGAATCAGATCTTTTTAATGCTTTAGTCACTAAAGCAAAGTCCACTTAACTAAACTAAAGTTTAGTGAAAATAAAATTTAACATCCAACACAGAAACAGATGAATAAAACACTAGCTTCCCTAGCTTAGTAAAACTGCACATGTTTGTTGCATTTAACGTGGCATTTTGTGGCACAAAATTCTCATCCAACCAGTGTGCGGTTAAACTTAAAAGCGACACGTCGCAGCTCCAGATATCTGTTGTAAAACTCACCGCATTGGCATCTTTAATTTTTTCGGATATGTGTTTGCTTTTTGACTTTTCGGTACAATTCAAGGTAGAGATAAATATTTACGCTTCGGCGTGTCGTACTGCGGCTCCAGGTGGTTTATAAGGAGTCTGAAGCCATTATTCGCAACGACGGACAGCGGTTGCCCATCCATAACAATGAAAGCGGTGGAACTTATTGGCGTAGCTGTTGTAAAATAACTCCAAATGACAGATATTTTGGCTCGCTCCATGCTGTTCGCTGCTATATGTTCACTTGTTCACGTGCACTACGTACAGAGCACGTTGCTAGCGTATGATGTCGCACGTTGCTAGCGTATGATGTCACACGTTGCTAGCGTATGATGTCACACGTTGCTAGCGTATGATGTCGCACGTTGCGCAATGCACAGCCGCCCACGAGAGAGTTTAAGCGCCGGTGTCTCCATGAACTTTTACATCGTCTAGCACAAATTTTATGTCAGATCGGGTATCGGTGACAAATTGCACCGATACCCGATCTAGAATTTTATTACGTATCGACGCCGATACCCGATACGAATATCGGATCGGAGCATCCCTAGTGGAAAGGCTAGTAGAACGTGACCCACCACCAGTGCAGGCTGTGTGTTGATAGTCAACGGAGCGGGTCACTTACGTGTCAATGATGTTTCCCGCTGCTGTGGACATGCACAATCCAGGTCGTCATTGACAAGTTCACGCACACGACATGAGAGCATTACTACAAGTTGCTGTTTGGTGGAACTTATTTCTTGAGTCCGAGGATGAACGATTTTATATTTGAGACATTTAAAATGAAACTACTTAGTTCAGGAAACGTCATTTATCTGTTGATTACTTGAGACAGCGCTGGATTATTTCAAATCTGTTCGCAGCAAGAACAAACGGCAGGTGAATGCTCTTGTTAAGTTTCATCTGACACATTTCACGTGTATTGTGTGAACATGAGGAAAAGCTGATTTAAGGTGTGCCCTGAAATGTTTTGCTTGTGCTACTAAAAATTTCTGTCAGGGGCTACAGTGCTCCTAGTAACATTTGAGAGTCTGTAGCCCTGCATTGAGTGTTATGAAGATTAAGCTGAGGGTAATGCTGGATTCTCTGACTACTGAAACAGCTTTAAGAAGATTTTGGCTTTGTTGTTCAGGGGTCTTCACGTTTTTCGTGGGAAAGGACCCCTTAGGGTGTTTTCACACTTGGGTCCTCTTTAAAAGAACCAAACTCAGAGTTCTTTTTATGCTCACACTGTCTCTGTCCCTCTAAAATGGCTTGGATCCTTTTTGGTCCACATAGGCAGTAATGGGAACTTAGACCTCTTTATGTTCATACTGTTTTGGTTTTTTTTTAGGAACAGTTATCATGGTTTTATTGTAGTAAATATAGTATAAATTAAGATATAGTAAACATTAGCCGTTAGTAAAAGTTTGTGCACTGTAGAATGGGATTGAATAAACTAAAACTACAATGTAAGAGGGCAATAAATGAGAATTGTGACGCGTGACAGGTTTAATTTGTGTCAGATCATTTCATAGCCAATATGTAACTTTAATATAAAACTAAATAATATCAAATACAAAGTTTCTTTGCAATAACATTTTTTTTCTGCCTGCAAGTGTTAAAGCGCAAATATGGAGCAGTCTATAGCCGATTATTTTAAAAGACAATTCATCAACTGAGGTCGTTATGCAAGGCTGCCAAATAAGTTGCGACCAGTGGGAAAAATGAGTTTGGAGTCCTGCAGTATCACTTTATTATCTAGACCAGAGCATGTTTACATAGTTATGATGCATGTATTTTGAGTTCAACAGTAGGTAAAGCACACAATCGACGGAGTTATTTTTAAGTTTGTCATTTATGTTTTGAACTTTATGAGCGCGTTGTACAGACACAGCAGCTTATGATATTAAAGTAACACGAGAGCATTTAACTAAAGGAGATTTCGGTTATTGCTGTAGCAATCAGTCGGACTCGGGCTGAGAATTTTGATAAGCTGTAGGACATCAGCCGGGCTAGAGCCAAAATGTGATCGTAATTGTGAAATAGCTATTTAAATAGAAATAACTAGTTCCGAACTATTAATTACATTGCAATTAATTCGTGATGTGATAAAACCGTTATCTAACCGCGAAGACTCAAATTAATTATGGGGATGTACAGTTTGATGTGAACCTGCTCGGAGCTGACCAGTACCATCTCAAATGCATAAAAAATGCACGGCACCCAGCTTACTCCTTTTCCTCAGTGCCCGGGACGGAAGCTTGCTCTCTCATGGTTACCGCCTGTGAGTGAAGATAGCGTCTCTATATTTGCCCCTGTCTCTATTTAAGCGTGCTTCCCACGCGTCTGCATTTAAAATAATGAATTAGTACATTGACCTGTTGTACAATGGCCTCAGACTCAATGGAACGTGGCGCTGTGGAAACTTAAGTGTAGGGCAAAAGCACTTCAGTTGTGTGGGACTATTTTGTTTCTGATTTGCGCAGGGTATTGTGTGTGCTAAAATGTATGCTACCTCAAGGGGTACTTCATGCAGCACTTGCACAATAAGAAAAGACAATTAGATAATACATATGAAGAGTTTAGATACAAACTTTTTATTGTGTTTTCTTGTATTAGTTAGCTGTTTTAGTTATTGTGGCTTAAATCTAAACAAACCAACTGTAGTTTGATTTGTATGAATTGGAATGCACTGTAAAACATGATTTTTGAAAACATTTTATCTCCTTTTGGAACCAAACTCTTCATATACAAACGATAGCGGCCCACAAGGAAAAGCCGCCAGATGGCAGGTCCACCCTTATATTATGTTATATATACACATACACACACATGTATTTCCCTACACGCACGACCAAACCTGTATGTTGCTTTTTACCCAGAACCAATGTAAATAAAGTATATACAAATTAGGGTTGCGTGATGTCTATCAAATTGGAATCGGACAATGTCTAAAGTGAATCATTGAGTGTTGACTTTGCGAAGATGACCTTTTAATTGTTGGTTTTACATTTAGCTTCACGTTAGCCTATACAATCTTTTTAATACAGTTCTCAAAATGACTCCTCTCTCAAAATGACTCCTTTTCTTTGCTGTTGATACAGCTTTGTTTGAATTGATTGCTTGACTTCATTTGATATCATGACTTTGCTAAGAATGATTTTTCTTCAATTTGGTTCAATAGCAAAGTGGGGTGATTAAAAGAAAAACTACAGGAAATAAATATAGTTAGGATGTTCTTATTTTTATTTCAGTGCCAGAACATATCAAGTCCAGTTTCAGCCAGCCTCAGTCTGCCGATTAGAACAGCAGCATCTCCACTGTAACCTGCGCCATCAGCAATGCCAAGAGGGCCCAAGCCAGCGGCCAGCCCCAAGCCCTGCCTCGGTACCCGCTCTGTGAAGTTCCGCCGCATCTCTGTCAGCACAAACAGAAACGGCTTTTGAAGTGTGGGCAACCCCTCACGGTCATTGCTGCCACCCTGGGAACTCAAGTGCATCTCACCTCAAGCCAGCCAGGGGAGCTTACGACTGAGAGGCCTGTCCTATACTGCACCCAAAGCCTCCTCTCAGGTACCAGTGCACTGCAAAGTTACTGGAGCTGTTAGATGTTTTTTTATAATACATTGCAATCGATTATCATATCAATGTGCATAAGCACTAATTACATTTTGATTGAATTGAATCAATTTGAAATTCTTTGCCGAATACAATTTTTTAAATGTGGTTTCTCATGTGTACGTAGAATTAAAATTTGCTTAAGTCAATAAGCTCATCTGTTTAGCTTCCATGTGTTTTCTGTTGGTGTCTTATGATGTTGTTCATTGTTTCATAGACATGGCTCCCATTCGGGATTCTGTTAGCCACTCCCCTAACCAAACAGGTGACACATTTTTCTTTTCTTCTCCACGTTGTGCTGTTGTTTACGGTTTTGTGTAGCACGTGTATAAAATCCAGAAGTACTGGGCTTTTCAGTATTCATTATTTATGTAGATTACACAGTGTGATAAATACTTCAATACTGTAGTCTGCAGTACAGACAGTATTGGCCAAGTGCTGAAAATTTAATTTTGTATGGCTCCAAAAATAGCCATTTGCTTTGGCACTCCTTGTAAGAATAATGTCATAAGATCTTGGCATAGATGCCCTGACTTGCCCTTTTTTCTTACGTCAGTTTTCCTGTGTTATGTAAGGCCAAACCAGTTTTGCTGCCAACTGGTTCACATTGCTAACTTTTCAGAATTAATTGGTACAATTTATAAAATATGTATGACATAAAAACATAATTTTAATGAACCCATGTCCAGTGACCTTAAACAGAATTTCCTGTTTTAACACGTTAAGCAAACTGTTGAGTGAACCAGTTTTTTTGTCTTCTATCTGCTGGTTACACAGCCAAAGAAAATTTCTGAAAAAAACTGGGCTTCAGGAAGCTCGGCAGCCATCTTGCAAACAAGAGCTGGCTAGTAGAAAAGGCTATTAAGGAACAGAGCAGTTGCGTTGGCATTATAGGTATATGCCACCATATTGGCTGCATCCATGCAAAATGAACTTGCAGCAGTGTTACTGCTAAGTGATTGTCTGTCGTCCCCTCTATCTCTTGGCAGGCAGCGAGATCATGCTGCTGCTACAAAATGGTGGCAGCTCTACTAATGTTTCAGTCTGGCTTGAGTCAGACACCTCTCAGCAGGATGAAGTTGGGGTCTATGGGCAGTTGTCATTGTTAAGTTATCCATAAATAGATCAATTATTACAAATGTTACAGTTTTTTAGTGCATTGTCCAATTAAAGTTTTGCTGTGCACTGTGTTGGCTTGGATATTCTTCATTGGGTATAAAGGCTAATAAAAAAAATCTAAGGACTTATGGAGACTAAGTATGTATATGAAGATTTGCAAACTCAAGAATATGCAAAGTTACGCTTTTGTAGTTTTATTTTTCAGGCTCATTAAATGTAAAGATGTAACATAACTGACACACGTCTTGGAATTTATTGTGCCATGATTTGTACTTTACATAGTTGTCTCTTTTGTCTTGTTCTTCTTTTGTTAAACAAAAATCTATTTATTCTAATTTAAACAAATAGTTTTGTCTGCTTGCTTTCAGAACTGATTTGACCTTTTATTTACGCCTACAGGTTTAGAACATGCTGGAATGGAATCTCAGTATGAAAATTCGCCATGGAGCTCTAGTTCACCTTGCAGTGACTCGAACAGCAACTGGGGAAAGGTCATTGTAGATAAGGGACCCTGGCCCTCCATCACTGGTAGTGACCCAGAGTTAGCCTCAGAATGTATGGACGCTGACTCTGCTTCCAGCTCTGGGTCTGAGAAAAATCTTAGCATGATGGCATCTGGAAACACTGGCGGTGACAACAATGGCAATAGACAAGGAAGCAGTCAAGGTTCTCATTTCATGGTTGCAAATGGCAGCAATAATGTGGGTAATGGGAGTGTTAAGGGGCCTTGGGGTGTATCCAATGGCTCGATGCTAAGCACATGTCAAGGCTCTGTGGAAGGCCCCAGCAGCAAGCTAGTAGAAAGCAGCCATGGTAAAATTAATGCATGGGGTACCCAAGGTTCCTCAACCAATTTAGATTTAAATCCAAGCACTTTGAACCCAAATGCCAACCATGGTGCCTGGCCCGTTCTTCAGAACACTGGGCCCAACCCCCATGGGACAGTTGGGAATGGGAATGGTGGCACCAACACTCAACAAAGCACCATAGGTCAAACACCTAGCATGCAGAGTATCAACTCTAAGATGTCCTGGGGATGCCTACAAGAAAATATGTCTGAAGTTGAAGTCAATGGTACAAGCAAGGTTCCAAGTGGGCAGCCTCAAAACCTTAACACTGAATTGAATGGACCAAATAACACTACTAACACGATGACCTCTAGTTTACCAAACTCTACAGGTTCAATACAGTTGAATGAACAACCCACAGGGCACCGAGCCTGGCCTGTGAACACAGGGAGCTCTCCTCAGCATCCTATTTCTTCAGTCTCTAATGGCACTTCCATTTCTCAACATGGCAACAGTGAGGGAATTAACAGCGGGTCTTATGGTACTGCATGGGGCATTCCGCCCGGCACTAATTACTCTGGAGAAAAATGTCCCATCCCTAAAGGCCAAGCTGTGGGCGACACTGTGAATGCAACTCTAATGCAGTCTGGAGCTAACGGTTCCTCTGTGAGTGCTGCTGCTTTAAAGCATAATAATAATGGGATGGTCGGTCGCGGAGGAGGTTGGGACTCAGCGTCCACTACCTCACAAAATATGTCTTGGGGAGCTGGCAACGGTGTGGGCCCAGCTGGGATCCCTCGCCCCTGGGGGAGTGCCTCCTCATCCTCTTCTTCCTCTTCCTCATCCTCTTCAAACACTGGCACTAAGGTCTCAAATGGGGAGTGGAACACTTTGCCCAGCAACAGTCAGCATTCCAATGAGGGCACGAATGGGGGTAGGAAGGGAACAAATGGATGGAAGTCCTTGGAAGATGATGCTCTTGGTATTAGGAGCGCTGGTCAGGCATCACAAGGCAGCACATGGATCAAATCAACAGGCAGTGAAGGAAGTGGAGAGAGCTCAGGAGGTTGTAGCGATAAGGATGGACAGCGAGGCAGCAACCGAAGAAGGATTAACCAACAGGGGGTGACACATGCAGATCCCACTCAAATCGACATGGACCCCAGGGTCCTGTCCAACACGGGATGGGGACAAACCCCAGTCCGCCAGAATACTTCCTGGGATGTAACCACCTCTGATAAAAAGCAAGGAAATGGGCAAGTGCGCTGGGCCAGTGCTCCACCTCAGACGTCTAACTCAGTTGGGTGGAGAAATGGACCCAGCACCAACAGTAGTGAGACTTCTGTGTCCGGGTGGACTGAACAGAAACCTTCAACAGGCTGGGGAGAAACCAAAGGTCCTGTGGGGCAAAGTGGTTGGGAGGACGCTTCCATTACAATGAACAAGAACAGTTCCTCGTGGAATGGAGGCAAGGATGAAAAGTCCTCCTGGAATAACACACAGAAGGCGAAGCAAGGATGGGGTGGTCCCTCAGCTGGAGAGGGATGGGGTGGAGAAGGCCCAAAAGGAAACAATTGGGCAGAGCCCCAGAAATCTGGTTCCGGTGGCTGGGACAGTGACAGCGATCGCTCTGGATCGGGCTGGAGTGAGCCTGGGCGCTGCAACGAGCCTGGGCGCTGCAACGAGCCTGGGCGCTGCAGGACGAGCAACACCTGGGGAGGTGGCAATGGAGGCTCAAACACGCCTGATCAGAGTGGTCCAACCACAGGATGGGGTGAACCAACAAAGACGAACCATCAAAACCAAACCTGGGGTGAGCCAATGAAATCAACCCACTCCAACTCTACTTGGAGTGACACCGCAAAACCGAACAACTCTTTAGAGTGGGGCAAATCCCAAGAATCTAGCATGGGAAAATTCAGGAGTGGGAATGCCTCTCAGACCGGAGCCCCTGGTCAAAATAAACCTACAGGATGGCTGGGAGGCCCAATGCCTGCCTCTACTAAAGAAGAAGAATCCACTGGCTGGGAAGACCCGTCTCCTGAATCCATTAGGCGTAGAATGGAGATTGATGATGGTACTTCAGCATGGGGAGATCCCAACAAATACAATAGCAGCAATGTAAACATGTGGAACAAGAAGACTGCCGGAGAGCAGGATGGTATGGCGGTTTCACAGCCCCCACAAGCCCAAAGCTCCATGGCTCCAAAAGAAAAGAACTGCAGCTCAGGTGGGTGTCTGTCTTGTTTTTTTTTTGCTGTGTCTTGGCAATTATTACTCACCCCTTGTATTTATCTTTAGCAATGCAGTCATCCCTTTGGAATTTCTCTGGATGTGCTTTTCCCCCTCCCTCTACTTTCCTCTAATACCACTTGCATTGAAAGATCTGAACTTACATGTAATTACTTATGTATTGTGCATTTGTGCAGAGAATTTATTATACATTTGTAGAAATGCCACCAAGACTATCCAATTTCTGTCCTTGACCAATTATTTGCTAAACATGAAGTGTATATTAAAAGTGTATCTGCAAATGTTTTCCACTTCACTTGGCTGTGGATGAGTGGTGCTCAGGGGAAAAATAGGCTTGGGTTACGTTTGAGCGGATGGTGTAGTCATGTGGCAGGAACTTGAGCATGAGGGCACACATGAACAGGGCTATTTTTGAAGGAAGTATTTACGGCATATGCTGGATGGTGAAAGTGCAAAAACCTCAGTGGTATAATGGAAGCCGATCCACCAGTAGGATTTCAGAGTAAACAAACCTTACATAAGCATGTTTATGTAAGGGTCAGATTTAGGCCATTAGAAACTTTACAAGAGCTGTGGAACTTTTGGTTTGTAAATCTAAATTTACTTCGTAAGCTTGAAAGTTAAACATAAGAGCCCACTTTGTTTTTAGCAAGTATTTGTATGCAATGGTTTTTATTTACCATTTAGCTCTAATATATTGGAATTCTGATATTTTGTACACAGTCTACAATGTGTAACAGTTATATCCCTTTCTCTCATTGCGTGTTGGATTGGTTTGTTGCTGTTAAACACCCCAGTATCATGATAGAGCGTAATGGCATTTCGCTTTAATAGTCTGGCATCTTAATTGTATTTTGTCTGGTCACAGGGTGGGGAGAGACATATGGTGTGCCACAAAAAATGGAGTCGTCTACCTGGAGTGAGCCTGCTGGTCCACCTGTCACTGTGGATAATGGCACTTCAGCCTGGGGAAAGCCTGTTGATAAAGGCTCCAGCTGGGAAGAGCCAGGACGGGAAAACTCAGGAGGCAGTGGCTGGGGCAATGCTTCTGTAGGACAACAGTCACAGCACAAGTCTGGTATGGCACATGTCCCAAAATCTACTATAATTTACTGGTTATTTAAGTTTATATGATTTTTTATTTAAAGGGGACCATGCTGCATGATTTTGTCCTTGTTAAAAAACATTTTTTTGTCTGTAGGATCCAAACCTATGCAAGACAACTGGTGTGGAGATGAGATGTCCATGACAGGGCACTCCAACTGGGAGGAGGAAGAGGAAGTAAAAATAGGCGTGTGGAACAACAATCCATCACAGGAAATGAACCAAACTGGAAACTGGTCCTACAAGAAGATGCCTCCAAAGGTAATGGCTAACAGATCGGAACAGCCTAATAGAAAAGACATACAGATGTTTCAAAATGTGCTCAAGTTGACAAATTGTTCTTCACAGATGAATAAAGGACCCAACAAGCAGGATGATTCTCCATGGATGAATCAGTTTGTGAAACAGTTCAACAACATGTATCCTGTAAGCATTACTCAATTTTTCACAGAAACCTGTTTATAATATTAGGCGATATTATGCAAATCTTTTATGTAGAAGATGGGTATTAGTTTGAACGATGAAACTTGCATGTTATTTTGCAGAGGGATTCCTCTGAAGATTCCCTGAAGGGCAATAAGATGGAAATGCCTGGAGGTATGTAAAGTTCACATGTTTTTGTGTTAACATTTTTGAATGCTGTTCCATTGCATTTAATGATACACATATTCTGCAGGAATGACAGACAAGCGCATGGATGTTGACAGTCACGTTCTTAACATGGGAGAGTATGGAAAAAATCCTGCCTCACGCCACCAGATCCACAAAGACTCACCCATGGACCGCAATCCCTACATGGATAAGGTCAGTTGTTCCCTAGTCTCCAGCGGTATAGGAGTGCTCACTTTGAAGACTCTTGTCATTGTTACTTTAGCTTGCTGGGTACCTTAGCACCCTCTATTGGAAGAGAATGGAAAAGACAAAATCACAATTGGTGTTTTGTGGCTTTTAGCTTGTAGTCTTTTTAACAGTCGTCACTGCCTTTTTGTGAATATATAGGCTTGATGTACTAATTTTGTACTTTGAGTCATATCAAAATATTGATAAAATATATTTTGTTAGCTATCCCTAAAATGAGACTAGGTCTTGAATAGTAGCCTTCTCCCTCTTAGCCTGTTTTTCTTTTTCTTAGTCCTATTCCCTCCCTCACTAATGTCAATAGAAGAAAACTCTCCAGTTATGTAAAGATACCAAAGAGGATGCTAACATCACCTTTCTCTCTCCTTTTCTCTGGCCGTTGCTGTGTCTTTCTCTGGTTGCCTGGTGTTTCCTCTACCTCACTGCTGTTGTGCTCTGCGCCCTGCTCTTCTCTCTGCTTGGCCTTTGGTTGTGCTTCAGCTTTCACTGCCTGTATACGATAGCACTGTAGCAGAGGAGCCCCAAAACTCACAGATCACTTCCATGCAGAATATGAGCTATTCCCCTACAAATAGTGCGCAACCAAACCAGTGCAGCTTGCCAGGGCCTCACCATTCAAACTCTGCCTCTGTTAGGCAGGTGAGTTAGTGCATGCCGCTCCCTTTGTGCTGAAGCTGTCAACAGAGTGGGACCGCAGGGTGGTTTGTGTGTTAACGTATTTGTGTCTTCCCACAGAATGTAAACATGTACGGTGTTGGTAATGCAGCAGCACAAGGCCGTAATCCCCAGCAGCCTCCAGCACAACCTATGAACTCCGCTCAGCCCAATCTACGTAACCAAGTGCCTCCTCCACTACATCCCTCTCAGGTATGTAGGAAGCTGGATGTATTTTTAATCATTTAAATTATTTCATTGGATTTTCTGTGATGTACCTAAACAGGTTTTTAATGTGTGCTGTTTTTTTAGGTCCCGCCACCCCTGTTGAAGTACCCCAATAATGGAGGTCTTAACCCTCTGTTCGGCCCACAGCAGGTGGCTATGCTAAACCAGTTGTCCCAGCTTAACCAGCTCTCTCAACTCTCTCAGATTAATCAGTTACAGGTATTGATCTCACAGTTCAAGTTCACTATGGTACCCTTCTGTAAGATTGTGAGATTTAGCCAAATTCTGAGCCACCCTTACATCATTTTGTTTTTCCTTGTTCAGCGTCTTCTCCTGCAGCAAAAAGCGCAAAGCCAGAGGTCCATGCCGGTTAACAGCCGACAGCAACAGGAACAGCAGGTTGGTGATGTTGTCTTCGCTCTTTGTCCGGTTTTCTGTTAACCCTGCCTCGTTTGACGTTTCATTTTTCATTTGTGATGATGCGTTCAGGGTCGTGGTCTGGGCCCATCCCAACAGATGATCCAGCCTCCCCGTCATCTCGATCCATCCCTGATGAAACAGCAGAACTCCCCCCAGCCTCCCTCACTGCACCAGCCTGGCCTCAAGTACATGGAGAACTTCATGTCCCCCAATGCCTCTGACCTGCAGAAAGAACAAAGTTCCCTGAACTCGTTCAGTAATTTCCCTTTAGGTGGGTGTTCTCCCCATCTTCACATAGGGCAGAATGACTCGATGTTGCACCAAGCTGCCAAGCCCAACACGATGTTTGCCTCTGACATGTCAGGCTGTCAGCCAGCTGGCATTAGTCAAAGTCATAGCCTCCTGAGCAATGGCCACATGGTATCAGGCTCTTCCGTGAACCCTCGGATAGGAAAGAACTTCTGTCCTGACAGCAGCTCTCTGCCAGCAAGAGGTAAATACTTTGTTTTGTTGTGCCTAGTAAATTTCCCCATGCATTTTACATTTAGGGGAAAAGAAAAGCCATGTCGCAGACCTTTTGAGTTCAGACCCTGGTTATTTTAAGGTTTGGCTTGCATTATGGTGCTTCTGTTTATCATTTTAGCTGCTTGACAGTTTTTTCTGAATGCAAAATACCAAATTGATCTTATTTATTTGCTAATTCTGGGATGATTAAGAAGTTTCATGCATTTTCTAGCAAGACATGCAGAGAATAACTAAATGGGACAGTTCATCCAAAAATGAAAATTCTATGATGATTTACTTACCCTCACAAAACAGAAGATTTTATATTTTGAAGAATTTAGGAGTTCTGGGGCACCATTTTAATTTGTTCTACTATGTTAGTCAGTGGTCCCTTAGAAATCTCAGTTTCTAACGTTTATCTCTTTTTGGGTTTAACAAAACAAAAAAATGTGTACAGGTTTGGAACCACTTGAGGTTGAGTAATTCATGACACAATTCTCATTTTTCGGTCAAATAAAAAATTGACATGAATGGCATCATGCATTTGTTTATTTAGGATTTTTCAACCTTTTATTCAAGCCCCTCTAATTGTTTAAATGAAATTTTATGAATTTCTTTTGAAATCTTAGTCTCATACAATTTATAAAATTAAATCAAACTTTCTTCCTCTAGGCCTGAACTCAAACTTGAATGTAAGCAACCTTGACGTTGGTTTTAAAGAGCCACAGTCCCGTCTGAAGAAGTGGACTGCCATGGACATTTCCGTTAACTCGCCACTTGATCAAAACCCCAGCAAAACTGGTGGGTTTTACTTTCTTTGTGTTCTCGTTTTCATCTCCACAATGGACTTTTGTAAACGTCTAATGGTTGTGATCATGTTGTAGGTGCTATAACATCTGGCCTGAGGCTTGAAGACTCGCACTTAAGTCCATATGACTTCATGAATGCCAGTAATGCTCCCATCAGTCCTCCTGGCTCTGTTGGAGATGGCTGGCCCAACCGTGCCAAATCACCTCATGGTTCCACCAATGTCAACTGGCCACCAGGTTTGGATACAATCCCTCTTCATGCTTTTTATAATGACCTACCTGTTTCAGTCAAATTTGAAACAAAATCTCCATTGAAGTCGTAAAATGAAACAAAGCTCACAAGGTTATGTTTGATTGGCAGAGTTTCGTCCTGGTGAGCCCTGGAAAGGATATCCAAACATCGATCCTGAAACTGACCCATTTGTCACTCCTGGCAGTGTGATTAATAATCTCTCCATTAATACAGTCCGGGATGTTGATCACCTCAGGGACAGGAACAATGGTGAGCGTTTACCAAATGTGTATTTTTTGCTGATATAAGTTTTATTTGTGCATGAAATGTGTGTATTAGAGTTTTGGTTGACGCAATATCATTAATTTATTATTCTAGGGCCATCCTCATCACTTAACACCACGCTGCCTTCAAATAGTGCCTGGACATCCATTCGTGCCTCCAACCACAATAGTTCCCTCAGCAGTACAGCACAAAGCACTTCAGGTCAGTGGGAAACAATCAGCAATGTGAAAATCTAGATGTTTGCATCTTTGTGTTCAAACCAACATTTATGCATTTGGCAGACGCTTTTATCTAAAGCGACTTGGATATATATGTATGTATAGAATTATTCAATACGACTATGTGCAGTCCCTGGGAGCGAACCGATTACCTTGGCGTTACTAGCGCCATGCTTTATCCACTAAGCTACAGGAAATTATAAAGCTGGACCCAAGCTTTATCTGTGTCTGTTTCTCCCTGCAGCCAGAAACAGTGACTCCAAATGGTCTCCAGTCACCAACACTTCTTTGGCTCATGAGCTGTGGAAGGTTCCTCTCCCCTCGAAAGGTATCTCTGGCCCGTCCCGCCCCCCACCTGGCCTCACTGGCCAGAAACAGCCCTCGTCTTGGGACAACAGCTCTCTGAGACTGGCAGGCTGGGGCAGCTCTGAATCCAGATTCACCTCTGGTTAGTCACACTTTAATGACATTCCTTGCAGTTCTCATATTAATAGTAGAGTTTAAAGAGAGAGACTTACAATGATCGTTCCTCACAGGTTCCAGCTGGGGTGACAGCAGCTCAGGGAGAACTAATTGGCTTGTACTCAAAAACCTTACACCTCAGGTAAGAGAAGTTTCATGGTGTGGACTCTGTTGGCTCATGTTTAGAGAGATGTATTTTTTTAAGATCAGCTTCCTGGGTAACAACTGTGTTTTACAGATTGATGGCTCCACTTTGCGAACTCTGTGCATGCAGCACGGTCCACTGATCACATTCCATCTGAACCTTCCTCATGGCAATGCTGTCGTCTGTTACAGCTCTAAGGAGGAGGCGGCCAAAGCCCAAAAGTCACTGCACATGTAAGTGCATATGTTCTTTTAAGAATGCGGGTAAAGCTTCAATTGTAAAAAAATCTGGTTTTAGATAGCAGAAGCGTCTCTGCTTTCTTGTAATGCGTTAAATGATGTTCCGCTAAATTGCTTCACAGTATTTATGAAACTATTGAATGAAATGAATTTTGTGTTAAACTAAAATTTGGGGTTATTTGTAGTCCCAATATGACAACCCTTGTGCAAAGCAGCTTTCGAGAAACCCAGTTGTATATGACAATGAGACGCTATATTGACGAAAGCTCTGTGTTCTTCCCCACGCAGGTGTGTTTTAGGGAACACTACTATTCTTGCAGAGTTTGCTAGTGAAGAGGAAATTAATCGTTTCTTTGCACAAGGTCAGTCAATGACCGCCTCTCCCAGCTGGCAGACGCTGGGCTCTTCTCAGAACAGGATGGGATCCATTGAGGGTTCACACCCCTTTCCGAACCGCTCCGACCCGAATCAGTGGAACGGCAATGGGCTGTCAGGAGCCGGCAGTGGAGACCTGCATGCTTCGTCTCTCTGGGGTGTTCCCAATTACTCCACGAGCCTGTGGGGCAGCCCCAGTGGCGGTGAGGGGGGGAGAATCAACAGTCCCTCCCCGATTGGCTCCTTCCTTACTGTTGACCACCTGACAGGAGGTGGGGAGTCCATGTAGTGCATATTTCACCTTCTGACAAAAAACGACAAAAAAAACCATACAAACCCGTGACCTCAATGTGGAGTAGTTAATCATAATCATAAGACCATATATATATTATATATGAAAAAATCAAATGGCACTAGTTAGACTTTTCTTCACTTACAAAAGAAAAAAAACAATGTGGGGTCACCCTGTGGAAACAAGTTACGTTTTTTCTGCACATATGTCCACTTTGTTTTAGCCCAAAACATATCAGTTTGAATACTTGAATCATGCAGGCCAATTCTATAATGTGAAAGGATGTATTTACACTTCCAGGTAGTGCTCTTCATACAGAAAAAAGCTTCAGTTGAGCTCATCTGTTTATTCATCATGTTTATTTGAATTCCAATTCTTTTCGTTTTATTATTTGCATTTTGTTTGCTGACAATGTTGGAGTTTGTGCTTTTTTTAACTTTGCACTGAATGTGGTCTTTCTCAGTATAATCTGCAATATGGAGGGAGCCGACAGTTCCAGTGTAGTTGTTTACTCAAGGATGTTCTTAAAGTGTGCGCTCTACTATGCCTTGATGTATGCCTACCTTATTGTGGTATTGTGGAGTTGGAGATCAAGATATAGATGCTGATTTAGGATTATTTGATGATGATGATATTACAGAAATAAGTATTGCACCGATTTTGTTTTAAAACTAAAGAATTTAGCTCTGCAGTGTAAAAAACTGTAGCCACAGCTGTGACTTGCAAACCCAACCTGCAAGCCAGGGGGAACAGCACTTTCAAAATAGGCTTCAATTTTGATTTGGAGGCGTCACATTGTGCCCTCTTGTTTACAAAACTTTTTGAGGGGGAAAGTATGGTCATTCTTCCTTTATTTTAAATGGAAAAATTACAAAAATACAAAAAGAATGAAAAATATAAAAATTATAAAATGAAGAAAAATACCAAAAAAAGAATAAAAGTGAGAAAAAGATTTCAACAAAAAAAATCTTGAGGATGAAGACGAAGCTTTCTATCTCTGGGAATACTGATCAGTGTTTGGCCATGTCATTGGTTATTTTATCTATTCCTCTTGTCTGCTAAATAACCAGCATGGTTCTCAGGAAATTTAGCCAGTTTCCCCCATAGAAACTCCTTGTAGGAAAATCCAACTTTTAGCACTGAAACTACTTATAGCTCTGTAAGTTTTTCTCTGCCAAATAACTGCTTTAAGCTGGAGACATTCTACATACTGCTTTTCAAATATGCTGTCTTTTTTTAATGAGTGGATATGGTTTGCTGAATCACTATCTAGTCCTCCTTCCCTTTTCCCACCGAGTGGCTCAATGTTTTCCCTTTGTGACTGTCGAAGTAACTGTCAAATATGTCGTAAGAAAAAGCAGAAATCTGTAACTATGCATACTGTAGCCAGTGACTCGGCCTACAGAAACGCTTTTTCTTTGTCTGAAGTCATGTTTTATGTGTTTCGGTTATTTCCTCATCGCCAGAGCTGGTGTTAAAGAAAATCTTGTTTGGTTATTTTAACAGTGCAAAAGTCGTCCACATTTCATTGCCTTGATTCAAATTGTGTCCGAAGATGCAACAAGTCAAGTGGCTTTTAACTGTTTACAAATAGAAAATGATTGTAATGTGTACAGTTTGGTTGTGTTAATCTGAAGTTCCTTACAATATTAATAAATCAATGTTTGGCTGCTCATTACCATTTTATTTACATTTTATTTTGGTTGCATTTTTTTTCCTTTTTTTTCTTTTCCCCTTCCTCAAAGCTGGTTTGTCATTGAAAATGGCTTGCCTCTGTACTTGTGGCCAAGGAAGGCTGGATCAGAGGTGAATGTAATCTATCGCTGGTAGAATGCGCATAGATTTACAGAACCTTTTATTGTACTTTATTTTAGGTGCACAATTTATGAGACTCTTCAAAGAGCGAGCGGGAGAGAAAGATGTCAGCATTAGGCTAAGCCATGGACCTTAATATTTGTTTAAGTTGTTTTTCTCCATTTTATTTTATTTGAGAAGAAGATCTTGCTTGGTGTGTTAAGTTATCCATATTTAATGACTGGAAAGCATAGTACAAAACCCTGAGTATTACTCCTATTACTTTATGGTTGTGTGCCAGTATTGAACCATTTTAAGTAACTGCTTTACCAAATATACTTCAATCAAAGGATTTGTTTACTTAATTCCAGACCTGGCTTATCTCATTTTGTTTGACGAATTTTTAGCGGAGCGTTAGGTTGTTTCCAAGAGAAAATACATTACGATAGCCGAAAATTTATTTTTGGAATTGCACTTGGTGTATATAATGAACTGAAAGCTTGTACTGTATTTTTGTTCTGAGGCAGAGTGTAGCTTTGGAGGAATGGATGTTCCTGGTTAGAGAACTTTGCCTTTTGTTTTATCTTTTATTCTTCATGTGCATTGGCTATAGAGTGAGACAGCGTTTGTTTGTGTGTGTTGGTGCCTGCATGCTGGAGTGGTCAACTTTATTCCTGCGCATCAGGAGCCCTAGTATTCTCCTCTCGTATAGGCTACTAATGCGGTCTGTCTTGAGGGCGATTTGATTGCCGTGACTTATTTACTCCCTCGATGTGGATTGCTCAAAATCGGTGTGCTTTGTTTTGTATGTGTTAGTTATTGTCTGAAGTTGTCGCTGAGCTTTAACGATGGTTCTGAATAAGTTCTTCCTTGCTGTTTTGGCAGCCGTGCTAAGTTTCCATATTCTTGTGACTTCCGAAAGCGTAGGGAAGAGCTATTTCCACTTTTAATTATTCGTTTATTTTCTTACTCTTCCTTTTATCTCACTTTGCCTCTTAATTTCATTTTATGTATGTGCCGCTGTTTGGTGATAAGACAGAACTGTCATGCTAAGACATTTTGATATTTCACTGTCATGCCAAATTATGGGGGAGGAAAGGGATTTGTTCTTTTGTAAAAGCTGGACAATGTATATGCTTCAAATGTCACTTGCAAAATGGATGTTTTGAGGATATTCATGAGCAATGTACAATCCCCATTTTTATAGTCAGGTAAAAGTAGACAAAAAACAACTTGGCCTGACATTCTACTTTTGTATTGAAAATGTCATTTGTTTTCTGATTTATCCTGTGAGCAAATATGCCCATGTCTTTTAAATGGTTCCTACTGTTGAACAATGTGCTACGGCAATTGACTTAACAAACTGTGAGTATTGCTGTCATGTCATTATAAACCCGAAAAGCTTTAGTAAAACCAGCACAAGAAACAGATGAACGAAAGTTTAAATCTAAACTTCCACCATGAAGAAAGTCTATGCAGTGTAGGGTGAGGCTTCCATGTTTGTCTTTGCTTAATAAAATCCTGACTGCAGTAGTGGTGGGATTTAAAAATAGGATTCCTGTAACGTGCCATGATTGAAATTGATTTTATTTTATTGTCGTCACAATTTGGCCAGTTGTAGCAAATGGAGGGTTGCATTAACATTTCCTCTTTCACAGCACTCGACACGGATCTGGCTGTGGAATAGCGAATTCTCAGACATTTCTAGAGACCCGTCAAGAAATAGTTTGCTCACATGTAACCTATATGCACACTGCTTGGTAGACTGTTTGAAGATTACTAGAAATAAACATCAATAAGAATACTTAAATGAGCAGGAAGTTCTTTTCAGTGTCTTCCTGGGGTCATCTTAGAATTGTATCTTGGGGAACTGCACTTTTTTGAAGGACAATCCTTTATTTGTATTGGTAACAATTGACACAAGGTTTAGTCTAATAATACATGGTAGATACTCAAATGTGTAGTGATGAATGTTTCTTGTAATGCTGTTTTTTTTCTCTCTTTGTTGCTTGATTTTCATTTTTAGTACCCTTAAGTGCATATGTAACGAGGTAGTTGAGTAGTAAAGTAGATTTTAGGTCTTTCGTTGGCTGTACTTGTAGACTGATAATAACTGTTTGTAAAGTCCTGATCTTGATATCGGAATACAAAGCTGTATAACTTGGGTACAACCCGCAATAAAGCCTAACAGTGACATGGTGTGCTGCTTTTTATTTTCATGCAGAAATTTACTTAAATTGCAACTTTGTGGGAAATTTTTTTTAAAACCTTTTTAAAGGACAATTTTAGAAAGACATTCACAATTGTAGAAGCATTACCAAGATGCTTTCATGTATCTTCCTGTATACCTTTTTTGCTGACAGAAGTTTTTCACCTATAGAAATAAGTTCTTTGGGCATGTTTAAATTTATATTAGAGTAGTTTACCCCAAAAAATACTTACGAAGAATTTTTAAATGCCATGTTATGTTCATGGGACTCAACGTATTGAACCTCAATGCACATCCATCATTAAATACATATTTTGAAGCAAAACTCTAAATATGTGTCATTTTTAGCTTGCTTTGCTACACTGAAATGACAACAACAGCACTTAAATCAAATAGGAATCATGTCTATTGTGTCAGATTTGATACTAGTTGCAAGTGCTAGAACAGGAGGAGATTTACAGTACATTAAGATCATGTTAATTTTGTGATTGATTTTTCAAGATTAATAAAGGAAAAGTACTTGTACTATACATCAATGCAATGTAAGTCGCTTTGGATAAGTGTCTGCCAAATGCATAAATGTAACTACTATTTTTTTGCATGGTATGGTTTAAAATGGTAATCCTCTCAAACCTCACCCTGGATTGAAATGTTATTCTGGCCATAATAATGAAACTACTTTTACCCTTTTTAATAGAATTTTAACAACAAAAGACACTGCAGCTGAAATCAATTGACTTTGACCTGGAAATTAGGTTGGAGTGACGCACTTCAACCACTAGAGGGACAAAGTGAAGTCTCATGTGAAAGAAAAACAAATTCATTTCCATTCGTCTTGGATTTATTTAGTAGCTCAAGCTCACAAGAGTTTAGTGACATTTTCCTTAAATACAAGGCAGTTGACTCCATAAGAGACAAGAAGAGGTATGACAGAAATGGGAAACTACCTAGATACACCTGATCCATGTCCATATTGTTTATTGTTAATGGTCTGTACCTGAGGAAATAAAAGAACATTAAACTTCAACAAGAAAAATTATCATTTCAAATAACATTTTACACCTTACATGCCTGTATACTCACCTTGTGACATGCTTTTATTCATACACGTCTTTTTTATCTGCAATGTACTGTACAATCTCCGCAGGAGTCATAAGCTTCTCAGCCTCTGCATCTGGTATCTCAAATCCTGTGGATGATCGAGGATCAATAAAATTTCAAATGAATGACTTTTCATACAAAGCATCAGTTCACAGCTTATTCATGAAAATTTGCTGTTAACCTCAGGCTACACCAATTGTAGGGAATATAATTTCTTCAGTAGAATAGTAAAGATGCATGGGAGATCTGTGACATTTTTATTACCGATAAATATCTAAAGCCTCCCTTAATGCCAAATGTCAATGCATTTGACACTTCGAGGAATCCAGTTGCAACCATGTGCTTTACTAAATTGAACTCTCGTTCTAGGATTACCGGTGATAACGTTTTAAATAGCATTGTATAATATTTATTTTTTTCCTAACGCAATCGTTTCACTTCATGAGACAAATTATGATCAGGAAGCACAAAGATTACTATTGGGTGGCCTGTCTGCATTTCAGGCTCAAAAAACTGAACAGTATGACCTTGGATGTCCTACGGGGAAATTAACAGCAAATCTTCTGTGAACTAACCCTTTAATATTTGGTGGACAGAAAAAATGATGGACAACATAAAAAGACGGAAGAGTGAAATAACATGATAGAAATGAAGAATCAGAAATACAGGAAAATCCGTACGAACCAAACTCATCTTCCATAGCCATGATAATCTCCACCTGGTCCAAGCTGTCCAGTCCCAAATCTTTCATGAAATGAGATGTTTTTTGAAGCTTGGGGGAAAAGTATATTATATCAGACATTTCACAAATACTTCTATCAATATAACAAAGCAGTTATTCTAGTTTTGTAACGGCGTAGAACTGATGTAATGTATAAAATGATGTAAATGACCCACGCAACAAAAGAAAATAAATACAAATATAATAAGCATTTCTCACGTTCTCAGGATTGATCTTGTCATACAGTTTGAGGACATAGATAACACGGTCTTGGATGCTCTCTAAAGTGAGGGGTGGAAGATCTCCATAATGCCGACACAGCTGAACAGGTGGCCCTGAAATCTAGACGCAAAACAAAGGTGATAAGTCTCCAATCCTTCATCTATTCTAGGTATTAAATGAACCAAAATGAAAATATTCAAGTGAGTGGCAGCACATGCCACTCATAAATTAGGTTGCATTTCATTGGTTAATAAGAAAAGACAACAAGGGAGGATGAAAGAAACGGATCAACTGATACGTCCTGTACACAATAAGGATGAAAGCGTTTAAAACCCCTGCTTGAATGCAAAAAATGTATATCATTAATAACACTATATCAACTTTCGAAGAACGGTCGCCAACTGTCATGCAGGAATAGATGTGTAGGAAAGACACAGGTAGGTCAATGTTAATCCAGCACTAGCAGGCCAGACAAACACTGGGCATCTGCAGAAAGCTCACCCGCACTAGTTCCGTCCACCTCGACCTCTGACCGCATGACATGATAGAGAGCGCTCGATGGGCTGAGACGAGGGATCCATTTCCCTGATTTAACCTTGCAGAAGCGCGAGCGATGGAGCGCACACAGTGTGCGAGCGCACGAGACGCCATGTTTGTGACGACGAGTCCCACAATTCACTGCGACATAAATTTGACACACACGCATGCGTGTTTTGTGTTTGCATTTCATGCGAACAATGTTACACCTTTACATTAGAGCGGTTAAATATTTAACTTTGCTAAGTAGTCATTAGACAGTGGACAGGTTTTAAATTATATTACACGATTGTTGTGTAGAATAATGTGTGTGTGATTTAAATACGTTTCACTGGTAACATGTGGGGCTTTTATTTTGAAAAATATTGCACACGCAAGTTAGATTTCATTGATCAACTAAAGTAGTGCGTTCATTTCATCTTCGCTGATATTAATTGTGATTTTACACAACCAACATTTGTACGATGCATTGTTTATTCTAAAGAAGATCTGCTAAATTACACGCCTCATCCAGCATGCGTCCTGCTGTAAACACGAAAACAAACCAGTTGAAGTTACGTTAGAAGACCGTGCTCTTCTAAATCAGGTATCAAAACAGTCTGTATAGTCAGTTTGTGAACTGGCAGAAATCAAATAATCCTCACCAGACCAGCGTCATATGTGTTATTAGATATTTTGTCGTTAGTTGCAGAATGACCCTGCTGCTTCTTTGCAGGAGAAAAGTGAACATGGAGCTTGCGAGTCTGGAGAATCTCAGCGTTTTGTACCGCAGCGAAAACTATATAGTTGTTAACAAGCACTGGGACATCCGCATTGACAGCAAAATGTGGTACGAGAAGCAGACTGTTCAGAGTCAGCTGAAGCATCACTTCCCAGAGCTTGCAGATCCTGGCACCTATTATGGCTTCAGGTCTTTTTCCCTTTGGTGTAATCTGCCACATTGAATATCACAAGTCATCATATATATGAGACTTATGTTTGTTTATATTCTTCCTCAGGTTTTGTCATCAGCTGGATTTCTCTACAAGTGGAGCTTTATGTGTAGCACTGAATAAGGCAGCAGCAGGGCATGCATACCGCTGTTTTAAAGAGAGACTGGTTACCAAAGCTTATCTTGCACTGGTACTGTGCAATTCAGTGTTTTACTGATATAGTTGTGAGTTTTTTTACATACAAAGTCTTGTTTACTATGTACTATGTGCAGGTTCGTGGCACTGTGGCTGAGGAAAGAATGACTCTGGACTTTGCGATTGGCAAGAACACAACGGAGGGCAAGACTCATATGATGTGCATTGAAGGAGCAGAAGGTCAGTATCCTTTATTAAATACTAGGGATGCTCCGATACCATTTTTTAAAGACAGAGTACAAGTACATATGTTATTTTCTGGTACATGCCAATACCGATGCCTGTACCTGTATTTTTTGTTGCGAGGTGGTAATTTTCCAATCGCAAGCCAATGAAACTAATAACTCTGCCTCAAAACACATTATGAAAATGTTATATTATATTACATTTAATACAATTTTATGTACTTGTCACAAACGTTCAAAGCACAAATTTCAGTCAGTTCTGTCAGGTGAAGTATCAATATATCTATACGAGTACATGAGCTTGGAATCGGGCCCGATATCGGTGCATCCCTATTAAATACCTTAGCTAAGTTATCATTCACCTAAAAATTTTACTTATTTTACACAGATATGTATTTGCATCCCCTCTTGTCTTTCGGAACCGACATAACGTTTCACTATAGAAGAAGAGACAATTCTTTTCTATACAATGAAAGTGAATGTGAACATTATGACAGTGAACAATTGTGTTCCAAAAAAGCCATAAAGTTTTGGGTTGAATACCATTTTTTGCCATACCACCCCTTTAATACCAAAAGATTTACACTCTTATGTGCTACAGGATGTGGGAATCCTAAGCCTTGCCAGACAGAGCTTACAGTTTTAGAGTATGGAGCATATGAAGGAGATCCAGTCACAAAAGTGCTTTTGCAGCCTCTGACAGGTATCAAATTTAGATTTGAACTATACACATCAAGTTTATAAACCAATGTTTTCCACTTTACTAAATACGCAAGTGCTTTACAGGACGGACGCACCAGCTCAGAGTCCACTGTAGTGCTATTCATCACCCAATAGTGGGAGATTACACCTACAGCCTACGGACAGACAACACTCCTTATCGCATGATGTTGCATGCGTACTTCCTACATATTCCACTTGAGAAGGAACCAATCCAGGTTATAGCCCAAGATCCTTTTCTGCCCAGCCTGGACTCCAAATGGGCACCAAAAAGCTGTGTGAACACTCTAGATGATCTACTGAAGAATATTTTAACAGAGCCACAAGCTGAGATGAAAGAGAGCCAAGAAGAACCAGAGACAGTGCACAGGAGCCCAGTGGAGAGCGAGGAACAAAAGGTTCAGTGTCAGCGGTGGTTGTGTGAATGGAATCTTGACTAATTAACTTTTATGCTTGGTAGCTTACTGGTGTACACTATACTAGGCATGCTACACCACAATGATTCCCTTCTTATAAAGGCAGCTTGTAGCTAATGCTCCTCAAAAACTATACGTGTACAGAAAAGCACTGTAAAAGGCCTGACTTCTGATAACCAACGTATTTTTCAAGTACAACATGTGTAAAAAGTGTATATGGGGTTGCTTAATGTATGAAAACCTATATAGGTTAAAACTTTACTGTTTTAATTCTATTTTAAATCATTTTAATTATTTTATTTGTATTCGTTTTTATATACACTTAGTTTTTGCACTTTTTTTGTGCCTACAAAAATGAAAAATGTTTTTTTCCCTTTCATTTAATTGGAAGGCTGGTGCTTATTATTCCTATAGCTTAACTTTATGCAGCTTGTTTTAGAACAGTCTTTGCATCTACAAAAAAACAGCACACAAAAATGAACCTACCTCACAAAAATGAGAAAATGCAGCTTTGGATACTTAAGTGTGTGGGAAAATTCAGCTTCGGCTACTAAAGTGTATCTATTCCTACACAATATTTTTCATGCATGGAATGTTATTTCAAGAAAGCCTACAAAATTCTGCTGTACGTTGATGATGATGATGAAGAATCGGTATATACAAAAAACATTTATTAACAACTGTAATGTTTTTGAAAACATTTAGTGTCACAGAAATAGTAAAGCTAAGCATTGTAATAAATAGGGTCTTGTGGTTTTTTTTCCAGGCATCCAAGCCTGCCATGTGCCTCGGCATGAAATGAGATCCATTTAGCACATCTACACATGCTGACTTGAAATGCAGGTACTTTAAGATATGGTGTGTCTAATTCAAAACCTGCTTGCCCTTATATTCTCTATGTTAGCATAACCATGATAGATAGGGATTTTTACTGCAGATAAGTAAAACTGTGCATTAGAACAAAAATTATGGTATGAATGTTCTTGTTGTAGATTGTAGAGCACAGGATGGTGGGGTAATAGTCTATTAGTGCCTTTGGTCCCCGAGAAACTCAAAAGTTAAGTCCTAAATCTGACTGAGAGGAAGGAACTTCTGGTAGTAACTCTTGGTAACATCGATCATCAGTTCCTGTGTACATTCAGGGAGCTCTCCTGAAAACAAACCTGAAATACAGAATCATAGAGAAGACATTAGACAAAATAATTCACTTGCAAAATATCATCAAAACACAAAATCACTTCAGTAACTAACAGAAAGCATAAGAAATAATCAAATAATAATTTGTAGCCTGCACACCTGGACAACCAGAGAATACTGTGAATGGTGGAACCACTGTCTCTGGCGGAAGGACAGTATTATCCAATATCTTACAACAGTCCTTCAAGACGCAGCGTCGACCCTGAAATGCATGAATCCTATTGTAAAACACCACCCCCAGGTAACAATATCAGTCACAACCACAAAACAAATGAAGTCTACTTACAATCACACAGTTCTTGCCGATGTGCACATATGATCCTATCTGTGCAGCATTGACAACACAGTCCTCTTCTATAAACACATGATCTCCAATATGTAGAGGGAAGAAAGCCACCCTGGTGTACATCAGCAAACAAGGCAAATAAACACATATTTAAAATGCCAGCAAAAATGTAAAGTAGGTGCATTAGGACAGAAGCACTACTCACCCTTTGCTGAACTTCTTGAACGGTGGTCGGATTACGCTGCGACTTTTAATGACACAATGTCGCCCAACTCTGACATTAGCGAGATCTCCTCTGATGATACAGTCATTCATCACAATAGTCTGAAAATGCATTTTACACAGTTAACGCATCTGCTAAGAGAACTGAAGAAAATTACAATAGACTCATTATGAAGAAAAAAGACGTGACTCACTTTTCCATTGAGGACGATGTTTTGACTGCCGCATAAAACCGACTGTCTGCTGACTTTATTGCCCGATGCCTATACAGATCAAATGTAAGGTTGTGATGCGAGTAGAGATTAAGTTAACGTTACATGAACAAGCCCCTTTGATACAGACTTTTATTGCCATAATTATCCATTTATTTCTGTGAAACCCATTGCTTATAACGTAAATGTGGATTTATTTACGTACCGTTTCGATGTATTCCGCCTTGTTGTATAATATTTCGCAAAGCTCCATCTCTGCAAATATTGTATTGTATTGTTTTGCTAGCTAGGCTCCTCAAATGACTAGAAGTCAACCGCTCCCTCGCTGCTTCCGCTTCCGGTTAGTGCATAAGAGTTGTGGAAGAGCATCTTGTAAAAATATGTTAAATTGCCACCATTTTTAATCATTGTTTATTGCTTGAAACGTGTTAGAAAGCAGGATATTCTTATATCAACTAGATATGACTGTGTATCAAAAATACTATTTAAGATTATATTTAGGGTTGGGAATCGGTTAATCTCTTCCTCCCTCTCTCGCATATATTATAGTCCATATATCATAAAGTAAGACATTTTCTTGAAATATTTGAAAAATCGTGCATATACTAAACTGCAAGACTCTCTTACACCGCAAGATGGCGCTCCTGCATCGTTTCACAGTTTTCATACTCCGGGTACAGATGTTTTAACGTGCTATTGATCGTTACAGTCTGCGCTCGTGGATTAAAATCCGGGATAGGCTTTGATCGAGCATTAGAAAAGCATTCTGTGAAAGAGCTGTAAACATGCATGAGGCTATGTCCAACAAATCCACTGCACTGTGAACAATGTACGTTTTGTAAGACAATCCTTAGTTGTTTAGTGGGCTTGTTCTGTAGAGCCACCATTCTTAAACTGTCCTGTCTATTATGTATGAGATTCAATCCAGTTAAAATAACCTCTGCAGTTTCTCTATAGGGAATACTCAACCGTCTCACCTTGACTAAAAATGGTGGTTGTGTAAAACCATCCTGTAATCCCCAGCTGTCCACATCCGTCTGGTTAATATTTCCAATAGTTATACAATACCACAGATCAGTTATCACAGCATTACAGTGAAGGTCACATAGCCCTTGTATTGACTCTTTAAATGTATTAATAACTGTATTGACTTTTTAATCAGATCAACAAAGTTGGTATGACTACATTTTCTTTGTCATATGAGAACTACAGCACCACATTGCACACACTGCATATTTTATCCACCACGTGAACAGCAGGAACTGTTTATGTGTCTCCAAGAATCTGGGACTGTCTCTGATTTTAACGCGATAGTTCATCCCAAAAAAACATTATGTCATAATTTATTCACCTTCAAGTTGTTCCATATCTGTATCTTTGTTCTTGCTAAATACACAGGAAGATATTTGGAAGAATCCTTATAACCAAATAGTTCTTAGACCCCTTTGACTACTGTAGTAGGACAAAATATTTCTTCTTTTTGATCTATTGAACACAAGAGAAGATATTTTAATGAATGTTGGACAGCAAACAATTCTGGGGCACTTTTGACTACCATTGTCATTTTTCCTAATATGGTAGTCAATGGGGTCCAAGTACTGTTTGGTTACAAGCATTGGTCCAAATAGGTTTCTCTGTGTTCAACCAAACAAAGAAATGTATACAGATTTGGAACAACTAGAGAGTGAGTAATTCCTGACAGAATTTTCATTTTTGGGGTGAACTATCCCTTTAACATAAGCAAGACATAACAGACTTATAAGTGCATGTCAAATATCTCCAGCCTTTTTAAATCAATGGCTATTTAGAATTGTAAGTGTCATCCTTTCTCATGACCAAATGTGGTATCTTTTCATACATTACTTCAGCTAAACCATGCCTCACTTAGCAGTGAAGTTCTCAGTGCTGGCTGAGATAAAAATAGTACACGGGTCATAGTGTCAGGAGAATGTTGTTTTAATACTTTAAGTATGTGTGTGTATATGCACAACAGGGTATGTAGATTCATACCCTCATCCTACAGTTTAGTGATGACGGTTATAAGCTACTGTAATGCAGTGGCCAGGGTATAGAGCTTTATATAAAGAACACAGCCTCCATGTCTGTGGGCGACTCAAATCGCAAGAATCTGTGCAGAAGAGCCAATGCAGCCAAACTCAAGACTAGATCAAGTGCTGCTGTGTCGAGATGATTCGTTCTGCCTGTTCTAAGTGAGACAAGGAGATCTGGAGGCACTGTTTGCATGCGCCCATTTCTTTTAGTACTCCAATTGTTATAATTTTCACTCCCTTTATTAACCTCAGGTTTTGTCTCTGTTGAGCTGTTATGCAATGCTTGTTCTTTTGGGGAAATGCTATCTAATGCAACTGAATTATATGCATTGAGTCACGTACTGTATTTACTTTGCTGCTGTGCCAGAAGAAATGGGTGCACTACATGGCATGGATGCTTTGTATGATGCTTAAATGATATACAATAAATATGGTTATTGTTTACAAATATTGGAGAATGTCAGTAATATCATTTTTGAAGGAATAAATAAATACAATTATTATTCAGTTGATTTATATAAAACTATAAAATATTTATTTTTGTCATTTATTATTTATTTATTTACATCCAACATCTGTAAAACATGCTTTTGTTTCTGAAAAACAATGGATGCCTTTGAGGTTTCTTCTGCAGTGTGTGTCCTGTCCTTGCTTTGGTGCTCCACAGTGAGGTGACCTGATTTTTAGGCGCTGAGGGAAAGCCCTTTCTCAGCGGAGGTTAAGGCCGCCCATCTGAGTCAGACTCTTTACCTGCTTCATTTATAAGTGGCATTAGACTGAATGTCCCTTTCCTGTTTGAATATGAATTCAGGCAATCCAAATGCTTGTGGTCTTCTGGGACTAAATGCCATTTATTTGTACCTGCACAGTACATGTTCACATAGACGGTTTAACAGCAACAACATATGCCTACATTAGCCTACTGCGCATGCACACTTTTGAGGCCCAAACTGAATTTCAGGTAATTGCATATTAAGTCCCTGCAAATTATATCTGAAAACAAGAAAATTAAATAAGTAAAGTACATTAGATATTAAGTTAAAAGTATGTCTTGCCAGTATTATTTTGGGTTACCAGTAGAAGAACCGTTACTTGGCTAAACTTAAATGAGACAAAGTTACACGACCCATTTAACAAATAGTTTATTTTATAAAATTAATATACAATAAAATACAACAAATTATTATACAATAAAATATCAATATAAATTGAATATAATATAAACAGTTATATTATAAGACACTAGCCAAACCGGTCGGCAAACACAGACCGGAAGCTAACTTTGGGTCAGGTATGTGCGTCAGATTAAACCGTCCTGCGGAATCTGTAATTTTTATTTAGCACTACAAAGATACACAACAGACATAATTGTCCCGAATGAGGAGCACATCAAACCATTATAAATCATCCATTTAAAAGTGCAGTCTATTCTGGGAAGCCCAGGGATTTTTTTATCACATTCCTCAAGAAGTATGCAAACTTATTTTATTTTGCATTGAAACAAACACAATACTGTCTTGGTAAATAATCTGCCATATCGCCTATATATATCAGGTAAATAAATGGTAGTCATCAGCACTGACTTCAGGTATTAGTTGTTTGCTGTGGTCAAATAATGTTGCATAACATTTAAAATCAGCCCTTATGTTAGTTTGTGAGTGATTTCGGTCAACAGTCGTGCACCTGTAATACCCTAAAAGCGACTGTAATGAAATATCCTTTGCTTGATGTGTACTTGTGACAGCATCAAAGTTTGGCATTTCTCCGACGCCCTTAGCATGTTGGATGTGTCTGCAGGACCTGCCTGATTGGTTGACATCTGGCTGCTGTGTCACTTTGACAGCTGTGTTGCAAACAGCTGTGTGTGGCTCGGGGCAGGTGTGTCCTGTCAAGGGGAAACGTACAGACACACACGCCCCGTCAGTCTCTGGACAGCGGACCTCTAGACCTCTAATAATAGTAAAATGTCTCTTTTTCTCTCCGTCAGCCGCCAGCACAATGCAGGGGTCTTTTCTTCAGGCCCGCTGTGAAGAGCCCATCATGACCACAGATTGGGGTCTTCCTCTGATCATTGCTCTTCTGTTGCTAGGGCTCCTGTACAGCTTTCTCTACCTTCCTGCTCTCACCCAAAGAGCCCTGCTGGAGCAAGCCATCACCAACCAGAGCGACAGTTTGGATTTCCTTCCAAAAGAGGACTGAGTTCAGTTTGCATATGGATCGATGCAACTATTGTGGTCATCAATCTTCTGTACAAGTAATCTGAACCTTGAAACCTGTGAAACACCAATTCTTGGTCAGATGGTGCAAGGCGACCCCAAACATTTCTTTTAGTTTTTTGTATTATGCATTGTAATACTAAAACTCCATGAATAACTCTCAAGAATGATATTGTAGTAAAGTTGGAGGAGGAGGACTGTGATTTTTCAAGCACAGAGGACAGACTTTTTTTTGTCATACAGTCATCAGAGCTGCTTATCATGTCTGCTCGAAATAACCATTATGATATTAGAGTTTGTATATATTCTGTTTAAAATCCCTGCCCAGTCAAGCCAGCATGGAGTCTATTCAACCTGAGGAAGGTGGGTGCCTTGGTAAAAAAATGGATAAAAAGATAAAGCATGAATAATTTTTCACGCACAGAAAAGTCCGGAAATGTAATTATACATGTAAAAAACTATTCCATGTTTGGTAAAGATATTCAGACTCTGTGACAGGTTGTAAATATTTATGTAGTGTCTGTTTACCCTTACCTGGAAATGTTGTTTTATTCTTTTCATCTCAAAGTATTTACAGTTCATTCATCTTTCTCAACAATTGTAAGTTAATATGACATGCCATCTATTTCGTCTATGAATCTAGGTCGTGGTTGCTTCATGTTCATATTAATTGTTTTTACAATAACAAGATATCTTATGAATTTCCAAAAGGTATAATTTAAGATATTATTTAATGGTGTAATGTGAAGATGTGTCTACATTATACATGATAAATGAACTGGTGCTTCATATGTGAACGTTGAAGTGGATGTGGCAGAGCTTACTGTGATGAGATTTGTGTTCAGACATGTTTGTGGAAAAGGACAATGGAGGACAGACTTCTACTTTACTGAACTCAAACTCCACAGTGATGTCACGAGAGGGGGAGAGATTCATGCAATTAATATTCACTTATATTAGTAATATTTCAAAACTAATACTGGAGTGATTTTTTATTAAAATATGTTATTAAAAACAACAAACACATCCTATTCATAGATCTTACAAAAAAATGTCACGAAGAACATTTTAATATTCGCAGTTTAACTTTTAATAGCTATGACATTAATCAAACCAACAAACATATACAGTATGCAATTTAATAAATGGTTTTGAAAACTAAAGCTTCTTAGTAAATGGCCTTTGGCAATATTTTTATATATGCTCGAAGTGCTTAAGACATTATAGGAGAAAGGCTTCATTGGATTTCTGGGATCATAGTGCTTTTGTCTGGCGAGTTAAGCTGATTTCATCAACAGCCTTCAATAAAAAGATCTATTTTGTTTTATTGTATTCACTGAGAGTGCCACATTATCAGATTAGCGTTTAATCCCTCTCACTGTCTGTGTCACATATACTACCATGAATCTCACTTGTTCATGCATGTATGAGTCAATGACTATGTACCATATGTATGAATTTAGTTTTTTTACTGATAAGGTCTTCTGAAGCTTTTTATTTACCTTAACTAACTCTTTCACACAAAACTGAAAAACTGTTTGACTGGGACATTACATTTACTTGAATGCATGCAAATGATTAATACCGTTATCATTTGTACAGAAATAATGCTTTGTTGATCTGGGATGTAGTTCTATTTGCTAAATGACCATTAAATCTTCTCTGGGAGGGGTGGCTTTTCTAGATAAGGCTTATGTAGAAAAGATGTCCTAAATGTGTGTTCATGTGGGCTAATGCCTGAAGACAGAGCCATTAAAGTTTTACTGTGCAAGCAATGTTTTATTGAGCAACTTTCTCTTGACAGGAGATGCCAAAAACCAAGCAACGTATTTTGCAGCAAATGCGCCTTGTTGTTTGAATGAAAACTTAATAACAGAGGAGAATGTGTTTTGGTTGAAATACAAAGCATTTGAGAGAAAAGTTTGCATCAGCAGCAGGCCTGCAGGATTGGGTTTGTGTTTTTACAATTTACCAGAGATAAAAGATTTTATACAAAATACATTTTCAATTATGAATTTACCTTCATCCAATTGGATCTGCCCCATCTGGTGTTTTATGCAGAAATAAGATCATACAGGTTTGGAACACAAATGTGAGTAAAATATGACACGTGTAAAATGTTTTTAGATGAACTGTTCCTTTAAACTGCACTGTAACACTCAAAGGGTGTCTAAGGATTCACAAGAAGCATGTAGTGTTGATGGGCCTGCTTTGATGGTGCAGAGGGAGCTGCATTTCAGTGCACATCATTCAATCTCAATGGCAAGGATCCAGCTTCATAAGAGTGCTCCAGCTTGAGCTACCTCATGGGATGGAGCGAAAAGATGATTGGAGCGGATGTTGAAATGGAGGAGAGAAATAACAGATTATATGCATCTCACATCCAAGGACCTCCCTGACCCCCCCCTCCATCTAAGAGGCAAATGGAAAGAGAAAGGACAGTCTATTTTTGTGAGGTCTATCTATGAATTGTTAATGCTTTTGAAATGGCTGACTGGGCTTTTCTGAGCTTGAGCTGGTTAATTAGACCTAAGGGACGAAACAAGAGAGAAGATTATTGACAAAGAGACGGAAGTTACATCGTCGATGAGATGTGTTCACACAATGAATGGACATGTCGCAAGGTTGTGTGGAGAAAATAATCTTTGACAGAGGTGTTTTTAAGGTTTTCTAAAGTATGCTTCCTAAAACAGTGCTCTAAATATTTTATTCGTAGACATTGTTGTTTGTGTCTGCACTGTGTGTACAATATTTGATGTCATTAATAATCCATAACTATTAATACGCTCTACTTCACAACATTTTTATCACAGCTAAAAATTTATTTAGATGATGTAAATTATATTTTATTTGACCAGAAGCATTGTTGGAGTGGCAATTATTCTCACTCAAATTGAAGAGTGCTATAAAAAAAGAAGATGCTGGACTAAAAGCATCAAACTTGTTCAGAATCTTGCCTCCTCACAGTCCCAGTGGAATTCAATGAGTGTCACTCCCTCTTCTTTTGTAACGCAGGCGTATTTTTCCACAGTGAATATTAGGAAAACCAGAGATACAACCAAATATTTTAAAGGGAACCCAGTGTATAGAGAGATGTATGGCTTAATGCATTGTAATAGCATTAAACTACTAGCATTTGTAATTACAAAAACATCAAATATTTGTAATTAAAAAAAAGACTACATGTAATACTCATTTGAACCAAAGGAGGCTGCATGTTCTTTTCTGAAGACGTCAAATGGTTGCCCGCACAGCTAGGCAGCCAAACTAAACACAGACACAAAAAAGACGGTAGTTTAAAGCTATGATTTTATGCATGCTTACCTTGAACAGAGCTAAAGCTGCGTCCCAATCGGCCCTTTTCACAATGACGTAACTTAACTTCCGCCTTAAGTAAAATGCTGTTTTTACTAAATGATCCAGATTTTTATTTAAAAAAAAATTGTTACTGACCTTACCAGTAAGGTCAGAATGTGTTAAGATAAAATGAGCCATTAATTTTAGTTAAAATGTGCCATCTTCTGAAATTCTGGTGGTAGCTCTTATTAAAACTATATTATTAATATTTATTGTATTATTGCATTACTCACTGAAAAGAAAGGGTTAAAGAGACATTTTGATATAGAAGTGATATTTATAGTGGTATTGAAGTAAAGTATCCCAATGTTAAACTATTATAGACAGAATGAAAAAGGAAAGAAAAGGGTCAGAAATGAACATAAGGATCTGCCAGGGATGCGGCACAAAAACAATCGGTGTTAATCTGTTGCCAGAACACTACCCGTAATTGTTACATTTGTTTTCGTGAAATTTGTTTTATTGATGAAATTGATGTTTTAATGTAATTAAAATGTTTGTTCTTATGTTATTTAAATGCAATGTTACACTGTTACATTATAAATTAGATGTATTTGAATATTGTTTTTTAGAAATGTCTCTTTCACTTTGCAGTCTGACTGGCCCATTGTTGCTTATCAGCCGGCCCATTCAACCTGAACACTGGTATCTCAAAAAATGTGGGGCAGCTAATGTTTCAAAACCTTTAGGGCCTTAACAATTTGATTTTATTACATCAATTCAACACAAAAAAAGGCTTTTTGTTAGTGTCCCAAGCGATTAACCAAAAAGTTGCCCAATTTGACTGATTTCACCATATCTTTTCCATAGTCCCCATTTTCTTCGGATTTTGCAATCTTCAAATGTTGACTTTGGAAAGATATTCTCTTTAGAGTTATACTAGATTGCACATTTCTGGTCCCCTGAAAATGCATCATTCAGAATCAGTGGCTTCAGCAAATAACATTTATTATTTCCTAAAGAACCAACTCCTGCCTCAGCTGTTGATGATGTAAAATATTGTGTTCAGCCCAGACCCATTCCCCATAAGACAATGCTGCTTCCCCAGCACATGGTCCGCTAACAAAGCACCAGAGATTAAAGAGCTGTCAGCTCGGGGCTTTAATCTCCTAAAGAGGGACCACTGGGGCACACAGGCACGTCACAGCAACGACTTCCTGTCATAGCCTGTTGTGTGAAAGTGGAATGGTGGTGACAGCGTTTGTTCACAACATCGTATCTCAGAAGTTAATGCAAATAGCTTTGATGCTTGATGCTTATAAAAATGTGTTTCTTAGACTTCGCCAGATCTGGTGTGGGTTTGATTCAGTTGCCTGAGAGATTGTGGGAGTGGCTGTAACACCGTGGAGAAGCTGTGGCATTAGGTCCCTCTTGAGCTGTTCAGGCAGATCGTTGTGCAAACACAACAGGCCCACTGGGGTTAACTCAGCCATGTAATGACACCACAGCGGAATAATACCCAGCCTCAGTTTGTTTTTGTTTGACTTGTAAAATGGCTGGTTCTTAATTGTAAGGACATATACAGTAGCCCTACGTTCAGTTATAAAGAGTCACTGCACACAGAGTGTACAGAACCATATGTAGCGCCCACATTGAACAGATTTGCACGTGTCAAAAGTGGGCCAAATATCATGATCCCAACACACGTCTATACGCATTCAATTCACACTCAGCCCATTCCAATTAGCCCGGGGCACAGAATAGAAGAGTTTGTAGGGAGAAGGAAAACTGTCTCCAGAATCTTTGCTCTGTCCTCATTTGAGGAAATGAAGCATGGCCTTAACTTGAACCATCTCCCCTGACACACAAGGAAATGGAATGAAGCGTGCAGGTGTTCGACTGTACAGGAATACATGTGTAGGTTAACTATATAACAGTCCACTGACAGAACTGGATCAACCGTCTTTGTCAGGGGACAAAAGTCACACTGCAGAGACAGACATACTTCAGAAATGGCCACAATCTGCATGCATATACCACTGAACCCATCTTATGAAGCTCCTTATGAAGATCCAAATATCAGAATGAGTGAAGATCTGCTTGCAGTGTCTATGTGAGCTGCATAGGTGGATAACATTGAATTACTTCAGAGAAAACTATGTTAGGAAACTGGTTCAAGACGTTCTAGAAAGTGTGGGATCTATTGAATATGATGGACTGTATGTGACATGTTTTCCCTGATTTGGTTACATAATATTCTTTAAACATGGACAAGGTTATAAAAAAGTTTCATTAACACTGGCCTTTGATTTGATAAAAAGATTAATACTAATAATGTTTAAGTAGTGACAATCCCTGAAGAAACTTGGAATTAATTTGTTTTTCTAACTAAACATCCTTAAAACAAGATGGGTATACTTAGAAGCAAAACTAGGTGAGACATTACATTAGCCAAAAACAGTAAGTTTGAAAATAATTGTATGCACTGTATGGATAATGCACCAAAAATATATATTTAGTGATTCCTCAAACTTGTAGACTATATGACGCTTTCTTCTGTGGAACGCCAAATGTGATGTTTTGAGAAATGTCTCAGTGGTTTTGTGTCCATACTAAAAAGAAAATGAGAAAAAACGAACGGTTTCAAATAATAAGTAAATAAACGATGAAAGACTTTTCATTTTTAGGTCTTTTAAAAGTCAGGGCAGTCAGTGCAATGAATTCAAAAAATGTGTATTTGATGTCTGCCTGGATTACACATTCATTATTCCCTTCGCACAACACATCTTTCTTAGAATTTCCAACGGAGGACAGTCAGTGTGGTTTTACAGGTCACAACCCATAATTTATTCGCTCTTGTAATAAATCCATTCACATCCCATATAAAAGCTCTTTCTGATATGCCCTTTTTAGCATAAATCACTCAAATCCAGACATCTGAAGCATGCATTGCCTTATTTGGACGCCAAGCTTGGTCAAATACACAGATTTATGGCCATTTTCAAGAGTATCGCTTTTACCCCAGATGTGTACATTTAAGAAGACTGTTGGTCCATATGATCCCATATGTACTTTGAAATGGAGATTTGTTATGGGGGCAGAGAGAGTGGATTACTTTGGGCAGATTAGAGCGTCATCTGCTGCGAGTTCAACCAGCGTAGAGAGCAATCATGTGAATGTGTGGCTAAGCTTGGCTATGGCAATGGGCATCGGGATTACCAATTTTAATCTCAGAGTGTGTGCCATTATCTTCTGCAAAGCCTAGAGAAGCACCCTTGGCATCTTTGTTTGTCATACACATTATGGTTATACAGTCTAAGATTACACATTACACACACAGATCCATTAAGTGCAAATCAAGATGTATGATTATAATGCAGGATAAAGTTGGCAGTACACAGATGTGTCTGAACGGAGTGAAGTTCTTTTCCTTAGTGGGAAAGATTGTTGAGCTTTCTTTGGACAGAATAGATTCTCCTGTTTTTCATTATTTAGCAGAGTGACTCTGTAATGGTTTCCGCAGTGATTTGAGAATAAAGATTCTGCTGTACCTAAGGTTTTAATTTGTTTGATGGAGTCTAAAAGAGAGACCCGATCTGTTAAATAAATTGCTGGCCTTCTCTCTCAAATTGAAAAGTAAAATAACAGAATTATTTTGACCATAAAGTAACAGTTTTCAGCATGTTAATGTTAGTGGATGCAATACAATAGTTCATGTTACTGTGCATTAACTAATTTGAACAGTTACAACGTAAATTTAACATGCACCAAATACTGTAGATACCGAAGTACTGTTCATTGTTAGTTCAAAAGGCAATGCATAATTGTTAACGAAAAACAACCTTGCTACCGAAAATTGCAATGTAAAAAGCCCCCAACTCATATGACACAACTGAATGAAACACACAAATGGTGTCTAAAAATCCTCTACTTTATTCCATAAGATTTTTTTTGTAAAACATTCAATAAAAAAATCACTTATTGCTTCATTAAACTAGTACTTGATCTTATGCATATTTTCTCAAAGCATTCATGTAACACACCTCTAGATAATTAGACAGATTTCTATTGTTTAAATATACAAAAACTTGAAACAAAGTCATAAATGAACCCCACATCCTTGTATCTCCACATAAATGCAGATGAAGCTATTAATCTAAGAAAAAGCCTTGGCCAGTGCACATCTCTCTGTTTGCATATCCATTCAATGGTTACGGGTACTGATGGTTTTCTAATCCCTTAAGACACATACATTCTTTTTAAGGAAATCGTGTTCAAGGCAGTTTTCAATGGTGAACTGACGAGATGCGTTTTTTCTGTTTGGTTTCAAGAAATGAGGGGTTTAGTTAAACAACCGCAGGTCCATTGTAGCCTCTAAAGCAGTCAGCACTGACAGCTCCGGTATTAAATCAAATGAAAAATCAATAAATTAATATTAAATAAGTTAATTAATTAAAAGATCTGTACATGTTCAAAAATGGTCTTTATCTGAGAGTTCTGTGTGTGGAATAAATAGTGCACAGCCTGCAGGACAAATGCACTGGCTGCATAACAGAGGGAAATTTACAACCTTGCTGCCTTTTCTGGTGCCACGAAACATCAGCTGTAAAGGCTTTTTTAGGGGCATGCTGTGTTCTTTTCTCTCCTGTCATGCAGTCTGTCATCTAACAGGCCTTTTCTGGCATTTACATGTCGACACTATGCTTGAACTGAAGATCTAAAGCGCGCAAGCAGTACGGCAAAGTCGAATAAGCAAAATAAATTCCACTAACTGCTTATTAATATATATTGATGATATAAATAGAATAGGAATGCCTGGTAACGTGTCCAATCCTTTCAGTGACTATCTAGAGGTCATGACGTGTGTATGTGGTCTTATTTTTACTGTACATTCATGGTGAGGGAATGAAACAGAGAGAGCAAGCACAATGTGATCCAGTCAGGCTGGTGAAGGCTCAGACGTGGGCTGGGCCGACTGCTGCTGTTGCTCCTCTTTTATAGGAGCACACACTTGCCCTTCTCCACCCATGGGTTGTTCTTCATCAGCTCAGGGTTCAGGAAAGGATCTTCAGGCACACATTCATCGATCCACTTCACCAAGCTGAGGAGAGGAAGACGTTTCCTTAGCATTCTGAGATGTAATGCAAACTCTAAAAGGCAACTGCAATGTCATCAATAATGCTTGATCGGTTTTGGTTACAGATAAAAAGATTAACTATAATATACCTGTATATAAATATATATATATATATAAATTTGTTCATTTGACATTTTATCGAAAGCGACATAGTAGGGGAGTGTATAAACATTTTGTCAACATGCTAAACAGTACCGTTATCTTACAAGGCCATGCTACTAGGAGGATTAAGCCTGGAGTAAGTAAGGGAGAATTCATAACATTTAGTTTTTTGACACAAGGCATAGACTGTTATTGGTCCATCAAATGAATGCGGAACAGGTATGTTTTGAGCTATTTTTGAAAGTTGTGAAGGATGCTGCAGTTCAGGTGGAGGCTGGCAGTTCATTCCAGCACAGGGTAACCGAATGCGTAAAGGTTTTCTTTGCCTTACATTGGTTCTTTTAGGCTGATTGAAAACTTGTTTGGAAGGCCGGCCAGTAGAGAATTCCAGTAGTCCAAATAATAATACATATATTATATATTATACATATATTTTATAATCTATAATACTATAATACTGTATGATTGGTTGACTATACGGAATGAAAGTATGAATATATATACGGAATGAAAGTCTGAATATGTGGAATGAATGTCTGAATATACAGAATAAAACTAGAAAAAATTGAATGAAAGTATGAAAATATGGATTGAAACTTCATTGACATCAGTTTCAATACTTTCATTAAATTGTTTTATTCCATATATTCAAGTTTAAAATCTAAAATCATTTTTTAAAACTCGTTTTGGAACCAAACTTGTCATATATAATCCAACTCAGTTTTAAATGTTTTTCAAAATCATGTTATAAAACAATAAAAACATGATAACATCATAAACATTTTTTAAAACTCATCTTGTCACCAAACTTTTCACATATATATATATATATATATATATATATATATATATATACCAATATAAAAGGCAAAACATAAAGGCAAAATTATTATATCATGCTGCTTCTTGTTTATCTGTGCAGTGAAAGAATGCACAGGGAATTAAATATCCCATTATTAAAGCCAAGAGGTGTCTGACACAGCACTTGAATGCTGAGTGATTTAAGGAAATAGACAGGCAAGATCACACCACACATACAGTATGAAACAAATAATAAATGAGGGTGTTAATCACTCTTTGCTAAATCGCCATACATCACAGATGATTAATACTAATGCTGTGCCCAAAATAAGAGTGATATTCTTAGATTTATGTGGGAAAGGCTGAACATGACTCCATCCATCCCATCGCAACACAAAATGAAATTTGATGTCACATTTACGATTTCAGTGGCAATTTAAAATTAATTACAATTAAATCATAAAAAAATTAAATTTGAATACTGACTAGACATTGTATTTTCTCAAACACTTCTAACCTAGACCTCTAGCCTATTTGCACAATAATGTGGGAAGAACTGCTACATAGACATAAACTGGGCTATCATTACTGCTTGGTAAAATGTAATTTATCACAGAGAAATTACCATGGTGAATATTTCAGGAAGAGAGCACTGGGACAGAGGGAAATGAGATGTCACACTGACAGAGTAACAGGCCATGCTTGCTCTCAAATTGAGAAGTAAAGCACCAGAGATATGAAAGCATTAGCTTTGGCCCAAAGAACCAGAGCAGGAGGACCTGGCCTCTGGACAGCCTAATTTGTGACTAGAAGTGAACCTTAAAATTGAGAAAGAAAGCTAATTTAGACGTAACTGTACAGTACAGCTTCAGGATCATTCAATAAAAAGAAACTATAGGGACTTTAGGGATAGAATCAGCTGGTCTTTGTTGCAAGCTGTCAGCACAGTTTATTTTGCGAATCTGCATGACCAATTTGCAGTTTTATGTAGTGGTTTTTCCTTGAAAAAACATTATATATAACTTGCATTGATATAGACAAAGATTACAAAATTATAAAACGACATGAAAATTCCATTGTATGTTGTCGCAAACTTTGGCTTAATATATCAACAAAATAAATGTATTCAATATATGAAGAGTTTGGTTCCAAAATTAGATAACTCCGTTTAATTTTTTTTTTTAAAACATGTTTTTTATTGTGCATTCCAATTAATATCAATTGCATCTGCAGTTGGTTTGTTTTGATTTAAGCCATAATAACTGATAAATACAGCTAACTACCACAATAAAAAACAATAAAAACATGCTAACCTAACAAAAAACAGTAACACATAAAATTGTTATCTCACTTTGCAACCAAACTCTCCATATATAAAATATAGACAGAACAAGGAGCACAGTCTGATAGGTCATACTCACTCTGTCACTGTCTTTGAGGATTTCTCTCTTTTGAAGGCCAGCTGATACTTGAGACTTTCTACCTCCTTCTTCATCTGGGGCAAGTCCATCTCATCCATGACTGTGGCTTGATATGTAGTTGATCAAACTAAACCTAAACAACAAGACAGAAAGTTGACAAGATATATTTTTATATGTTCCGTCTCAAAACAGACATTTTGACTTGATAAATCGTCTTGCTTTGGTGATTGTTTTGATTATTTTAACCCCCCTCAGACCATGCACTGTTAGGTTACATATCAAACATACAAATATATCATATAATATAGAATAAACCTCTGTGTGCCACATTTAGCAGAGTTTAGGGTAAAAATGACACCAAAAGCAACAAAATCATTAAGTTCATTGTCAAAATTACATTTCAGCAGTAGTTATGAAATATTATTATTATTATTTAGATTTTCTAGCTAACAACCATAATTGTTCAGATCTATTTAAATTGATAAATTCAAGTATTTGACAATAATTAAAATGAATGGTGAATTAAACAATTAATATTGTGTCATTATATGGTTTAAAAATATGCATGAATGTATTTTGACACAACGTAAATGTATTTGTGTTTAAAATAAACAAAGAATGTATTATTTAGATGTGTGGCCAATGCCTCCATTCTAGTGTCTTTAGTGTTTTAATGTTAAGAGGAAACCAGCATTAAGGCATGTGTGAGCCAGACAACAGATACAGTTAGATACAGTTGAGCATGCAGGTGTTCTGCTGCCCGACTTCATCCATCCTATAATGGCTTTTAAGCGCTTCCGAGCAACAGCAAATGCTGGAGCCTCTTACTCTAAAAGCTCTGATTTCACAATCTGAGACTAAACACACTCAGACCAGCAGTGATAAAAAGTGATGTTTAAAAGAGTTGGGCGACATTGGACATTTTGCTATGCTCCAAAACTTCTTAAACCATCTATCAGTGCATCATTCATATGGACTGTGAGCTGTGACCGCCACTGTGACATTCATCCAAATGTAATGGAAGCAGAAATCAGTTGTTGGCCAGAGGGATTTCAACAGTGCTTCACTGAGGCCCTAAACAAATACGGCCCTTTGAATCAATAGTGTCCCAAAATATGCGGCCACTTGCCGCAAGGCATAAACCTCTTTTTTCACTTCTCCCATTACTCATGAACCAAATATTATTAATGCATGAACCAACTTTGATGAAATGGAGGAATTCAGACTGTTTGTTTGTAATGCGGTGTGTGGCCTATACACATTAATACATTAACATTTTAGACTGAGGACCATCAAATTTCCCAAGCCATGTAGGTCGTTCATTGATGTAGGTCAACGTCATACAGCTTTTAGTTTATTTTAATAAATTATGTAAAATGTTATCATTACAAAAGTGGCTTGTGTTTATTCCGATGCTTATCAGAATATGAACGCCCACATCCCAATTGATGTGAACTGGTGCGAAAATATTTGTGATAAGATTGTATACAACCTTTGTGAAACAGCCCTTCCATTAGATATCAACGAGCATGTCTTGCTCGGTAAGCCTACCTGTAATGTGTAGATTTCACAGAACACCCCTAAAAGATCAAACTATTTAGTAAGCAATACTGAAAGCAGATTGTAATTTCATGTGTGTTCTTCTGTCTTGTGAGTGTATTGCGGTGTTGAATGTAAAGAAAGCAGGATGCAGAAAATCGAAGTTTTATATAACACCGGTGAAATCGTTTCCGTTTGAATCGGTGATAATCGAAGAGAAAATATGAATGATGCAAGACATGATGTGAATATCCATCAAGGCATCATAAGTTATGTCAACTGTCATCAAGAGTCCATCCGGTAAAATGCTTGATCGATATCAATTCACAGTGTTAGCTCTTACCTCGGTGATGTATCTTTGGGTAGTACCCAAACCCGTCTTCTGCACAAGATGTTCTTTTTTTGGAATTGTCCTTAAAAACAATGGGAAAAATCACAGATACGCCTTTATCCTGCTGTCGAAAATGCGAAGGACGATCGTGTATCCGCTGTAGACAGCAAAGGGAGCAGACTGTGTTCATATGCTGTGAAGCTCCGGCAGCAGCGGCAGCAGAGAACGATTAAATGATGCTGAAGAAGTTGAGCGGATGGCAGTGCTAAAGTGCAAGGACGCTATTCAGTCGCGGCTGGGCCAATGTAGGATCGAATAGAGGAGGTGTTGGGGGGAATCTGTAAGGGAGGGGAGAATCGGAGGGCGGATAGGCTATGCGTCTAAAGTCTAAATGCTTTTTCCTACTGTTCGAGACAAAAGGACGCCCAGTGAACCTGTGCATCAACCGTGATTTCTTCCTAGTGCATAGATTTTTCATAATATGCTGCTTTTATTTGTATACGTTTTGCCTGGCATTTATGCCCAAATATGGCAAAATTGAGCTCGGTAAAGGTCTCAGCAAAGGGCTGGTGCGCAGTGATAGATGTTACAGAAAGTTTCTGCAGAAAGAAATACTGTAAGGAAAGATTGCTTGATCGTGCAATATTAGAGCATTTTTGGAATTGCTTAGTCCTGTATACCACATGTAACAAATAGGAAAAAAGAGTAGAGTAAAACGAGACATGTATTGTAAAGTGAGTAACAGCAAAGCTGCATATTGAAAATGTGAACTGAATGGCTTATGGCTGTTAACATCGTGGCAAGAAATTTAACATAAGAGCTGCTTGTCTCATTAAATAAATAATGACCAGAAAATGCATGGACATGGTCAGGAAGTGGCTGTTGCTAACTGAAGTAAACCACAGATGGAAAATACTGTAAACACATCCAAATAATAACAGAATTGGGAGGTTCTGTATTTTCTATATTGGATTGATACAATTAATGTCTATGATTAAATCTGTACGATTGAGAATGGCTGGGTTGTCTATTTTCTAGATATTTTATTATCTTTACAGCTACACTTGTGTATGTCAGTTATATTTATAAGAAAAGCAGTCTTTAAATAATGTCCAACAATTAATTTGTGATGTTGTGTGGATGGACTGGTGGCTACTCTGTTATAACATGACAGCTAACTAAAGGGCCTTAGTGGGTCCAACTGCATCACAGAGAAACCCTCAGTCAGCACACCCATAAAAACATTCATTTTTACATTGCCTATACCTCTGAGTTGCATTTCATTTTTTATTTGACAGTTGTCTGCAGAGATTTGTTTTACAAGAATATGTTGTTTGTGTTCTTCCTTCAGCCATCTACTTTCTAAATTAAGCACATTCTATTTTTACTGCACCAAACATTTCTAACTCAGGCATACAGTAATGCAACTCTGTTTTGAATATGGCTAAGGGATTCTGAATAAAGAATGTTGTCCATGGCTTGCTGACAGGGTCGTGCTTTTGATGGGTCCACTGGCAATTCTTTTGTTTAACAGTGCAAAGCATGTCTTAAGTGACAGGCAGGACTACAGTTCATGGAGGCTGTGATGCTTCATCAAAGAGAATATTCACAGATACCCTTTACCAGCCTGGGGCCACATTCTGTAAATAAAGACGCATCTCATGTGTTCTTAATTGATGGTTGTCCATGAGAAACTGACATGAGTACTTCAATACAAAGAGCAAATGCAGGCGGCCCAAAGCTACTCAGTTGTAAAGGAATCAAGACCGAGGCAGCTTAAGAGCTTCTATATTCAAAACATCAGGTGGAATGCACTCTGCTTTCACACATACAATTTTATTTAAAATTGGTACTACATAGATAAAATAATAGTTATTGTAATATTTCCAATGTAGTTGTACTTGAAGTGTGTAGCTTTACCTCGCAGACGAATGCTTGGGTGATTGACTCAGCTATACATTCTGATCTGAGAACAGTTGACTGCATTCTGTACACTTGCCATTAATTGTCCAGTGGAGGGCGATGTGTTAATGCATAATTATTGTGCTCATCAATATAACGTTTTCCTCGGCCCTCCAATCACAACGCAGGAGAGGCGGGATAAATTCCGCATCAACCAATCGGCAAATACCTGTAGGCTACAACCGTATGTCTGTCTAAAATGCCTAAAAACAACGTTTGAGGAATTGAGTGTCAGTCTCTGTATTGGGTTGTATCCCTCAACTACCACAATATAAAAACAAAAACAAACTATCTCCGAAAATAATACTAGTTTGACAATACTTAGGCGGGAATTCCGTATCAAGGCAATGTGCATCAATGCATTATCGAGCGCCCACCGTCGGCTTTTTAAGACGCGTTTAAATGCTCGAGTGAAATATATGGAGCCTCAAATATAACGAGGTGCAGAGATAACAATTTAACTAACAATCGCTGTCAGAATCGCAAAAGTAGACAAACGGCCATCTGGTGAATTATGGCAGCGGTATAGCCAAATGACAGGGTAAAACCCAGAACCTCTGTCTATAGCCTTTTTATTCTTATTCTTCTGTAGAATCTGTTGCATTCACTTCAACCATCGGATTTCAGTAACAGGAAATATTACTACAATCATAGTAGGTCTACTTTAATCACAGATTAGTTTTTTTTCTGGGAAGTGAATGTGTTGGTAAATTATTATAAAAGATAATTTCAGGGGAAAATGCGTTGTTGTAACGCGTGTTACTGATATTGTAGCGGGTATAATATTCCCCACACTTTATTAGAAATGCGTTATAGCTAAAAATAATGTATTAAGGGGCCCTATAGCAAAACCATAAATATGGGCCCACTAGTGTAAAAAAAACCGTCATAGCACTGCAATTTGACCAGTGAAAAAATATATTATTTAGGTGTAGAAATGTTTAAGTGCAACATTAAACAAAGCTGTTATAGTGCAACTATATAAACAAGTGAAGACAAGGAGTAAATTCTATATTGTACCAGTTTAGATAGGTTTTTCTTCATGGTTTAATTTAAGAGGGGATGGACATCTTTTATTTGAAGTTTGTGCATTAAACAATGTAAAGCAGAAAATACCTTTACTTTGAGCAGTCTTCTCTTTTTAGCTTATGAAAAATACCATTTTGATGCCAGTGTTTGTGTAAGCCTACCATTTACTAAATTAGTGTAATACATTTTAGTTCAATTATTAGAATTAGTGGTACTATTTATGCAATTACCCACTAATACATTTTAAGATACAAATCTCAAATGTATTATTGCTTAAACACTTGGCAAATAATTGGGCTTCTTTTGTCAAATCATAGGGAGAGTGGAGTGTATAAAGGCAAAATCTGGATGTGTAAGAACTGACTTTGTCAGTTTAAAGAAACCAAAATCTTAAAATGGGCAAGCTATACACTAACAGCTTTTGTACCTGCCATGCATTACCTAGCAAGATGCAGTAAATGTTCTGTAACAAGTATTCATCCAAACTGCCGCTTAAGGTAGAAAGGCTTTGTGACACCAGAACCATCAAACATGTAAATGAGATGTGCAAGACTTCTTGGAAGGACAACCACTTAGACCATGTATCAATTAAGATTTATTAATCACTTGAATAAATTTCATAACCATTTCAATATTACAGTCGACCGAAGCCAAAGTCCTTCACATTGAGGGGCCCAACAGATACTTGCTCCCACCGTAGATCTATGGAGAACAGACAAGTAATGAAAAACTTCCGAGACCATAATCAGAATAATTTTTAGTTAGGTCACATGTTAACCCATACCTCCAAGAACCTGATCGCTTGCACTACTGCCGCCACAGGTTGAGTCACAGCACCCACATACCTGATCAGATTCATCTACAGACACCCACCTGCCAAACAGACATATACTCAGTGATCAAGATCACACTACTGACCCACTGAAGGCTATTTGGGGGCAACATACCCATTAGGGGAGAACGAGCAAGCCTTCTGCTCAGGATTTGTAGGAGTGGCTACAGGAACTGCCTTCAAAATGCATGTGATGTAGACCTGCAAAGACACAGGGTTCTGGTTTCCAAACAGTTCACTAATGTACTCAACCAAGGCAAATACATACCAGCCCACTGTTCACTTGCTGGAACCTGAAAGCCTCCAGCTGAAACTGCAGCTTATCAATTTGAGTTCGAGGCAGGTAATGAGAGCTCGAGCCAGTGAACTTGGCATCAACCATGCACCTGGTGAAGAAACAAGTTAAACACCCTGCATTTAGATAGGCTGGGTAAATGGGCATGTCTTACCCATTATTCTCAATGGGCAAGTATCTGGGGGTGGAATTCACATCTGGGGACGCAGTGGCTATACAACTGTCCACAAACACACGAAGAGGCACATGGTTGTAAGTCTTCACGGAGGCCTCAATGTTCACAATGTCACCCAGGAAGTACTGGTTTGAGGGTCTCTCAAACTGCCACTCATCTGTTTAAAGGACAAAATAGACAAGGTCTACAAAATAACATTTTATCTACATTAAAACCTAAAGCCCTTTAATACAAACCAGTCATAAGCTTGAGGGAGAAGACCAACCGCTCTTCAGCGACCTTAGTAGCTGCATAAGGTACCCAAGTGGGCACCAGGACATTGCTGCTCACATTATGCATCCTGCAGATTAGAAGTTGTCACCACAAACTGCAAAATCGCTTACTACACGCATGAGTATCAAGCCATCATGAACACAGAACCACACCTTGGATAGTGACACTCAATACTGACAACAGCACCACTACTCCTGCCAACAGGAACACCATTTGAAACCTCTTGGGGAGTATAGACCAGGGTGAAGGCATAAACAAGCTGATCTTCGGTCACCTAGAGAAACAAGAATGTTGCTCAAAGAATTCAGAACTTAAACACTTTTGGAAAGAGCCTTCTCACCGTTAACATGCTGCCACATCCATGCAGTTCTGACTCAAAGATGAGCACTTGAGCACTATTGTCCTGCCCTATTGGTCCACAGCCTCCCAGAGCAAAACCAGAAGCCATTAGTGGTTTTCCAGTCCCAAAGAAGTCTTCCATCACTTCCACATACACTGAATTCTCACCACACTGAGCCCCTACACTATTGGGAGAAATAGGTTGCCGCAGCTCAAAAGGAATCACTGGCTGTACTGGTTCTTCTGGCAGTCCTGGAAAGGTCCAGGTCAGTTTTTCCATCGGACCCTGCAAAAGCTCTTTAGACTGAACACCGACAGTATCTTGACCTGGCTTCCCACCAACCATACCAGGAGTCTGCATTGAAAACTGAGAAGGAAATCTCTGTGGCACAAGCATAGGGTTGTTGGTTTGGGAAAACTGAGGCATCCTGGTTTCACTCTGCTGAGGAACTTGCATTTGTGACAAAGGCCTAAATGTTTGAGGACTCTGCATTTGAGCTGATCTTCCTCGCCATTGTGCATCAGACAAGCCAAATGCAAGCACAAGCGCCAAGCCAAATCCAACTTGCCACAACCCCATCATTGCTACTCTTAAATTTCCATGAAGGATTAGGAACCCAGAATCAAAATTTATACATCAGGAAATCAGGATGGCTCCGCCCCTAGTGATTAGCGTAATGCTTCTCAAGACTTGTTCATTTACCTAACCAGGAACAGGTGGATGTTGTTGGACATTTATTACGCAGATGGTTGGGTACTTTATATTGAGAGCTATACTCTTGCTTATTTTAATTAGACCTCTGAAGTTAAAACACAACCAACCGTAAAGCATAGCTGCACTTGGTTTTGTGTTTCTTTTACTTTTTATGAATTCAGACACAGCCATGCACAGATTTATACTCTAGAAGGTTTCTAAAATGATAAAGTGCAATAAGCAAACTTCACAGGGACCGTGGTCACAACAGTTTAAACTATTGATTGTGAATTTATCATTTTTCCTCCCCATTCCAACTGTACTGTGATTAGACTGTGTGAAAGAATCTAGTATGTGTGGTTGTATGTTAAACTTGATTCAGCATGACCTATATTATATGCTGGACCGCACAGAGACAAAATGGGACCGTTTGCAACTCATGAGACGTTTTATGAATGATTATAACAAGTAATGTCAAGCACCTTATAAAAGGTTAGAATTTACCTTTTAAGTGCAAACAAACAAAACAAGTAACACAAGACTACTGTTGAATATAAAAAATAAAGGAACAAAAGAAACAGTGGTCATCGAATCATGTTCAGCCTGAAAACACACTGGCTAATCTTAGTCTTAAAATAGATGGTTCACAAATACATTTGCAAAGAAGAACACAAAAATGTTCTCAAAGTAAAACATTTTTTTGTTCTTTATGAACACAGCCAGTCAACATTTATTATACTTTTTTTCTTTTCAGAACTACAATGAGTTACAAATCTGCATTTTAACACAACGTTTGCATGGTTGAGCCTTGTTTCACGATGTAATCTATTACACATCTTACAGCTCTCGTTACAGCTCTAAACACCTAAAACAACCATAGATGGATTTATTGCATGACATAGTGATAGGCCCATGTTTGCTGCCAGGACTATTGATCTATGTCTTGACTTAAGTCTATGCAAAATGCTTAAATCTTGTCCAGACTCAGGTTTTGAGCAAGCAGCACCCCCTTCTGTTTAACTAGTAAACTCAATGCAATAGGGAAAAAATGAATGTGCGTTAAGACTTAAGACTTTCAGTTTTCACAAAAATAAATTATATTAACCTAGTAGGCCTATTTATAGAAAAATCAAATAAAAACAGAGCTGAGACCTGTTCTATAATATTACCTAAAAACGAGTAAAGGAAATTAACCAGCTAGAGTGGTAAACAACCAGCATAAATAAAATACTAATACAAATTAAATCCGGTTAGTCGATTATTGCATTATTTGTTTACCACTCTATTTGATTAATTTCATTTACTCGTTTTTTGATACTATTATAGGACAGGTCTCAGCTCTGTTTGTATTAGATTTTTTTTATAAATACTATATATAAAAAAATAAATGATCATTGTAAGCACGGGTCCTGACTAGAAGGGAAAGTAGTGATAAAAGCCTCTGATTCATTGCCACGTAAGATGGCGGTAATGCTCTGTCAAAGACGGAGAAAAAACAAGAAGAAGAAGAACCGGAATTTGGATCCGAAAGAAATCGGAAATGAAGTGGCCTTGCTATGCGTTCACGCACTACATTTCCCAGAATGACCTGCGTGTCGTTTACGGGCGTGTGATAGAAATGAAAACTGGACAATCTGCAGACTTTGATTTAGCATAAATGGTGAGAATCTACTTTGTTTGGTTATAATCATATGCGGGATTTATATTGTGTCATTACGTTTTTCCTCTAGTTAAAATAGAGATGTATCCTAAATGTTACGTTTCGTAAAGCTAAATGTGATGTCTTCTTAAAGCTGCTCGAAAAAGCAACTTCGTCAGCTAGCAACCAGAGCTAGCCAGCTCACTTCAGATATGCGAATTACAAGTACATAATCAAACGCATTTCCTTTGTTGACTTAAAACACGTGTTGTTGGTTAATATAGAAAAACAGGATTTGTATTATTTTAATGTCTTTTATTTCCGATTGATTGGTCGCCGATAGAACGTGTTTTCGCAACCACCAGCTAACACAATCTTGACTCTGTCGCAAAACATAGCAGCCTGTCTATCTAGACAACATGTTTGGGCATTGTTAAATCATTTGGTAGCTCACAGGACATCAGCAAAACGCGTGATATTTAACGCGTTGACGTTACAGCCCAAGTGGTTGCTATTCTGACACATGCATGTGACATGTTTTCATATTGTGTTGGAAAGTATGTCTCTCTGGTATTGTCTGGACGTTTAAAGACTGTTCACACATAATGCAAGGTTACACGTCTTGTTTCATAATTTTACCTTTAACGATGCTTTGATAACAAGAGCTTTCTTAACCATTGGCTCTTTAAATGCATGCTGAATTATTTACAGTTTTTTTTTATTATGATACGTGTAGAATGAACACAATATTCATAATATCAAGCTAATTGTGACATTGTGTATGATTCAAGTGATCACCCCAAAAAAAAAAAATCTTTCATTTACTCACCCTTTTGTCATTTCAATCCTGTAGGTGAGTAAATGATGACAGAATTAACATTTGTGGTTGAACTGTCCCTTTAAATCATTATAGGTGATATAAGAACTTTAATTTTCTGTTATTTCTGCATGTTTACCCAGTTTGTGTAGTGATACTTCCTACAGTATATCACTATTCTTTGTCTCAAATAAACCTGTATAAAAATGTGATTTTTATCTCAATGGTTTGGATTGTTTGCACTGTCATTGCATCTGTGTAGTTATTACTGTTTAAGAGGTTTTTGTTTGATATGTAATAGTTTTTTCTTCTATATACAGGCTGCAGCAGATCTTTTCCAGAGGGCCTTGCTGTACTATGAGCAGTAGTAAACCAACACGTTTTGATCGATTCTCAGAAGGATCTGTGGCAGAAGCCAACATCACTGTACCTGAAGTTCCGTCACCTGACAGTTCCAACTGGGTAAGGACATGTCTTTTTGGTGTTATTTAATTGGTGAATGAATGAATAAGTTCTGTTTCTGTTTCTGTAAATGTAGACCAACATGGAAACCAGCTTTGGGGCTACATTTCCAGCAGTCCCACAAGTAGCAAAAGGTCAGTGCCGTCTGTTTACTACTCCTATTTGGTAAATGATGCTATCGGTAGGCATCATTAATTGGTCATGATAATAAAAATATTTTGGTCGAAACAGTTAATAAAAATTATAAGTGGATCTTAGTGGGGAAGAAAAGTTATATTTTCTTTTTTGTTTTAAATAAATATGGACAAAATGAAAATGAAATGGATCATCTCACAATCTTTGAAGCTATTTTGAAAGTAATTATTCCTGTTTAAAATGTCCAGAATGAGAAATAAGTGGACAGAAATTAATAAGGCTATCTGACTAGCAACAAGATTCAATCAGTTTCTTATAACTATGCTCTTCTGTTTCAGCAGAAACAAATTACAAACAGCACCGTAGGACCCCCTCATCTTCCAGCACTCTGACATACTCCCCTCGTGATGATGATGATGGCATGGTAATCACAACGCCATCACTGTTTAAAAAAACAGCCAATCACATTTACATATTGAAGGGCTGAAATGAAATACCTGCATTTTTATTTATGGCACTAGTTGTCATCTGGACTATATAAATATGATAATGCGATTCCAACAATTTGTAAAATCCTAATATAAAGTTACTGGTTTTCTTGCAGCCGCCCATCAGTACCCCACGCCGCTCGGACTCTGCCATCTCTGTTCGCTCCCTGCATTCTGAGTCTAACATGTCCCTCCGCTCCACCTTCTCTCTGCACGAGGAAGATGATGACACAGTGAGTGTCTTGTGTTTCCTATTCATATGCTTATGTAGTACAGTAAAATGACAGACTTGTCAGAAGATTTACATTATTTTCTCTCTTTTCTTCTTTTCCTGCCCAGGAGTCGCAGGTGTTTGCCGAACAGCCCTCGGTGAAGCTTTGTTGCCAGCTGTGCTGTAGTGTGTTCAAGGACCCCGTCATCACCACCTGTGGCGTGAGTCTGTCGGCCACCCTCCGTCCCCTCCCCCTTAGGATAGGGCTGTCTGTCACGATCTGGTTGCAGGCCTTGTGCATTGATTTCCTGTCAGCTTGTGTTGTGAACAGCTAGCCTCATTGACCCATTTTTCTAGGGCTGTCGAATACCAGAGTACAATTGTCTGTTGAGAGATGAATTACTTGTGAAATAGCTGAGTGGATGAAAATGCAAAAATCTAACTTTTTTTTTTACTGTCTTTCTGTTTCTCAGCACACGTTTTGCAGGCGATGTGCCTTGACCTCTGGTAAGGATATAAATGTTGAACTACACACTTTTTCCATGGTTTTTCCATGACTATTTCTGCCAATAGAGTTACTGTGGAAGTGGGGGCAAAAGAGCTAGGCCTCGACCACCCACTCCCAAGAAGCATTGCGATTGACTTTTTAGAGCCCATCCACCTACGTCTTTGAATCACTTAATAGCCAATTTAACATTATGCAACTTCAAATAAATTGAAATTCATACTTAAAGGCTTTTGTTTGTGTACACACCTCAGATTTCTACATGTTCCTCTTTCACCTCCGTTCTGTGTGTTTCCGCAGAGAAGTGCCCGGTGGATAATTCCAAGCTCACAGTGGTTGTGAATAACATAGCAGTGGCCGAGCAGATCGGTGAGCTCTTCATTCACTGCAAGTACGGCTGTCGGCCTGCTGCCTCGGGCAAGCTCGGTGCCTTTGAGGTTGACCCACTTGGATGTCCTTTTACCATCAAGCTTAGCACCAGGAAGTGAGACAATGCTCTTACACAATACGGGAATGTGTTTTTGATAGTTTATAGAAACTCTTGCGAAATAAATGTGCTGTTACTACATACGGGGGATGTATTGTTTGTGACAGAGATCATGAAGTAAGCTGTGACTACAGGCCGGTGCGCTGCCCTAACAACCCCAACTGTCCTCCATTGCTCACCATGAACCTGGAGGCCCATCTGAAAGAGTGTGAACACATTAAGTGCCCTCATTCCAAATATGGGTATGGAAGTTAAACATCACAGTAGTAGCTAAAGCTAATTCCATCCATCCCTAAAAAACAACTGGGAATTTATTTCTGTTGGCTTTTCCTTAGATGCACCTTCATTGGTAATCAGGACACATATGAGACGCATCTGGATGTGTGTAAGTTCGAAGGGCTGAAAGAGTTTCTGCAGCAGACGGATGACCGATTCCATGAGATGCAGGTTACTCTGGCACAGAAGGACCAGGACATCTCGTTCTTGCGCTCTATGCTGGGCAAACTCTCTGAGAAACTAGACCAGCTGGAGAAGAACTTGGAACTCAAGTTTGGTAAGTTAACTTAGCCAGCATTTTAATTAAAAAAAATAGTTTTTACTGCAAAAAGATATGTAACCTTTCATTGCATCTGCTATTGTGTAAGATGTGCTGGATGAGAATCAGAGCAAGCTCAGTGAAGATCTGATGGAGTTCAGAAGAGATGCTTCTATGCTGAATGTTGGTCTATTTTCACTTATTTAGAGTAACAGTCCTCCAGTATTCTAACACGTAACAGTAACACAACAGTCAAGCAGCTTTATAAAAACAATTCTCTTTTGCAGGATGAACTGTCCCACATCAACGCCAGGCTAAATATGGGAATACTGGGCTGTGAGTGTTACTTTCTTGTTAATGCTCCTTAATTTTTATATACGTTCGGGGCATTGTCTAACAATTTGACTATGTTTTTAAGCCTACGACCCCCAGCAGATCTTCAAATGCAAGGGTACCTTTGTGGGCCACCAGGGTCCAGTGTGGTGTCTCTGTGTGTATTCTACCGGCGATCTTCTCTTTAGTGGATCATCAGACAAGTCCATCAAGGTATCTGACATCAGCATTGACATCTCATGTGAATCTCATGTTCATCTGGTTTATGTGTCATCTATTCTTCATGAAGATAAAGAAAGTAAGATAAAGACTGTACGTCTTTGCTGTGCACAGGTCTGGGACACGTGCACCACATACAAGTGCCAGAAGACCCTAGAGGGCCATGATGGCATAGTGTTGGCATTGTGCATTCAGGGGTAAGTATTCTTGGCAAAAGTCAACTGAAAACCAAATGGAATAGAATAACTTTTATAAGGAATAAGATCAATTCTGAAGACATCATCTAGGCTGTGTTGTGGGCATTTAAAATGGTAACTCAAAGGCAAGTAGTTATAGCTAATAGTGATTGTTCTCATGAATGCAGACTTTATTAAATCTAATGGTAACCTAAAGTTACAATTGATTTAATTCCAATTTACATAAACAAAAATTGTTTTTACAGCAATAAAAGCAAGATAGATTTGCATTATTATTAAACCTGTTAAGCCAATCCGTGTGCTAGCATTCTGTCTGACCCCCTGTTCTGGCTGTTTTCATGATCGAATCAATTCCCTAATAACAGAATCATGTTCCCACATCTTCCTACGTTTCTCATCCAGTTTCCTGTTTCATTCATTAGCAAGTCACATTATACTATGTTGACTTTAAGAGTTAAGAAGGTCTTACTAGAACATCAAAGCTCATTCTTTCCTCCTTTTGTGCTGCAGGAACAAGCTGTACAGCGGCTCGGCCGACTGCACGATCATTGTAAGTGTTCTTAAACTGCACTGTTCAAGGTACTGAACTAATGGTCTCAACATTGCGTCATATTTGCTCTCTCGCAGGTTTGGGACATCCAGACCCTGCAGAAAGTGAACACCATCCGAGCGCACGACAACCCGGTGTGCACGCTGGTCTCCTCGCACAACATGCTCTTCAGCGGCTCTCTTAAAGCCATTAAGGTCAGTAGCTGTCTGTCGAGGAGGTGACGTAAATGTTTGCAGAGATGAGCTCAATCAAGCAGCTAATATCAGGGCTGATTCTGTCCCATTTGTTGATGTGATGTTGGCCGTATGAGTGCCGTGGATGGTGTGATTGATGCTCCACAGACTCGGGTAGTCGAGGCACGAGTGGGGCCGAATTGGATCCACTCGGCTCTGAGAGCCCGCCTGAAGAGCTCACGCTGTGCTCGTGTTACCATGGTGATGTGTGGGTGGAATGAGGGAGTGGAAGCTTAACAGAAGAATGATCTCATCTCCCTGGGACTTTCCAGTTTACAAATTGTAGATGTTCTTGAGATGATGGAACATTGCTCTCTCTCTCTCTCCAATCCCCCCCCTCTGTAGGTGTGGGATATTGTTGGCACGGAGCTGAAGCTAAAGAAAGAACTGACTGGATTGAATCACTGGGTTCGAGCTCTGGTTGCTTCTCAAAACCATCTGTACAGCGGATCCTATCAAACCATAAAGGTGACTGAACTGCTTAAATATGCTTTCCAATGCACCCCGATTTCGTCTTATAGACACGTGTGTAGCTTGCATTGATTATCAATACTGTCCTTTGACACGAACAGGTGAGAAGCGGATACCACTAGTCCCCTCATTGTTCAGTCTAAATGCTGAAGAAAGAGAGTAGAAAGTGTCGCCTTTTGTATAACAAGACTTAAATCCAAGCTCCTTGTCATTTCAAGTTCTTTGATTTAGACTCCAGGGACAGCAAGTAGGAGAAGAACTACAATGCCATCCTTACGGCTTCCATCTCTAGGCAGATAAAGCTCGGAGAGAGAAAGCTGATGCTTTGCATTCCACGGCTTATTTGGGGCAAGAGCTATAGCTCAACTGTGATTGGTTCAGCCCATGAACACTCCACAGTTGCTATAGCTATAATATAAGATTAGCAGTGGAATATTATAAAAGGAATGAATTTCAGAATTAAATATTGCCAAGCAAGCTATAATTTAAGGTACATGCATTAGTGTGCAAACTGTTCAATGTGAATAAGTGTAAGTTACTAGAAAGTTTGTATCGAGTTGTGACGTGTTTGTTTCTTGCCCTCAGATCTGGGACATCCGCTCTTTGGAGTGCGTTCATGTGCTTCAGACATCTGGGGGCAGTGTCTACTCCATTGCAGTTACCAACCACCATATAGTTTGTGGCACCTATGAAAACCTCATTCATGTACGTGACCTTTACAAAATATTCAAGGATTTTTAAAAAGTTTTTTGTAGCCCTAAAATGTGCTAGAAAGTGTTAGACAATAAAACAAACATTTTGTACTGGTGTTACTCTTTGAGCGTTCTACTATAGAGCAAAACCAGCAAGCCGCCATAACAACTTCTGTATACTAGTTAGTACTTTTCTCTATATTTGTAGTCTTTATTAAAAAATACTCACAGTTGGAATCTGTGAAAGTTTGGGAACCATTTACAATGTATATTAGCTATTTTCATGTATTGACCGATGAATTCCCTGTGAACTAGGTTTGGGACATCGAGTCCAAAGAGCAAGTGCGGACGCTGACGGGACATGTTGGTACAGTGTACGCTCTGGCGGTAATCTCCACTCCCGATCAGACAAAAGTCTTCAGCGCATCCTACGATCGCTCGCTCAGGGTGAGGCATAGAGTTCAGCTTGCATTCAAAAAGTGAAATGGTGAACTTCTGCAATCTCCTTTGATCATTTTATCTCTCCAGGTGTGGAGCATGGACAACATGATTTGCACCCAGACTCTTCTGCGCCACCAGGGCAGTGTGACTGCACTCGCCGTGTCCAGGGGAAGACTCTTCTCTGGAGCCGTAGACAGCACAGTAAAGGTTTGGATTTTCATAGAACATACTTACTGTAAAGGATTTTCATAGTCCATGCCCACTGTATAATATTTTCCTAATATTGTATTCTGTATTTATTCACTGTATATCCTGCACTTGCTAATTGCACTTCTGGTTAGACCTAAACTACATTTCGTTACACTGTACTTGTATATGTGCAATGACAATAAAGTTGAATCTAATCTAAAAAAAAATCACTCTGCTTACCATTTTATGCTGCCACGGAGACCAGTCTGTTGGAGCTTTAATAACATGGTATTTTCTCTCTTTAGGTGTGGACGTGCTAAACCTATGACAACCAATCAATGTTATGAACACTTAGATGCAGACTCATGAAAAGAGTTTGGCGTGATCATCAAGAGAACAACACTGCTCTGGACCTGAAAAGTTTCATTATTTTCTACCCATCTTTTTTTTTCTCAAATTAAACCCATCTGTTGTCCTATTGTTTGGATTCAGGTATCTGCACTGTGAATTGACAACACAGCAAAGACCGGACTGTTTATGTGTGTGCTGGATGTAGCTCTGCATACCTTGATGACAGAGCTCATGCCAGACCCCACTTATGAGCGAACACAACTGCAAATCATGTTGTGCAACACCCATTTGAAAGACAGCCAACGTCAACATGCAAACATTGTATTTTCTTTCCATAGTCATTTCCTTAAGTGTTTTTGATTTAAATGTGGAAATACTGTACAACTGAAGGTCCAAATGAAGCTGAAATCAGTCCTTGCAGTTCACACAGATGCTGCTGATCTTTGAACTCTGATCTTTGTGAGCCACAGTCTTACGACTGAGTGCCTAAGCTTCAGTCTGATGCCAATGGAGATGTACGTTGACTCTCTAATAGTGCAATCACTCTGCTTGTGCGGGCAGTGTTGCCCCAAGGCGGAATGAAGACCTTCACCAAACCAACATGGACCTGAAACAGCAGAGCATTGTTTGGAAACTGTGCCTGCTTTTTTTCTCTCTCTAAGATTGACAGTGCCAATTCAGCATCCAGAACTGCTCGGATGTTTTATAAATGGTTGTATGATGGTGTAAGCACCATTTATCAAACTTTATGTAGATAACGCAATGTTTCTTTGCCAAAGGCTCATGCAATTTCCATGTTTGCCATGGAAACCAAGCTACTATCACTTTTAAAATGTAACTGAAGCAAGTAGTTATTCAATCAGTTTCGGTAGGTTGGGCTAGTTTAAGTGTAATACAAAGCACTTAGGAAATATATTATCACGAAAAGTTGAGCGGCTTTGAAAAGAACACTGCATTGTCCGTTCAAAGGATTAAAAGGTATAAAAAACAGCTGCTATTTTGGATATAATGATGCAGACAGAGCTCACATAAGGCTTTTCTGTTGAGCCTTACGCCATTTCACTGCTAATATGAAGACAGTTATTTGTATTAACCTCATTAACCAGATTTTACCATTAAAGCTGTATTGTTAATGCTTATATAGAGTGAACTGTCTACTTTTATATTCATTTGCTATTTCTAACACGCAAAATGTGCCGTTGACTCCCTCTAGTGTCCTAAATACTTTGAGTTGTGGCAGAAATACGCTCTCCAGGGACTTTCGGGCCCTTCAGTACCATCTTGTCTGCTTTTCAAGATGTGAAGTAATTAAACACTATGGTGTCCAGTCGGGCCTGTTGGTGTTCATGAATTGGACAGCTATGAGAATGTTTATATATATATAATGTTTATTTAGAGCAGGTGGCTGTTGATGCAGTCACTGCAAGCACACCACTGTTCTCAATGCCAGTCACAGCAGGTATCATACAACATCAACACAATATACAGCCTGCACACATTGAGCAGTGCAGATTCTTTTTTTATGTCTCTGTAAATAGGATGGAATTGAAAACAGCTTTCATTATTAAATAACATCTTGCACCAACAATAAGACTTGAATTTGACTTCAGTGTTTTCAGAATGACATTATTTTTCATTGTCCCCCCCCTCAGGTATTAAAAAAGACAAAGAAAAACAAGCAAACGTGATTATGAGAATATGACTGGGAATGAGAAATGTTGAAATCAAGTTTATGGTAACAAACATCCAGCTATATACAAAGGAAGAAAAGAACAGGGTTTTAACACTGGATACAGACCCCTGTCCTTTGAAGCAGTGGGCTTGATAAAGCTTTTATAAAAGCCATGCCAGACACCTGCGCTCTGTCTACAGAGCAGACCACAAGAACAAAAAATTATATAATTGTGAACATCTGGTGGACAAAACTGAGAGACCATATCTCATCTACACATCATTTAAACACAAGCGACTTCAGGACAAAATGAAAAGAAATAAAGCAAGGCACATACATGTTTAAAAAAAACAACATTGCATAATATACAACTCATTTCATCTGAAGACATGGCAGTAAAAACTTATCACAAAAAGCTATCTTAAAAAAAAAGAGTTCTAAAATGACCATTTACAATTCATTTAAACACTTTGAGTCCAGAAGACACTTTTTACTCTTATCTTAAATATTTGCAGTTTCCTCAACGAGCGATATTGATGCCGCATCATTAAATACTTGAAAACATCTATAATAACCTCTGTTCATAACTTAAATATTACAAAAACAAATCTTTCTGATGGGATTAAGTATGTGTAGCTACAGCAGGTGTATGGGTCCCAGACACTGCCATTTTTCTTTAAAACGTTTGCATCGCCCTTTTGGGCCCTTTCTCATTCTCAATCTCTAATTCCGCAACCATTGAAGGACCATCATTTAGATTTTTGCAGATTGTCATGGCAGCATTAAAGATGGTTAGCAAAGTAATGAGAAACTGTGTGATTTCGCTGGCAATGAGATAATGAGATTCAGAGACTTGAAATGAAATGGTTGTGACCAGTGCTGTCATAACAGCGAACTGTGCCAGTCACCACGAATAAAGAGCATGGTAACAAAAATCATGGTGCATGTCCACAGAGACCAAACATTTAATGCTCTCCAGACTAAAAACGCAATGTTTCGTCTACCCTCAATAAGTCCATCTACACTAATGCGATTCTCTGTGGCTTTGTTTAACCTGGATACTGTAATGCTGTTTTTTGAATAAGTAATGGATAACATACCCAAGTTTAGTTGCATCTGAGACTCATGTTCTGGCTTTGGTCATTAAGGAAATGTTAGTCTGAACGATACCGGGGGAATGCAATACAAAGCAGGCACACCGTGGTACATTCACACCCTTAAACAGCCACTGAGCAATATGCTGACGTCAGACTGCATGCAGGCTTCCAATGGAACTACACCTGTCCAAGCACACAGACCCTTAAGCAAAGATCCCACGGGTAGGATAAAATGCTGAGTACAGCCTTTGCAAAATCCTTAACACTTTCATGTATTTTTCTTCCATATTCCTGTTTTATGCAACAGTTCTCATCCCCAAAAGTGTTCCCAATGCTTTGACTGATGCTTTTTACTTAATTGTAAATCAATTATAATGATTTGTTTACAGAACTGTTGTATAAAAGCAATATCACACTTAGGATCACACTTCTATATTAAATATCAGCCTGACTGTTATTACCTGCAGTCTTTTGTCTATGATCAAATCGTAGCCATCATGAAATGGGCAATTCCAGCGTTATGGATGTGCCATTTTCTGTTAAAATTTGCAATGTACATTTTCTGAAAATGTATTTATTTGCAATATATTAAACCATCTGTTTATATATTTGACTAAAACCCAGATAATAAGAGTCCAGACATCAGAAAAATATCAGTCTTTGCACAGGTTTACTATTTTAGGTTGTGCAATTTTGAGAGAAAACTTACTCTTTAGAATGTCTTTGAATTTAAATGTACAAACCAGAAGCAATAACACCCTTTGGTAAAGATTTGATTTTGTCCTTTTAAGCTTGATATTTGCATGGAATTGCCCAAATTCAATACAATGGCACTTTTGCTTTGAATATCGACTCACGTTCACACATTTTTACACTTTCTCATTTTGTGCTTATTCTAATGTCCCACCTTCAAAAAGCCCTCATTGACCACTGGACCTCGACTAAAGAACATTTCTTTTCAGTAACTTTGAGGCCACCGGTCGACAAAAGCCTGTACTGCCCTGCACCAGGTGGCCGAGGCATGAAGGTGTCCAAAGATGAGGTCATTTCTACCCGCATTATCAGAGCACACAGACCCATCCCACTGGCTTCAAGTCAACTCCTCCCACACAGACACGGGGCCCGCCTCGGCTCAAGCTCGTGTTTGCTTGTATGTTAGCAGCACTGAGGTCACCTCTAACATTAAGGCACACGGGACACTGCACATGATGACTGAATGAGGAGAGAGAGGGGAGGTAAAGGGGAACGGCTGTGCGGGAACAGAAATGTATGAGTTCACACAGCCAGAAAGAAAAATGGGAAAGGGTCACAACACAGCCCAGAGAGAGCAAGCACAGAGTAGGGGGTCGAACAGCCGCCTCAGTCACTACATTCAACACAGCCCACATACAACACAGCCAAACATAAAGGATGTTTATGCCAGCCTTATTATTAGTATTCTTTTTTTAAATCTCCATTATATATTTTAAAAAATCCACATATCTGTCCTCAAAGTTTATAGATTTCTTAATGTTTCAACACTGTATGTACCATTGAACATGAAATAAAAACATAAAATATTTATATTTATATATATATATTTATAGAACTGTACTAATGCATGACTCTCACTATGAGACTTTTTTCTTTATAGATACAAACTTTCTTCATGCTTACAATGTACACATACCATACTATTTTTATCATTTACAGTTATTATTGTTTTCATATTATTTTACTGGTCATTACTCGTGGTAGATTGGGATATTCCAAGGATAGAAAAGAACAGACAGTTGAGTTTTAAAACCCAGCCTCTGCCTCTCCACCATCTGCTCTGTCTTGGACGTCTAAAGCCCTGGATGGTCTTCTGCCCTGTCCTGAGGTACATCAGCTAGGGTTTGTGCAAACCAACTCGGGGGGAAGTGAGGAGAGATAGGGGTTTCCAAACGAAGGGAAAGGAAATAAACAAATAAGGGATGAGAGGAGCATAGGATGAGGAGCAGGAAAAGGAGTTTGTGGTTGGTCATTGTGCCCTTGTGCTCTCCCGGGGGCCCTGAGGTTGTGTCACAGAGACACAGGCTGTGCTCTTCACTCCAACATGGCATCCAGCTGATCGGCCAGGTCATCGAACATGCTGCCGATGTCATCTAGTATGCTCACTGTGCTCTTGTTTTCACCCATCGAGCTGTGAATCATAAACATATATTAAAATGACATCAAATAGGAATAACATCAAATACAGATACAAGCAGCAGTTCACACACATTTAATAATAGAGAACTGCAGAGATGACTTATTTTTGTAGGCCAAACCCTGAAGCATTTTAGGACTTCCAGGTTCATCGCCCCCAAAGTCAATGTTTTTTTTGTTAAATGCCTCAACTAAGGTTTGCGATTAACAAAAAAACATAAAATACACCAGTTTTAACTCGCTCGTGATTTTTAAAACTTTATTGTGTCTTAAAAATGGCAGGTGCTAAGTTGCTAAAAGCGACAACGTCCTTTGGGGGGGATGTTAGACGTCATCATGCATATAAATCTAACAAATAATCCAATCATGTGCACAAATCTCTTAAAACCTCGATGGGGATTCATTCAAAGAGTAATTACTTACCAGGGAACACGTTTTTAATAAAGTTTGAAAAAATTGTTGGAGGCTTGGCGAGGTGATGTTGATATTGAGCGACCGTGGTGTAGTCTCTTTATAGCATCATGCTAGCTTTTTACTTCTAATAGGCTTCAGAAATAGCAAATATTGTATTAATCTGTTAAAAATGTCTCATAACCAAGTCAAAGTTTATATATATTTAAATTTATACAAAGTTTATAATCTGTATAGTGTATTATTTAAAACTGACAGTGCATTTTCTATGCACTTAAAATGCATTTTAGGTGCACAAATAAAAAACCAACATCGCCTCAATCAAAACAAGCCTGTGGTCTCACAAAAACTTCATATAGACAAACAAGATACTGCAGGGTCTGCCAAAAAAGGTATAGTTAACTAGGGTTAGTTGTCCCACATCATTGTTTTTTGGGGTCTGCACTATTTCCGTCACATTACACAAACAAACCTTTATTTTTTGCCTAGTGTTGGTTGTGTTGAAGTAAGCCAGTAATGTACAGGTGTTGTTGAATTTGGCTATTTTTAATATTCATATTGACTAATGAGATGAGTATATGCACTACATCTGTGTATATACTGCACGAAAACTTGGGAGCAGTTCATTTTAAACCCTGATTGTAAATGTTTCAAAGCTTGTGAAACTCACTCTTTCCGTCCATCCTCCTTGATCTTCTCCTCTACGGCCTGCAGAGCCGCAGCCAGTGAGGCATTGGTCTCCTCTATCTTCTGATGCACCGCATCTGCCGTCATCACCCCAGCCGCAAATGCTGATCCAGCTGAATTGTCCATGGACACTCCACTGATTGAAGAGCGAGGGGGTTTTACAGGTGGAGGTGTGGGGATCGGGGTAGGAGGGCCTGGAGTCTGGGGAGTTTGGGGCGACTGTGGGGTTTGGGGTGTCAGCGGTGTCTGTGGGGTATGTGCAGTCTGGGGTGTGTGAGGGCTCTGGGCCGGTGGGGTTGTAGCCTTGACAGGGTTGTTAGTCTGGCCAGAAGCTGTGCTGGCCACTCTGGTGACTGTGGGCTTGGTTGGAGAGGGTATGGGAGCGGGGTTAGATGTTGCATTCAAAGACTGCAGAACATTTTTGGACGGTTTGGGAGCCGTAGGAGGTGGCGTAGGTTTCGGTGAAACCGGAGGAGGTACTTTCTTTCCTTCAACTGCACATAGAGAAAAAAGAGATGGGAAGAGAGACTGACTGAGCGGACTTTGATCCGACATGGTCAAATCGCTACAAGTTTTTTTCGGATACTCACATAATTGTGTAAAGACAGGGCAAGTGAATGGGCCACACTGTGTAGTACCTGGGCTGCCAGGTGCCCCGGTGGGCCCGGGAAATGGGGCTTTCTTGCTGATGGCGACTGGTGGTGCTTGTTTCTTCATGTGCTGTGCCAGAACGGGCTTGGGAGACACTGGGGGTTTGACAGACTTGCGCGGGGCAGCGTCAGTGACGTGGCCATCCAGGTCTGCACTATCACGGCGAGGCGAGTTTTCAGGATGTTCCTGTGGCCTGGGCTGCTGTGAAACGGTCGTCTCGGATGCAGGACGCCTCTTAATGGTGCCAGTTCCATTCTCATAAGGAACAGGCATCTGTCCATCTTGAAGTTCCTCTCCTTCTTTGTCTTTGTTCTTGGGGCGGCGCTTAACTGTATTTGACTCTGTGAGGTGAAACTTGGTGCCATTTGGTTGTTGCTTGGTGCTCTGGACTTCCCTTTTCAATGAGGCTGTGGCATCCACATGCGAAATCTGTTCCTGGTGTGCTGAGTATTGCTTGTCTGAAATCTCCTCGGTCTCATCCTTGCCCTGCCGGGATCTTTGTTTGATGGTGAGGTTTCGATCCTCAGCGAATGGAAGGTTTTCTGCTGAGCTCCCACTGGAGCTTGGTTGGGTTTCAGTAAGCGACCTATCCTGGACTGGCTCTGGCCTGGGCTGTGTTCCTCGCTTGGCCGCTGCTACCAAATCGGTGACAGGGCCACTAATAGTTCTGCGGCGATTCACTACTTCACCATCCAGTCCAATGGCATCTCGCTGCTTTCCTCCAGCAGCACCCACCTGTAGAGAAGCAACACGTTTAACCAAGTTTAAGTTAACAAAGTAAAAAAAAATATCCAAAAGATCTTACCTGCAGATAGTGACCTGCAGATTTCTGCAAAGCCAGGCCTTTGGTACCCCCACCAATGGAGGACATTTCCAACATGGCCGCAATGCTCCTCACACTACCCGCACTGCCCGTATCCACAATGCCACCAAGATCACTAGCACGCCTTTGTGGTTGGTAGGGAACCTCCAGTAAAGGTCCGCTACTTGTCTCCTTGGGCACTTCTGTCAGATTACTGCTGGAGCTTGAAATGGCGGAACTTGAACGTTTGGGAGGAGGTGGAGGGGGGCCTTTTTTCTTCTGTCTGAGTGCGAAGGATTGGCTTCGGTTGACATTCTTGTCCGCCTGCCCTTTCATTGAGTTGCTCCGTCCCACCCGGTGCTGCACCGTGGCATACTTTCCTCCTGAATCCAGCACATTTAGCTCATCACGTTCTTGCTCACCATCGGACACAGCGTAGCGATTCAAACTATGGGCACGTTTATTTGGTTGGCCATGCTCATCGCAAGCTTCATCGCCCTCTGGTGGGAGGCACAGGAGTGGTACTGAGACAGGTACTGGGGGTGTGGCCTCTACAGTATCCACCGGCTGGGCAGCTTGGTGGGACCTTTGAATGGAGGATTGTGGGTGAGAACGGGATGATGTCTTTTCTGTCTGCTGCAGCACCTGTGGACCAGGTTTTGGTTTACCCTGTGGGGTAGCAGCAGTCTGTGAAGTGGGGGATTTTGTTTTGGTGGGGGTTTGTGGTGGGGTATAGGGCGGTCCTGTACCTTGGGGATAAGACTGGCGGGGTTTTGGTTGCGCTGATGAGACATTTCTTTGCCCCCCTTGGCTGCTCTGACGCATGGTACGTGCCTCTTTTCTGGGTGGCCCACTATGCTCCTCTGAGTCTCTGCTCTTGTTTATACTGTTCTCATGCAGACTGCGGGCACGCTGCTGTGCACTCGGGGCACTGTTAGTTCTGACCTCTGGGCCATCTTGCAAATCAGCAGGGCGAGTAAGAGCGGCTTGCAACTCTCCACTCAGTTCACTGTCCTGGAACGTAATCATTTTAGGAGACATACACTCTCCGCTGTCATGGGGCGGACTCTCAATGACCATCACCTCTTGAGCAGCTGGTGACTTTTTGTGCGATGTGTTGCGACCCTCTGAGGCCTTCTTGATCTCTGCTAGTTTTTTCACTGCCAGCATAAGCTTCTTTTGATGTCCTAAGCAAGATTAAAGACCAAGTAATCACAGCATTAACATTTTAATAAAAGTGATTCAAATTGTTTTATCTGGATTTTAACCTAAATGTCTCACCAAGCTTTGTAATGCCAATTTCCTGCAGGTCCTCCCATGTGATGTCAGTAATGAAGTCAATGTTCTCGTATCCATTTTGGACTAGCACTTGATGGTACTGGCTCAGACCAATCATGGCTAACCACTCTCCAAGATTTGCCTGTACATTAAACGAAAAAAAAAAGAGGAATAAAAAGGAAAGTTTCAATGTGTGTACATTTTTCTCTGTTTGTGTACTCACCGGTTTTTGCTCAGGCAGCCACTCGTTGACGCTAAGTTTGTTTATCTCTAAACTTATCTTCTTTCGATGTCCCGGTTTAGTCACTCCGATGGCTGTTAAATCCTGAAAATACATATCGCAGCCCCACCAACCATCAGATTCATAGTCATATTCAGGCACCCTCAGACCCTCATACACATACAATATGAACATTACATAAAATTAATTATTGGTTATACACATGACAAGATAAACATAGAATAAAACATATCAGAACACTGCAAAAAAGCTTCAAGATGTTATAGGACGATGCAAAATGGGGAAAAAATGGGAAAATGAACATGAAAATAAAAAACAATAGCAGCGGCAAGTGAGAAAAAGAAGCCTTTTCAGAGTACCCTGAAACATAGCTGATTCAAACCCATCCTGTGTTCACCAAAAAAACACCTAAGGCCAGTGGTTTAATATAATTAGGGTAAAGAATAAAATAATAGATTTAGTCTGCTATTTATATAGCAAATGTAAGTATTAACAGTCATTTGGTTTTATAAGTCATTACAATAACTATCCTTTAATGGCGGCTTTTATACTCAGATGCACATAACTACACAGCTCCTAACTGCATGAGCGTTAATCAAAACGGCAGATATTGAAAGTTACTGGATCACCAAGTCTATGTTACTGTGAATACATTTTTTGTCCCCACTTTCTTAATACTCCCAGGACATAAAATACCAGGAACAAACAAACAAACTGATTTTTAGCACAATATCTATGGAGACCACTACATGATCATGTCACATGACAGTCATCACAGTGGCATTGATATATGTTCATGATAAACAAAAACCTCCCATCATGCCTTTGAGAGCCACGGACAACAGTTCTTGTGTTCCTGACCATCACAATCAATTTTATTTCAAAACTGAAGCAGAATTTGTTTCCAGTGGTTTGGGTGGGTATTTTAGGGAGAAGTGTAATAATCTATGGGGTCAGGTGGGGGCACACAACTCTTACCTCTGGGGTCATTCGGCTAATGGTGGGAATGTCATAGCCAGCGCTGAGGAAGTTTGGAGCGTAGTCCTGCAGTTGAAATTCACTCAACCATTGGATAACAGCCTCTGAGCTCTAGAAGAGAAGATAGGTGGCAGTCTATCACTGTTTGGATCTTGTGGCTGAGGCATATTGAGGATAGAGGCCAGGCCAGCAAACTAAGAACGATAAATTGACGCGCAACACTTAAGTTTAGTGAGTTCAAACCTGCCACAGATCGTCAAGCCAACTGCTTGTTGACCCAATGGGCAATGCACAGGAAAGATTACAAAATCTTTGGGACAAAGTGAAACCTAAAGTTTCTTGTGTATGTAAAGACTATGGCCTAAATGTCTTTGGTTAAATTATGGCTGCTTTTATCACAATAAATGTTATTCTAGACAAACATCAAAGTTATGCAATCTATATTTGCATTGCAAAGACATTTTTCCGCGAGTGGAAAAATGCATTGTAATTCTGGGTAGGAGTAAAAAGGAGGTAGGCAGCAGAAAAAAACATAGCTTTTTTTCAAACAGATGGTTCTTAAAACCAAAAGTCCAGCATGAAGCAGCTCTACTCAGCAGCTTCCAAGCCCTGCTGGGAAAAATATGGCAGCTACATTCCTCTGTTAGCAACTAAACTTAGGGACTCACTGAACATGTCGTAAATGATCTTACTTGTAAATGGAAGGAAATCTGAGTCTGATCTATCCTAGATCTATTTGAATCACTATTGATCACAACAAGTGACATTAGAAGCAGTACCGGTTGGCTAGATATTGTATATATTTGTACAGCCACGTACAAATTTAATTTATAGGATGATAAATGAACAAACTATTACCACCTAGACAGCATCAAATAAAATTGCGGTGTTGTTTCACCTTTCGATCACAACATCAGCTGTTTAATTATTCCTCCAATTCTGCACTTCAAAATGTGGACACTAGACAAACCCGACATGCTCACATCCTCTAAAATACACTCAAATCTACATTCCTGGGTACACTCTGAAAAGAAACTTAATGTGAAAATTACTGCAAATAAAGCAAAAACTGAAATGGACTTTTGAAATGCAGCAAAGAAAATTTGATGCATGATTAAAAATGGTCAAAGATGATCAATATTAAGCGGCTGTAGCAGATACGGCAGCCGAAAGAAGCCCGGAGTTGTGGACGGCGTGCAAGGAAACCTGTGGAGAAACCCACTCACCGTGTCCTGACTACAACCCAGCGCTCGCAACACCGACGAGGCCAGCTGTGAGAGGAAGTGCTGGGGAAGCATCCTGGATGTGCAGGTGGAGGTGCATGTATGTGTGTGGTAATGCGTGTGTGAGATAGCGTGTGCTTTTTTGAGCGTGATGTAGGAGAACAGCGTGATCAGATCTGAGTTTGGAGTCTCCCTACCTTCCCCTCGGACTGCGCCTCTCCTTTCCTCTGGGACGCCGCCTCTCCATACGGCTGCTCGTGAAGTGGACAGCTTGACAAACTCTGACTACGCGAGGAGGGTCCTAGAAGAGCCATGAGATCATTCATACACATTGGAGCATCGCCATTGCGCAACCTATCCATCCAACCAACAAACCCTCTTAGCCAATCAGATCTCTGCGATGATCCCACCCACAGCTATTAGTGCAACCATCTGGCACAGAAAAAGTAGCCAAGTCTCTAATTTGTGAAGGAACGATAGAACATTTTGGAAGAGATGGTTGTTTGAAATTCCCACAAACCTTTGTTGGTAGAGGCTGGAGGATGTTCTAGAGACTTGGTCTGCTCCAGCAGGTGTTCTTTGGCTTTGGCAGACTGGGACAAAACGGTGGCCAGAAGCTACAGGATAAACAAAGCACATTAGATTTATACAAGAACAATCAAAATATTGATATTGACATCACAGCCTCTAATGCTTAGCCCTGAAGAATGAAATTTTACAACAAGCAACAAGTTATCTATGACACGAGTCAACTTCTGTAATGTTGAACACAGTTCAAGCAGGACTGTGTACCAGTTTAAAGAAATCCCACATTCCAGCTGAAACTGGTGGACCAGCATATCAACAAGATTTTTCCATAAGGCCAGTGAGATTCTAATACTTACACAGACACAGTTATAAACGATCCGAGCGGCAACAACATAAACAAACGCTATGTGGCCCATACTTAACTTCCTGAAGACTTTCACAAAGAATCTATAACTGCAGTTTTAATGTAACACAACTAATATACAGTAAGATATGAATAGAAATCAAATATAGAATAATTCTTATATTACTAGTCCCTGGCCAGACCGATAACAAAACACAGACCGAAAGTTAACTTTGTGCCAAGCACGTGCTTCAGATGAAACCGTCTATATACAGTATACTGTACATGTACAACCCATAGTGACGTTTTGCTTATCTTTAAGGATGAAGTTTACAAATGAAACTTTTTTGAAGAAAATATACACAATAAGGACTGAGATTTTGAATTAAAGATTGAAAAGTTATCTTTATTTAAAATATTAATTTAATATTTAGTATTATTTAAATTTAATCTTTTTATGTTTATGTTAATTTTGGTTACATTTTTAGAAATTGTCTTATTTGCTCTCATAATTTTATTATTTATTAGTTTACATTTTATGTTGCTATACAATTTGGATTTACTTTATTTTTTATAATTTTTAGCTAATAATTAAGCGTATTAGTTTTTCCTATTTCAGTTTATTCCTGATGCAACTTTTTTCCTTTTTGATTAGATAGTGTGTTTCAAATAATATATAATTAAGGCAATATTTGATTTGATTTCAGTAGGCAGAAATGCTTGAATAGTTTAAGTAAACTATAAAAACTTTGATTTCAATTCTAGACTTGGTTTCTATTCTATATTAAAGATATATTTTTTACCCTTAGTTTTATTTAGCCATTTTTATTTTGTCACTTAGCCATTATTCTGATTTTAAAATGTACTATTTAAAAGTACTGTATGTGTTTAGGTAAAATGATCATTCTTGTTTCATTCTGTGAACTACTAACAATATTTCAACCAAATTCTAAATAAAAATATTTTTTCTATTTGCAGAAAATGTTAGTTTTCGTGTAGCACCTCAGGCTGTCAGCCTATCACATCTCTGTTTGAAGACTTTATGTCACTTCCGAGATTGTTTTTGTTGGAATTCAACAGACACTGGACTTGAATGGCTTTAATACTGTACATCTAGAAATGCTGATTTAAAATGAAAAGTTGGAATGGTCTCTTAATTCATTTCTGCTAAGGAATCTAATCGTATATCTCTCTGATAATAAAAAGTCAAGTCATGAAATACAGACAATTTCCATCTCATTCACAGTCTAATCTTAAATCAAATAATATTAAACACATTTGTTTCAGAGTTGCTCTTAAATAATGATTCCTTCATCATAAATCATCTAAATGTTTTATGTCAAGACACTTTATATGTCAGGGTTTCTCACCTTGACTCCCTCTGCCTGTGCATGGAGAACATTGCTGCTGCCTGCGCTCTGTCCGCTGCCGGAGGACCGGGCACTGGCCACACTGCCTGAGCTGCCCACACTACTGCGGTCACCACCTGGAACAATAACCCCCAGCAGATACAAACACAGTCAGTCCAGTCTGACCACACCGCCCTAAACCCACCTCTGAACTTCCCCACTGCAATGCACTGACTGGATACACGGAATGGACGACTGACACAAGGATCAGGTACCATTTGATTAAACACCTGATGTATGGATGACAAAGACAAAATTACCTACATAACAATGGCAACCAAAGACAAGGTGATTGATGGACACGGAACATGTTAGCATTCTTGCTAACATAAACAGGCCCACGCTGTCTTCACTGATAATGCAGACGAGGACAGATACATGTTTGGATTGTCTGTACTGTATATGAGTTCCTACAGAGTAGATGCAACGTATCGCTAACGGATGAAAGACTTTTGATGCGCCTACACGCCTGCAGCTGAGGAGTCTGAGCAGGTGCACCCAGATTGTGGCAAATTGGGGGGAACTGTGAGAGAGGAGGAAGGTGGAGACGAAGGGGCAGCCCTGCTTGTTACCTGCCACAGGTTTGCGCAGCACCCAGATTTCCTCGTTACTTCCGCCATGGGGACCACCGGCTGGGGTGGGTGAGCCGTGAGGACTGGAGTCTGAGCCGCGAGAACCTTTAACACAGAAACCATCGTTAACTGTGCCCTGGCCTGACCACCCGTCCGGGAAGGATCTCTTGAGTGGTCGAGAAGGAGGGATCTAAACCGTATTCTATCCGCAAGTCTCTCTGACTATAAACCTGTCTCTCTCTCTCAAATGCGCACCCAGGGCAAGCACGCATATACATACTGTATATCTAACACGAATACATATGAACATTTATATACAAAGGTACATGAAATATATAAAAGAAACATGTACTGTATATATGTGTAAATACATATATAAATATGCATTGATTTACACATACACATAGGCAAAACATATATAATATATACAGTGATATATGATTATATATGCAAATAGGTATTAAAACGAGAGGAATTGCAGTGCATTACAGCAGCATAGTTCATTTGGGATTCCAAAGACATACAGTTTAGATTCATGTGCTTATAAGTATATATAATTACATATAATTATGTTGTCTCTAAAAAATAAAAAGACAATGTCTTACCAAAGTTTCAACATTGTAATGTTCAGTTTACCATTACCAGGCCCACATGGAATCTGCTATCGGACTATTTTGCAGTTCATTTTAGATCTGCAAAATTCTGCTGAATGGATTTCAACTCAAGTTAATGTGTTAAATGGAGCTGGGAGTAATACATTCTTATTGGTTGCCAGAAGCAATATCAAGTAAAAAAATGGAATAAATAAACACACACGTGGTACAGGATACACAGACTTTCTACAGAAATCCAATTCATGATGCCGATTCCATGCGAGCCAAATGATCAGACGTGTTCATATTTCACTTTATATTGTCCCACAAACTGGAAAGACATCCACATGCTTCTTTGTTTCATACGCATTCGCTGAAAGAATCAGGGTTAGTATTTGAATGGACAGACCAGAAGAGCCGAGACAGTGAAGAAATGAGACACAAGGACTGATGATTGCGTTGCTGCAAGTATGGAGGGTGAGAGTGGCTGTGCATTCCCGTGTAAATAAAGTGAATCCTAGGTGTGGTCATCACAGAAGGAAAACGTACCACGAGATAATAAGACCGGTTAAACTTAAAGAGGAGAATAAAAGAGGAGACATTCTGGTACTAGGAACTTACTAGTAAAATCTGGGTCATAGTTGGCATCTAAAAAAAAAAAACGAAGACCAAAATAATTATAAGAAACAAAAGATTTAAAAGTAATGTTTAAACAAAAATTAAGCATTTCAAAAAACTTTAAGGAATTGTTGGAATTACTAATTGTATGCAGACCACAAAATTTATGAAAATTGAAGATATTCCTTAAAGCTTTGTGAAAATAATAATAATACAGTGGAGACAGATTAGGGGATCTGTACCTTGTCCACTGTGTGGCTCTCCTGAGGTGTTTGGGGACCTGCTATAGCCAAAGGAAGTAAAAAGTGGCAGATGGGAATGTGGTGGCGGAGGTGGAGGAGGCGGCAGGATATGAATCTCATGATACGAGTCCCCATTCACCATGGCAACGGCGGGCGACACAGGGCCGCACACCTGCGCACAGAGCTGTATCTTTTGATACTGTTGGGTACATGTGACTGAACTCCATGAACCTGGATACACCAACACAGCACCCACCACCACAACAAACAAAAACAATTACACATAAGAGAGGGAAAGCAAATTAACCAAACACAAAAATCACAACAGCAAAACCATAAAAGACAAATCAAAAGGAAGAGTTATAAATCTGCTTCGTGGCTTTTCTGTTTAAGCAGTTCAGTGTGAATCGACTGAAGTGTGAGTGGATTTTTTTTAAGATGATAGGTTTTTTAAAAACATTGCCAACGCTCTTATAAATATGTTTCTCCATTCAAAATTGAGCACACCCTCTCGTACATTATTGCTGTATATGCGTACTTTGAAAAAAATACATCAATATTTGAAATATAAGCAATGCGTGTGGGCTTGGGGTGAGTGGAATGAGTTGGAAATGAGTTCAGATGGATTTTGTGAAATACAAAGCCTGTTTTGTTTCTAAGAGCTGTTCTACATGCCAGAGGAGAAAAGGAGTAATTAACAGATTTCTAGTTTTGTATGTGTGATTCTTTTCAGCGAGTCTGTGTGTGGGTGAGCATGTGAAGGAGCGATCTGACCATGTATGGTCACTGCATGTACAGTAAGTCTTCTTAGGGAGAAAATCTGAGAGGAAAACTACAGTAGACTCTCCAAAAGAATCAAACAAATACAGCAAGTTTTCAATACTGAACTGAAAAATATTCCTTGCTTTACAGTAAAATATATTTACAGTCTAAACCTTCCAAGAGGGAAGCCAATGTTAAAAACGTTTGTTATACTGGTAGAAAATCGCTTCTCATTCTGATAGCAAATAAAAATTCAAGTTGTGTAAATATTAATATTATTATACGATTGGGTGAATATTTACGTTTCTGACACTGTATATGACAGTATACTTGAATCATTCCTTGCACCCTGCTTGCATTTAAACAACAAAATTACAAAACTGAGATATAAGATAACAACCTATAAATTATACTTCAAGTTTAATTATATTTTAATTACAGTGTACTGTAATTTCGTCTCACCATTGGATGACATAAGAAGCAGTTGACACAAAACTAGCCTCCAACTGCCCATCCTAGATCTGAAACAAGCTTAGCTTAACTTAAGATGCAAATTTGCAAAGATTTGATCTCACGTGTGTTACAGCCTTATTATATTGTGTATGGATTTATATAAGTATTTAAGAAGTGAAAGTCTACACAAAATACTTAGCAAAACATACAAATCTGAATAGGGATGCTATTGTTTCATAGTTTAAGCTACAAATGTTGAAATGCTCTACAAAGTGGTGTGTCTGTGACGTTGCACATTAAGAGCAAAGCAGAAACTGTGGCTGGAGTGCAGGAGCTTCAGTAGCAGAACAGATACACACAGACACCGATACTCAGTAAAGCATGAGACACAGTGAACACACAGATTAGAGCTCTCATTTCCAAACAGAGCCATGGACATTAACCCAATAAAAGTTTACATGAATGACCAGAGGAACCTGCTGATACCCAGTGTTACTTACTACTGTAGGAGAAACAAAGAAAAAAATCTATTCCCCACATTACAGAAAACACACATGAATTTCACATGTTTTTTGTAAAAAACATTACAACAATTACTGGGGAATCGCATGTGAATTCCAATGTGAAACACAAAGGATAACATGTAAAAACCCATGGGATGACATGTGCAACATGTGGTGACATGTGAAGAACATGTGGAGACATAACACCACGTCGCACATGTCATCCCATGGGTTTTTACATGTCATCCCTTGGGTTCTTAAATGTTATCCCATGGGTTTCACATGAGAATTCACACCAGAATGTTCCAAAAACACATTTCACACGTGAAAACACAACACAGTCTCACAGGAATCCGTGAAATTGTCATGGACCGTCATTTATTAATTTGTTTTCGTCAACACGAATTTCCCCCTTTTTTCGTGTCAGTCAGCACGCAATTTTTGCATGTCATCCAGCACGGCTTTCTATCTAAAGTACTTTAATACACGATGTGGAACTAGCATCTTTAGCTAAATAAGCCTTCGCGGCTATGATTTTAGGGTTTGAGTTGACCCTGAGTGACACGAAAAAAGGTCGTGCTGAGTGACATGAAAAATTGTTGTGCTGAGTGACACGAAAAAAAAGAGGAAATTCGTGTTGATGAATACGAACTGATAGATTTACATTTATGATAATTTCACGAATTCCTGTGAGACTGGGTTGGATCACATGTGTTCTTTACACATGTGACTTTCGTGTCTTTTCTGTAAGGGATTACCCAGTGTTGCTTTGTTTGTTTGTGAGTTTATATCAATATATTTCAATACAACCGTTTCATCACATCATATCATCCGATTGCTTGATAAACTTCGAAGTGTTGAGCATCTACACAATCCAATCGTAACATTGCACTACTATTAACCATCAACTGTAATATAACCTTCATATCAGACATCATTAACAGCACTATAAACTAGGCAGTAAGAAACAGATATAAGCTAAATAATCTTGACATTTCCCCTGTTTTTGTTGTCACAAAAATAGATGGCTCTGTGAGGCCTCCCTGCAGTGCACAAGGGCGGCATAAACAACTGGCTGCAAACAGAGGGTTCATCAGGGTCATGTGAGTTTGGCAGTAACGCTTGTGCATCTGTGAGTGTATACGATCTAAGCGCAAGAAGCAGCACTGACCCGCCTGCTGTCCTCTCTTACCCGCTGCCCCGGGCCTCTTACTGATCACCTCCACAATGCTGGAGGGAAAGTAGCCCACTCTGTCATTTCCGGTGCGGTTGTCATGGATGCAGCCCTTCCACCTTCCGTCGGGATGTTGCTCCAGCACCTAGTAATAAAAGATAATAAAATATTTTATTTAGCAATGAACGTAAACATGATCTGTTCAGTAAATTATTACATTTTTAGAAAACAATTCTGGTAGTGTTTTGTGATCCGATTCGATGTTCAACGTTAAAGTTAGGTCCTAAAGACAAACCAGTTCAGAACCACTGATCTATGTTGAAACATGAGCAACAGCGCCCTCTGCTGACTAACTCAAAGCACACAGAAACAACTGCTTTGATTACACAAATAAAGAATTTTAATGTCTATTTCAAAACTAGAATAATGCATTCAAATAAAACAAAAGTCATCACATGACAAAAGAACACAAAGGTAATGAATTCATTTAGGCCTTATAAATGTGAGCACTACCGTAATAACATCTCCAGCCTTTATGTTAAGGCTAGTCAGGTCGTAATTGTTGCAGTAGTCCTTCAAAGCCCTGACCTGCAAGGCTGCTGAGGCATCTGCATTAAAATAAATAGTGTCACAAAACACATAACACACCTTTTCAGATGCATTTAAAAAAAAGAGTTTTCAATGGTTTGCTTGCCTCTCTCACCTCGTAGCATCTGTTTGATCTCTCGACTGGCCTGGGTGGCAGTAAACTGGTAGACGATGTCCAGAGCTGTCTGGCTGTATGTGTTTCTCACAGCTGCATTGATGCCACTCTGTTGGATTCAGGTGAAGTATTATTGGGGAATATTAGGACATATTGACAAACTGGAAATCTTGTATTTTTTTCTTTGTTTGTTTACAAACTTAAATAGTTGACTGAACTTGTTGTATGAACCCTGAAGATATTTTTGTATTTGTACTGTAGCAACTTTCTATGTGGGTGTGGAAAAAATGAACTGTATTGAAAAAGAAAACATACTAGAAAAATACAAATATAAACAATTCAGGGAACTAAAAAAAACTTGAAATGATTGAGGAACAATAACACGTCTTAGAAATAAGAATAACAACTTGCGATCAGCATGAAATGTTGAAAATATGAAAAATAGAGGGTGTGTTTTTTTATATTTCATTGATTGGATCTCGGAATGTAGGCCAGAGTTTTGCCCAAGCTGTCAAACAGATGTCATCAAAGAAACATCGCCACTTCTAAGTAGAAACACTTCGAAAATACTTATTTGCACTGTTGAAAACTGCTAATGTACTGTCTACTTACATCCAGCAGAAGGCGCACCACTTCAGTCTTCCCACACAGGGCCGCTTCATGCAGGGCAGTGCCTGCTTTAGTCTGCCTGTTGATGTCGATGCCAGCCTGAATCAGTAATCTGTTATGAGAGGACAGCATTAGTGACAAATGTTGGCTCAAGGTCCAACAACTGAAAACAGTGACAACACCGCTCTAACACCAGAATTATTGCAGTCCCGGGTGCTTACCAAAAACCCAATTAGTGTTTTCCCCATGACAAGCATCACTATTATTAAAGCTCATATAGAGGAACTAAAGCCATATCTAGAGACCCATCTATCATCAAGACTTGGGAAGATTTATAAAATGGGCCAGCAAGCAACCACCTACTGTTTCAACCACCCAGAAAACCACTCATAACACCCATGTTAGACCACCAACCATAACACCTCACAGTTTTTTTCCTCCAGAAAGATCTTGTTGTGACAACGCACGTGATATATTGCAACACTTAAACTTGCACATGTGTTCATGGTAGCTTTTAGCATTGCATTATGCTATGACAGTTATGTTAGCTGCGCTAGAATCAATTCATTTTTCAGACATGAAGAGCAAATAAAGCCTGGTGTCATATTTTTCCCTCATTGCATATATCTTTTTGGAGTCAGCTGTATGCGTTTGGCCTCTTGGGCTGCTGGATTAATGATGTAATTAACATTATTGTGATAGCCCTCACACTGATGCTGTAGCCTGTGCATTCACAATCAGCTCCAGGCTCATCAGAGCTGGACCCGTGCTGGACGGTAGGGATGCAACCACAGGGCTGGGAAGGCCACTTTTAAAATGTATGTATGCTTTAAAAGGTCATCTTTAATGTATTTCATTAGATTACACAAATTTTGTAACTTAATCTAAATACTTTGGAATACTAATAAGGTATATTAAACAAAGGGATCGCTAAACAGAGGACTTGGCTTTCCTCTGCATATTATTTTAAACAACAGCAGTTTACCTTAACAAAATACTTAAACATGACTAAAATGTATCCTGACAAATGTACAAACCCGGTCAACAACTATCAGAAATGTCTGACCTCTGTGCTCGCCATCAAGGGTTTCTCCAGTAAGTACAAAGTTATGTTTTGCTTGGGGATCAAATACTTATTTCATTGACTGTATGTAAACTTCTATTATGTGACATAGCTTATTCAGGACAGTATGCAATTTCTATGAACACAGATACCTTTTATTTTGTTAAAATGATTTAAATTATGTATGAAATTTATAGGTATAACTGTAGTTTAGGATGCTGAGATTGCTATATACATGAATTGCCTATTACGGTTTATATTAATGTTTAAATGAAATAAATGGCATACAAATTTAAGTAATCACTTTGGTAATCTTTGGATGTAACTGTAATTTGATTACCACCCATTTAAAAGTAACTGTAATGAAATACAGTCCATTTTTTAAAGACCGAGTGCGAGTACTGATATTTTTCTGGTACTCCCCGGTACCGATGGCTGTACCTTTTCACAACACAGTAAGACTGGTATCGTTGCATCACTACTGAACGGGAAAAAACTTGGTGTGTTATTTAATCACATGGCTGTCCAGACAGGCTATTTGATGATAAGTGTCAACATGCAGCATGTGCAATGCATTTAAATCATCCTGTATGCATTTAAATCATCCTGTAATAGTTTGCTGATGCTGGTGGTGGAACATAAATCCTAAAGCCATGTCATTCGGGTGAGATCAGCCAACAGGACTAATATTGACAAGTAACAGTCACATGTTGACATCTGTATTGACAAGCAGAACTGGTCATTATTGGCTACTGCATTGACAGTCCAGTCCACTTGAATTTGATGCCCTTCATTCATTCACTTACTCGCATGCATATTATGGCCATGTTTATATTCATTTCAAAGAATGTTGGTAAACAAACAACATAGACCACCATTGACTTCCGTAATAAGGACACATAACCACTGAAGCAGTTCACAAAATATTTTCTTTTGTGTGAGTCAATTACAGGTTTTGAACAACATGAGGGTGAATAAATGAATACAGACATTTTAAATTTTGGGTGAACTACTCCTTTAATGTACTAGCTACTAAAAACAAGAACCGTTGACTGATGGCTCACAAATTAACCGTGTTACAATGTTGGTAAGCTGAAAAACATAAGAAAAATAGCTAATACCCAACCATTTTCCAACAAAAGTCTGGCATTCAGTTTAGAATTCAGATGGAAGAAGAGCAGGACAGTGCTGGTCTCGCTCTGATCATGGAGGAGGTCTAGCTGTCACAATGATGGACGACAGTGGGCTGTATCAGGGTGTGGATGGGGCTTAACACACTCGGAGGAATACGGTGAGGGATGTGCGCAAACAGAGCATTTCCACGCGAACAGGTGCCTAGATATGGAAGATGATGCTGAGGAGACCGTTCGAGCAGTAACTAAATCCACTGAGCTTGTGCATCGATACAGGAAATGCACGACTGAGGTCTGGAGGTATAGATTTATCAGTCCTGTTTGAATTCACGAGTTCGCCCTCGCCGATAAACAGCTCCTTGTTGGGATAGATGGTAAAGCATGGGAATGCAGGTTATGCGTATTTGGCGTGTTGTACAGGGAGTGGGCTCCGAGCTCGCCGGATCTATCCGAACCTGGAGCACTCTACCCTGCTCAGAGCAAGTGCTCCGGGCTCGGAACCGGCTCGAGCCCAGAACACCCCCCCCAAATGCAAAATAGAGCTGGACAACCGCCGAAGTACGCATACACCCCCCAAAAATGCCATGCTGTGCGTTACGGAGGTGCAACCTGAAATTTAGTAAAACGAAAGGACGAGGGCCCGTTAGGGCTATCGCTGCTGCGATACTGACCTCATGGCTAGTAGTGTCTGCTGCTGCGGGGGAGGTCCCTGCTGCGATACTGGCTTCATTGCTGGAGGTGCCTGCTGCTACAGAGCACTTGTTGGAAGCTCGGGCCCCTACGGGGGCGGTAGCTGCTGCGATACTGGCTTCATTGCTGGTGGTGCCTGCTGCTACAGAGCACTTGTTGGAAGCTCGGGCCCCTGCGGGGGCGGTCCCTGCTGCGATACTGGCTTCATTGTTGGTGGTGCCTGCTGCTACAGAGCACTTGTTGGAAGCTCGGGCCCCTGCGGGGACGGTCGCTGCTGCGATACTGGCTTTATTGCTGGTGGTGCCTGCTGCTACAGAGCACTTGTTGGAAGCTCGGGCCCCCGCGGGGACGGTCGCTGCTGCGATACTGTCTCCATGGCGAGTGGTGCAGTCTTCGAGACTTTGAGAACAACGTCGTGAGATGGAAGCGCTGGCTGCCTTGTTAACAAACTGTATTGTGGTGCCGCCTTCAGCAAAGAAGACTGGCTCAGCCGAGCCCCAGATGTGAGAACCATCTCCTCCGGAGGCGTTCCCGGGTGACAAAGCTGGACAACTGGTAACTGTGAATGCGGCACCTGCTATAGTCGATTGGTCCGAAGGTGATGCGATCTTCAGGGAGTCATGCGTCAAAGTGGCTGAGGTTTGAACTAACATCCGAGACTATCAGATGATATGGGAAAGGAGTGTTCGCTGGGCTTCCCTGAGGAGCGACAGATCGGTCCGGATGTAGCTTCTAAAAGCCTCCGATGACCATCGGCCTAGGGCTTGGATCTGCGGCTGGGATAGGCCCTTTTGGGCGGCTGTGGTAGCTGCGCCTATGCGGAAGGAGTGACCGGAAAAGTTGTCTGCTGGGATGCCAGATTGGAGCAGGACAGCTTTGAGGTGCTTCTGAAACCAGAAGCGTGAGGCCGGGCGATTAGAGTCGTCGACGAAGAGGGGATCCCATAAGGCCGCTGACCGGGGTTGTCTGTAGCGAAGGTAGGCTAGGAGGGTTCGATACGGCTGAATCGGTGAATTGATGTTGAAAACGTAGACGAAATGGCCTCTCCTGGTCTGGTCAGTCTTACTTTGCTTAATAGAGTAAGAAATAGTCTCCGAATCCAGCACCTGGAGGTCATTCATGGTGGGGTGAACTGAAGGGTCGAATTTGGATGTGGTGGTGATCTCTGAGCATGGTAGAAAGCCGAAGAACGCCAATGTGAACATGGCGTCGAGTGTGCGGGCAACATGTGTGGAGTGATATCCCTTGCGGAGGGTGGAGATGCATTTGGTGAGAATCTCCAAGGTAATGAGCCTCCTGGCGCCCTGACGGGCGGGTTGGGATCTTCGTATGCCTTGGATAACCATTGATGTTTGGTAGCTTGCTATGGCCGGTGACGGGGAGTTGAAAATCAATTTATGGAAGAACTGGAGTCCGCTGAGGTAACCTCTGATGGAGCTGGCCTGAAGGTTTTTTGCAGTTAATTTTTGCGGCCCAGGGACCGAGGCCCGTGACTCTAACGGAGGCAGCCTCACGCTAGAAATCAATTCCTGTGGCGCGGGCCAAGATCCAGGGGCGGGAATAGCGAATCTAATGGCGGCCGCATGTGCGTCTAACGGAGATAGGCTCGTGGTAGCGGTGGCAGCAGTGTCAAAGAATTGTGGTACGGAGACCAGCTCTTGTGTCCCCAGCGGAGGCAGCCTCGCACTGGGGAGCCAAGAGCCCGGGACGGGCAAGGCGAATCTAATGGCGACCGCTTGTGCATCTAACAGAGACATGCTCGTGCTAGCGGCGACAGCGCAGAATTGCGGCCCGTAGACCAGCGCTTGTGTCCCCAGCGGAGGCAGCCTCACGCTGGAGAACCAAGAGCCCGGGGCGGGAAAGGTGAATCTAACGGCGGGCGCTTGTGCGTCTAACGGAGACATGCTTGCGCTAGCGGTGGCGCCAAAGAATTGTGGTCCAGAGACCAGCGGTTGTCCCCACCGGAGGCAGCCTCACGCCTGAGATGTATGGGTGAGTCAGGGCTCCTGAGAGGGGCGGTCATCTGCAGTCGCAGTGGTGTCCCACGCATTGAGCTGTGACCTTCTAGCGTGACCTGAGCGCTTCCAATCGTGCCGGTGGGAGCGATGACGAACCCTTCCTCTTAGATGCATGCCGCTCAGAGCGGTGGGGATGGCGGCCCTGCGGCGAAGCTTGGGAATAATCTGTATAAAGACTCTGACATAGCGGCGAAACATGACGATGCTTATCTGGAAAGATGCAACAGGTAAGATTGTTTGTCTATTTATGATAGAGCTTGCTGGAGCTGATAGGGTAGATACGGTGATTGCTGATGGTGAACCAGCCTAGATAATTAAGTAAAGATTGCGTGCTCGGCTGATAGGTGATTGCTGCTGATGGAACATCGGGCTGATTTATATGCTTAGGTTCCTCCCGAACTTTGTTAATAAAACATCATTATGTTGGACTCTTGTAGGTCCCGCAGTAAATTTACACAAGGAGCTCTGAGAATTTATATGCTAACGCAGTGGAAAGTCATGTGATCATCAACATATAGCTCATCAAAGGGTTTCTCTAATTAGCCGATTTCTGAGCTCCAGGCCAAATCTGATAATGCTCACATCTCTCTCTCTCTCACACACACACGTACCCACGCAAAGACACACACACACAGGCGCAGAAGGATTAATGACTCATGCAGACTGAACCAGTGTGTAGCTCAACGATGAGGTAAAACAAGCACCAAAATGAAATATGCTTTTAAGGATGATAAAACATTTGGTTTGAACTGTCCAACATTCTTACTGAACCAAATAAAATTTTCACAAAAACTTTTAGTCAGACCAATGACAGATGCTTGAAAACACTCATCACTTTCTGACAGTACTGCATAAATGGCTTGTCCTAACCTGACGTGATGGATTTAGTTTCCCTCCTGTCCTGAACAGCACTAAATTCAGGGCTTCTGCACTATTATCACACTCATTGACTGGTCATTATCAGTGAATGGGTGTCTGTTTGCATAATGTCACCTCATAAAGCACATGAATCCATTTACACACATACACAGACACAGCAGAGCACAGCCTACACATCATCACAATGGCTCATAAAGTAACTGCCATTATTATGATTAACAGTTTCCGGTTCTCCATCAGTCCCATCCCAGAGCTTCGTGAAATGTTTTTGATTCTTTTCTCAGAATGTATAGTCATGAAATTACAGACATCGGTTCATTTAAAACCAGCTCCATATCCGTTCTATATATATATATATATGAAACCCTATATTTAATATTATATTTGATTGTTTTTAAGCCTGAGCCGCAAATATTCTAAGCCACTCGTAAGCCACATATCCTAAACTGTGATGTCAAAATCTTATTATATCCACTATACAATAAGGAATGTCAGCTGAAATTGTAAATTTTAAATATAATTATGTAGTCAGAACACCACAATAGCGGTTAAAAATCAATACAGAAAAATGCTTTTTTAACCAGATGATGTAGTTCCAACATCTACCAGCAGGGGGTTATGGGTCCATGATATCTACCCAAAACTTGAGTGCTTGTTTTGTGTTTAAAATGTCTTGTAACTGATGGGAGTTGGAATGGGGCATGTCTACACCGTACATTTGAGTCAGTCACGACGTGTGGATAGGCAGAATAAAGTTGACCTCACTTCACACCTTGAACACATTAGCAAATGTGCCAACATGAACAGAACATAACTGTTAGAAATGTTGTTATCATTCCTTCTTCACAATGATTAATGTTTCTCTCTTATAATAGCAAACAAACTATCCTGCAGTCCTACTCTCAGTCGATACACAGTGTCTGAGACTGCTTGCACGTTCATTTAATGAATTCCCCTGGCGTTACAGTAATTCCACCCGTTTTTTATCACAATGCTGTATACTAAATGAAAGCGGCCCATCAGGGTATAATATATAACAGAAAATGTCGAAATACACAAAAACGATAAGTTTACTGATATGGTAAATGCGTAAACTATCAGTGCCCGCAATACAGGAAATATAAATCCCCCATGCAACCATGTTATTAACAAAATGCACTGCTTGAATTTTGTTAGAATTATGTTGTGTAAGCATGTATTTTTCTTCAGTGGATCAAATGTACAGTACATACAATTATTGATATGACCTTGAAATATGATATAGTATTATGAACCAGTCTCAGAATTGGTGATGTCAAGTACCAAATCAATACTAAAAATGTAACGTTACCAATCTTTCTTCAGTACTGACTTCAAAGCCAAGTGTCAATGCTTGTGAACGATGAAATGCCCTTTTTGTTTGAACTGCCATCTTGGAGAAACAGCAGTCTAAACACTGTGTTGTGATTTAAATAATAGATATGCATCAAATATCAGATCATTACGCCTCGGGGTGTAAACGCAGGCTAAGAGCCAATTCATATTTTTGATAACCAAACAACAATATTGACACAGAAGAGAGAAAACCAGTCACTGCTCTACACAGGACACAATTTAAAGCGGTAATTTGGGGGGGGTACCTCTTCATAACAATGTAACATTAACCTCGCACTCAGGTGAGCAAAAGTGACAGCTCCGTGCTAAAGCAAAAGCTTAAATTGGCTCCGACATCTTGAAGGATTGCATTAACAGTTAAGACGTCATGATTAATTTTTTTAGACTTTGTTTCATGTAGTCAGAAGAAAAGCGGCAGATATTGTACGTGCTCAGACGACATGTTTCAGATATATTATTTGTAGGACTTGGGCAGGCGGTATTTTCCATGTTACTTAAAGTTTTTGTCTACATCAGGTGTGACGTGATATCAAACTCTACAATTGATTCTATATTAATGATGTTTGTAAACGTTTCGCATTGTATCTGGCATAGACACAGTCACATGTAACTGTTTCGTTGATGTACTGATGTGCACTGATGCTGTGTGAACAGTCAGTCATTTAGCACAGAGCTTGGATTCATCCGTGCAGATATTCATAACTTATCACTGACATTTTATGTTTCAAACTGAGATGGCGACAAAGAGGCCAATAAGACGTAATATGACGATAGCTTTCCTGTGGCTCAGTGGTTAGAGCGTGGCACTAGTAACGCCAAGGTCATGGATTCAATCCCAGGGGATTGCACATAGTAAAAAAAGAAATTTGTATGGTACAATGATATGTTAGTCCCTTTGGATAAAGGCGTCTGCCAAATGCGTAAAGGCAGCTTACTCCCGGTCTGTGTTTGGTTGTAGTGTCTAATAATATAACTTCTTATATTTAATTTAATTAATATTAATATTAATTAATATTATAATTTTATTGTACAATAATTGTATTAAATAAACGATTTGTAGATTTTTTTGGTATGTTCGTTTTATTAAATAAATCATTTGTTGAATGGGTCATGCAGTTTAGATTTAAAGAAACCGTATGGTACATTGAGCTTGGTATCACAGTCTTAGTTAAAAATACTGCAGAGACAAGTTTAGCCAAGTAATAGTTCTTCTATTCTACGTTTGTCTTTCTATCTTATTCTCTCTCTCTCTGTGTCTGAGGCTCAAAGGTCTCACCTGATGATGTCGATGTGCCCGTTCTTGGCGGCGAGGTGCAACGGGCTGGTGCCGTTTGGATCAGTAGAGTCTCCAGGCTTGGGTTCCAACAGAGCTGCACACATGTTACTGCTCAGGAGCAGCTGGACCACCTGCAGGGCCAACAAGCCATCGCACATCCAAGTGACACACAAGCCAATTAGAGACAGGATGAAGATATAAAAGTACTCTGACAGCGAAAACAAACCAAGCACGTGCGACTCACCCCAACACGGCCAAATTCACAAGCCAGGTCCAATGGAGTTTTCCCAGCGTTGTCAACTATGCAGGGGTTCGACTGGTGCTGCAGAAGCATCTCAGACTGAGGGCAGATGACACGATAAGACTGACGCACATTAGGACTACAGAACCTCAATCATATCATTGACTCCAGAGCATATAATACCGAAGTGTTTTTATAGTGACCCCTTGGCAGTCGCAAACTATTACTATAATTTATGTTACACATCTTTAGAGTATAAACACAAGTTTTTGAGATCACTGCCAAACCACATAAATGACAACATTTACCTTTTTTTTCTAAAATACTGCAAAAGGCCATTAGAAAGCAATTCTAAAACTGCTAGAGGGTGGTACATGTTTTTCTAAAGCTGAAAGAGTATATTCCCTTTTTGTCGAAGTTGACCTCCTCTTTTTGTCTCATCTTCTCTCCGAGCTGCAGGTGGTGAGCCAGAACCGGCCCATGTCTCCACTGACTGGAGTCATTGACTTCCTTTATAAAATACATGCTTGTGGGACAATCTAGCTTCAAAGCATATGCTCGACATGTTCCGTCTGGTTGTCAGTATCCTAACATATGCCTGATCTTTATTAACACACCAGTGTCTCTATAGAGCCTTTGAAGAACAGTGGACCTGGCAAGGTGTACTTACCACATCATAATGTCCGTGCTGAGCAGCCAGGTGCAGAGGGATCTGACCCTCATCAGACTGACCGTTCACTGAAGAGCCTGACTTCAGCATCAGCTTCATGGGTTCGGACTTTCCCTGCCATGCTGCGTAATGCAGAGGTCGCATCCCTGGAGGAAGAGATGTATCTTTAATGCATTTGCAGTGCATTTATGCATTAAGCAAACACTTTTTTCCAAAGCGACATACCGCAGGTTCAATCTATACATTTGAACAGTATGCGTGTTCCCAGGGAAACCTGTGACCTTGCAAGTGCTCAAGATTCCAAGTACTAAGCAATGTTGTTCGTTTTATTTTGTCCTGTTTTCTGGGTATTAGTTTGCAGTTTTCATTGATGTTTTTCTGCTGGTACCTTTCTGGTCTCTGATGTCCACTATGGCCTGAGACTCCAGCAGCAGTGATAAAACCTCCACATTCCCATTGAGGGCTGCATGATGCAACGGTGAAAATCTGTGAAGAACACACATACACTCAGTCTATATCAGTGCTGAGGAATGCCATAAGCAAGACGGAGATTCATGAAATTACAACAGAATTTTTTACATTTGTAAATGTAAGGTTTTCATACACCTCTGAAGACATATATATTACTGTCACTCCAAAAAATGACACATTGGTGTCTGATGATACGGAAGGCTATGTTAATGTTGACCTTTCAACAATCAAAACAGAGTAACATGTAACACAAAGCCTCTCAGCTGTATCCCATCTAGCCATATTACACTGTCATCCAAGTTTTAAAAGTGATAGTATTTACATTTGACTTGTTTCACACGGCATACATACACACATAAAGGGATAGTTCACCCAAAAAAATCCATTACCATAGTAGGAAAAGATTTAAACGCAAAGTAAGAATTTAGGAACACAAACAGTTTTGGGGCACCTTTAACTACCATTAATGTTTTTCTACTATGGCAGTCAATGATGTCACAGAATTGAAAATTGCTAACATTCTTCCAAATATCTTTCTCTGTGTCCAATAGAACAAAGTAATTTATACAGGTATGTAATTACATGAGGGTGAGTTTGGGTGAACTATCACTTTAAACTACACACAGAGCTGTTTTACACAAAACAAAGTAATTCTGAGATTTCTTCATGAGGTATTTTCTCTAATTAACTTAACAGGAGTGGGCAATTGAGAATTATAGCCAACTCGATCGCCATTAAATCTTATTTCTTTCAACAGAAGGGCCACATTTACATCCAAACAGTACAGTATTTACGTCCAATGTACAGAGAACAGAGCCCAAAGTGCAGCTATAAACTGCTTAACCATCTGAATTCTGAAAGATTTACTGAACAGAGAGGGCCGTTTGTGTGACTATCACAACAAACAGTCAGAATCAAGCATTATCGTCCTTTTTCATACAGTGGGTTTGCCTAATTTTTGTAATTTTTACTTAATAAATGCCAATATTGCAATGAATCATGTTGATAAAATAATGTTATACTGCGCTTTCAACACATTAAAACACATTCATTTAAATTCAATGTGTAACGGGTGACAGAAATAGGCTCAGTGCCAAAACTTGGCTACACTTCTCTACACTTCTGTGAAATCTGTAACCTGTTAATGAAAACATCTGCCACTTACACGTGTCGTGTAAAACAGGCTTAAAGGCATTTAACAGATATTAATCTGTCTCCTGTCCATTAATCAATGAAAAATAACAATTGTAGAAATAAAAAAGGTAATAAATTATTTCAAGCGAGCCATGGATAATATCATTTTTAAAGATTTCTTAGGTTTATTTTGATGTTTGTTAATTGATCTTTTTGTTAATTGTACTTTTCAGCGTGTTGACAAAATGTTTATATGCTCTCCTCCTTGTAAGTCGCATTGGATAAAAGCGTTTGCCACATGAATAAATGTAATGTAAATGTAAGGATTTGATGGGTATCTGAATAAAATCCAGGACAGAAATGCAAGAAAACTGTAAAAAAAAACATCACTTTGAGATCTAAGTGTGTTCAGGCCTTCAGTAGGTCAGATCAGTCCAAAAAGATGCCATGGTTTTTCATCACTAACTTGCACAAGATTCATAGTTAGACATTAAAAGTTAAAGTGTGTAATTCTTCTCAATTCTTCTCTTCACAGAACTTTATCATCACCCTTCTATATAATAAAAGGATATTTCGGGCATCTTCCCGCACAATGCATTATGACATTACACGTTTGTCCATTATGGAGTGCAATGGTGTAAAGTGGGGTAATATTCTGTGCCCTTAACTCGGTAGTTAAAATTATCCCTCGTTGGATTTTCAGTTACAGTTCGCTATGTAATAGGTGCATGAAATATTCTGTAACCATGGCTACGGTTGTGCCAGTCTCGGTGCCGATGCAGCGAATGTGTGCATTGTAAAGCATGTGACTGTAATAGCTTGGAGTGAGAGTCAGACGACTGGGAGCAGAATACTAAACACACAGGAACCCTGTCTGGCCTCTCTCTCATCGGCACATGTATACAGGTTCTATGCCAATGCAGCACTGCATGATGGGGGATGGGCCAGAAAACACACTCACCCCACTGAACCTCCCCCTTCTCTCTAGGTATAAATACACAATAACAAGGCATGCAATATTCATTGTTTTCCTCACTGCATAAGGTAAAACAGGCCTTGTCTCTTTATATATGAATGTATGTCTTTCTTACTTGTCTGGCTCTATAAGACCAAACAAAGGTGAGCCATCTCTCTTTCAGACACATATATACGTCCACACATGCTTCCTGACCTACTTTTTTCTAATGAGGATACCACAGCCTAAGGCATATTCCCTCCAGATGAAGTTTGAACTTACCCCACCACTCGCTGAGCAGCATGTCTGATAAGATATTGTTATAATTATCACCGTCATCATGTGTCCCAAATGCAAACAGGGACAGTTTTTGTTGGTATCAATTGAAATGCATTTGGGTCAGCTTAAGTAGAGGTCCAACAGTCCAAGAGCCCTTGTGGAAACGCTCCTGTTTAGGATTTTTCTAATTTAACACAAACAAACAATCTTTGCGGTAAAACTTGAACAGGATAATTAACACAAAGTTTGAATGTTCTCTGTTTAATAATAGCATGATATTTTATTAATTAATAAAACCTGATCCCAGCGTAATTTGTGAATGTTTAAAACATTATCTTGAGTACTTCAATGGATGGAAGGAAATCAGATATTTGCACCTGGGAGCTAACATGGTTGAATTACATATTTACAAACATTTCAATATAAATTAAACATCGTTTTTACACGCAGTTTCTGCCAATCTCATATTAATCTTGAGTACCTATAGAGTAGTATTGCATACTTTGTATCTTCGAAGAGTCTTTAGTTTGTTCACATTTATAAAAGACAGATACAGCTGTACGATAATTACTGAAAACAGGCGAGCCGTGAACATGTGCAGGTAGTTGGAACCACAGCATGAGCACACTATACATTATCCCTGCATACTGTTGCTTCACTGTAAGTTCTTATTGTGTACCTTATGCACATACGCACCGATTGCCAACAAAACACAAGACATAGGCCGCGTGCGATTCATGACCGGCATCGTTTAGCCATGGGACTGCTCCATCTATCAGTTTCAAAAGATCTGCAAATCCAGCGTTATATCTACAGTTTATATAACATTCCCCACCCAAATGCAGAGAACAAACAAACACAGCTGAACATCACAAACACAGTGCTCTCTCTCTCTCTTGCTCTAGCTGGTTGACGTGTGTGCATGCTCCTTCTCCCGCTCTCCTGATTGACCCGTGGGCGTGCTTTCCCAGGAGAATTGCCCAATAAGGGAGTTATTTAAGAAAAGTTGTTATGTAAGGGAATTTCATGTTTGAAAAAAACTTTCCGAAACCTATACGAACGCTGGGGGACTGAATCATGCACAGAAATACTACGTCAAAGAGACTACTACTCGTCTTTTTTATGACGAGTTGACCATGTCAAGCATGAGAAGCCAGCATGTTTTTAAAGAAGTCAGAAGGCGCGAAACACTGTGGCACCACCCCTTTAGGATTTGATGAAAATACTGAATCTTTATTTAATTCCACAGTAAGAAACATCACTGCTATCTTTCTGAAACTTTCAGATTTTTATTTTGTGCCATAAATCATTATGGTTAATCACCCTTTGTGTTTGTCACTTGGCTTTGCAAATATCTAACCAATAAAAAGTATTAAAAACTGCATGTCAACATTGTTTACAAAGTACAGTGTTTTTTTTCATTTTCTGAAAACTGCGAATTTGGACATCCAAGGTTTCGAAAAGGAAGTGACGATTTTTTAAGTTCTCTATTTAAGTTTACTGCAAAGGTTTGCATCTGTGAGAATAGAATAAACTACATGTTCATCAATCTTAAACTTGATTTCTGACTATTTTATCATGCGTACAAATCCAGACATGCTACCCCTTTACTGACTCTCCACATTCATCGCAAACAAAATTTCATCAAGCATTACAATCCTACAGTGGTAATATCCGTTTCCGCAAAAAAAATCACTATATCTCAGTTTCTCTTTCTCACTTTCTCAAGATTTCATATCCTTTTATTAAAGGTTGGAGGCAGCACACCCCCTTCTCATAAATCCAAACCCCCACACTGCTCCTCCACTGCTCCCATTACACGAGTTTGCCTCGCGGATAATAAGGTGGGACGGATAGTATGCGAATTTGTCTCGCTGACCCGGGGCGAGCGCTCCGAGCTCGGCGATTCTCCCCGAACATCTTCACGTGCTTCTTCCTAACCTTGTTAATAAAACAAAATTTAAGGGTTGATGTCAGATTTGAAAGAACATTGAGCCTCTTATGAGAACACATATGATTTATTAGCACAAGATCCATCTCTAATCATGATGTTATGAACTGTGATGGAGAACCCAATTGCAGGCAGCGAAACGGGGATGAAGGGGTTAACAAGGACTTTAATAATATAAAACAGAAAACAAAAACCCACGAGGGGGTATCAAGACAGTACACAATAACTAACACCATAAACTGAAACTAAACACTCAACTGGAACTCAACTATAAAGACTAAACAAACACTCACAAAGACTAGCATAAACTTCAAAGATTCTGACACGACAAGGCTTAGGACAGGGTAACAAGTACAACGAACGAGCACAAGACAATGAACACGAGGATGTTTTAAAGGGAGACAGACAAAGGATAATAAACAAGGGTCAGGTGCGGGTACTGAAACACTCAGGGAAGGTTAACGAGGAAACGAGATGGCGGGAACAAAGACACGGACCAGAGAGAGAGCAAGAAAGCCGATCGACCCAACATCTCTCTCTCACATAAAACAAAAGACTTTGTCATGAATCTGCCTCAAGACCAAGAATAGACATGACATGAAGGCAGATTCATGACAGAAGCCCCCCCTTTAATGAACACCCCCAGGTGTTCACCAAGGGGAAGACTAACGAGACAAGACCGACTGGGTGACAGACATAAACCAACAAAACATGCTTAACAAAACTAAGGGCAGACAAGCAAGAACAATAAATGGGTTGGGATGGGACAATAAAAATAACAAACAAGGGAGGGGGGGTGGGGCAAAACAAAAGTTCATGGGGGGAACACAAGAGTCCATGGGAGGAAGTCCAAAGGGGTTGGGACAGGGAGGGGCAGTCTTAGTCCCTGGACCCGCTCGAGAGCGTGGGGTCCTGGGGGACTTAGCAGGGGGTACCCTGGAGGGAGGCTCGCAAGAGCGCAGAGTCGCCGGCTGGAAGGCCGGCAGGGCAGGACTTGACGCCGGCTGGAAGGCCGGCTGGGCAGGACTTGACGCCGGCTGGAAGGCCGGCTGGGCAGGACTTGACGCCGGCTGGAAGGCCGGCTGGGCAGGACTGGGTGCAGGACTTGGCGCCGGCTGGTAGGCCGGCTGGGCAGGACTGGGTGTAGGACTTGGCACTTGCGTGGACGCCTGGGCAGGACTTGGCACTTGCGTGGACGCCTGGGCAGGACTTGAAACTGGAGTGGGCGCAGGCGGGACCACCGGACTTGGGACCACCGGACTTGGGACCACCGGACTCGACGGGACCACCGGACTCGACGGGACCACCGGACTCGACGGGACCACCGGACTCGACGCCTGCGCCAGAGCAGGACTGGGCGGTTGCCCCCTCCGAGGCTTCTTCTTCTTGGACCGACCCACAGAACATGTGGCCGGCAGCAAAGGGGTGGGGGACCCGGCTGCCTCCGTGCTGGAAGAGTCGGACGGCGAGTCCCACGACTCCCTCCGTCCGCGCCTACCACGAATGCTAGCTGGAGGTGACGAGACGGGTGGTGCTGAACTCCCCAGTGTGATCATACCCAGGGTACATCCCTCCGGGATTGAAGACAGTGTGGGGGATCCACCTGGAGGTGAGGGTCTGGAGTCGTCCCGGTTGACCAGGAAGTTCACCATATCCTGGAACCCCAGAGGCTCCAGCAGCTGGGTCTCCCTGGCGGTGAGGGGTTCAACGAGGCCGCTGTTAAATATGAGCTTGAGCTCCTTCTCGTTGAACTCTGTCTCCACTGCCTCTAACAGGAAGTCCCGGGCATACTCTAGCACACTGGAGTCCCTCTGATGCATTCCGAAAAGGAGGTGGGCTTGCCGAGATCTCAGGTGGCGCTGGTTACTGTCCATAGCTGCCTGCTGGGTTCGGTTCGGGCTCGTTCGTTCTGTTATGAACTGTGATGGAGAACCCAATTGCAGGCAGCGAAACGGGGATGAAGGGGTTAACAAGGACTTTAATAATATAAAACAGAAAACAAAAACCCACGAGGGGGTATCAAGACAGTACACAATAACTAACACCATAAACTGAAACTAAACACTCAACTGGAACTCAACTATAAAGACTAAACAAACACTCACAAAGACTAGCATAAACTTCAAAGATTCTGACACGACAAGGCTTAGGACAGGGTAACAAGTACAACGAACGAGCACAAGACAATGAACACGAGGATGTTTTAAAGGGAGACAGACAAAGGATAATAAACAAGGGTCAGGTGCGGGTACTGAAACACTCAGGGAAGGTTAACGAGGAAACGAGATGGCGGGAACAAAGACACGGACCAGAGAGAGAGCAAGAAAGCCGATCGACCCAACATCTCTCTCTCACATAAAACAAAAGACTTTGTCATGAATCTGCCTCAAGACCAAGAATAGACATGACATGAAGGCAGATTCATGACACATGAGCATGGCACTAAGATGGGCGTTACGTTGGGATGATATTATTTGCAAATAACAACCCTTGCACAATGTGATTTCAGAAAACACTCGTACCTGTTGGTTATGATAAATGACAATGCACATGTAATCTATTGAGTCATTTTATCAGAAATTATACTTTTTTTATTTATTCATTTTATTTGTTTACAGGCAAAAAGGGACATTCTGAGTCAGTTTTATGTTTTCTAAGCAAGCAGAGTTGATTCATTCTGTTATATTGACAAGCAGCAATAGCAGAATACTTAGTATATTAAAAGTCAAATGACAAATTGCAAGTCAGAAACTGCAGGGTTGCAGTTTAGGAAATGAAAAGTCATATTTACAGATTTGGTTTAGACAGAACAATTAGGACTTTTTTAATGCTCACTGAGTGTGATGATGAATCCAAATGAATTGCATCATTAATCCTGCCATCCAGTTTTCAAGACCTCAGCAAATAGAAGAGGGTTTACAAAAGATATTCTGTACTTTGATCCTAAAATGCATTTACAGATTCTCAGCATTACATATTTTATTTACAATATCTCCTAAACCACAGCTTTTGGTTTAATGCAATAGTAAAAAAATTAATTGGACACCATTTATAAACCCCATCTCAATATTCAGCACTGTATTATTTCCACTAAACACAAAATGAGATTCTGGTTTCTATGCAAGAAAGGCTGGTGGCCTTTGTCATTTCAAACCTGTATGACTTTCTTCCACAGAACATAAAAGAAGATATTTGGAAGAGGTTAACTGGTCCCCATTCCCCTGCTCCAGTGCTTTTCGGTTACAAGCTTTCAAAATATCATCTTTTGTGTTTGAAATGACAAGAGGGTCAGTAAATGATGACAGATCTTTTTGGGTGAACACACTTTAAGTAAAAGCTCACACAGCCAAGGTAGACAGCCTTTGTTTACAGCTAAAAAGTGCAGCTTTGATACATCCACAATTAAAATATATTCCGGTGTGTGGCAAGACAATCTGTGATAAAACACACGTGTGATAAACCAGGAGAGATAACCAGTTATGATTATCTTGGAGGATATAGGCAGCCTCACAGCAGATGGCAGTCATGTTGCAATGTTCTTCTAGCTCATTTCAGATACAGCTTATCTCTGAATCCTTTGAAAACCTTCAATTTCACTTGGGCTTTGCTGGGCCTCCATGAGACTGTGACACTATCAGCGTCCGTGACCTTCACACTGAGTGCCTGTGGCACTGAGATGTACTGCCTTCACAAATCTGTCTGATACATTGTCACAACAAGCCTTTAAATCAGGCCTCAATGTGTGCCCTGTCCAGAGCTGCTTTGTTTTTATTGTTCCTGTAAACGTCTAAAGGAACGTTCAGCCAAAGGGCCAGGAATCTTCTGATGAGCATCATACACCCGACAAGATTCACAGATTCATGCAGCTGTTCTAGATATTGAATAATAAAATATTATATCACATCCCAGCTAGACAACAACATGCAATCTAGGGATGCTCCGATCCACCTTTTTTGCTTCCGATACCGATTCCGATACCTGAGATTCAGTATCGGCCGATACCGAGTACCGATCCGATACTAAGGTAAAAATTTTAAAGTGCACAATTACTTAATAAACTATGTGCATTGCTGTGCAAGACATCAGGCTCGACTTAACATAAATTTCCTGACCCCGTAAAACAAAATAACAAACTAATGATTCACAAATTTAGTAAATAGTTTATTAAACCAGCACCGGTGCAAAACAAATGAAAAATAAAACAAAAGTGTTCACTATCTTTGGACAAAAGACATTCAAAATTAAAGTGCAAATTAAGCAGCTGAATAAAACAACAGCTTCACTAGCTTGATAAACGGGTATAAATAAATGGAAACAAAATCTCTTAATAATTTTTAAGAAAGTGCAAAAATAATTAAAAAATCAATTCGCAAAAAAAAGCTGCTGAAATTGAGCAAAAAAGTAATAGCTTTACTGCTTTAGATATTCAAAGTAACATGAATCAGATCTTTTTAATGCTTTAGTCACTAAAGCAAAGTCCACTTAACTAAACTAAAGTTTAGTGAAAATAAAATGTAACATCCAACACAGAAACAGATGAATAAACCGCTAGCTTCCCTAGCTGAGTAAAACTGCACATGTTTGTTGCATTTAACGTGGCATTTTGTGGCACAAATTTCTCATCCAACCAGTGTGCGGTTAAACTTAAAAGCGACACGTCGCAGCTCCAGATATCTGTTGTAAAACTCACCGCATTGACATCTTTAATTTTTTCGGATATGTGTTTGCTTTTTGACTTTTCGGTACAGTTCAAGGTAGAGTTAAATATTTACGCTTCGGCGTGTCGTACTGCGGCTCCAGGTGGTTTATAAGGAGTCTGAAGCCATTATTCGCAACGACGGACAGCGGTTGCCCATCCATAACAATGAAAGCGGTGGAACTTATTGGCGTAGCTGTTGTAAAATAACTCCAAATGACAGATATTTTGGCTCGCTCCATGCTGTTCGCTGCTATATGTTCACTTGTTCACGTGCACTACGTACAGAGCACGTTGCTAGCGTATGATGGCGCACGTTGCTAGCGTATGATGTCACACGTTGCTAGCGTATGATGTCGCACGTTGCGCAATGCGCAGCCGCCCACGAGAGAGTTTAAGCGCCGGTGTCTCCATGAACTTTTACATCGTCTAGCACAAATTTTATGTCAGATCGGGTATCGGTGACAAATTGCACCGATACCCGATCTAGAATTTTATTACGTATCGACGCCGATACCCGATACGAATATCGGATCGGAGCATCCCTAATGCAATCCATTTGTTTCCTGTTTTTTTAAAAGGTGAAAGCACTGTGATGCAATCAAAATATTACTCTGAACCCAGATCAGAACCCACATCCCTGGCATCGCATACAGCAACTCCAATTTAGGACACTATAGCCGTTTCATGCACAGTTCTTAACATGATCTTCATGGGGTCTCTCAATTACACACAGGACGTGATGCGGGCAATGAAAGAGACTTGAGAGGAGAGTGCAGAGCATAGAGCTGTTGACATCTGCCTGTTATTTCTGGGGACTTTGGCATAGCAAGTCATCCAAATTGTCAGTTTACTCTGAGAGAAGAGGAATCAGCCCACAACCTAATTTTCTCTACAGCTATATTCTACGCTCAGCGCAGACGGCATCATTTTATCTTGGTGTAGAAGGCAGTAGTCTACGGCGAAGGGATTCATGTGAAAGTCATTTATCTGGCTGATTTAAACGAGAGTGCAGGCCGAGCGCAACTGCATGCGTAAATACACGGCACGTGTGAGGATCCGGGCTGGGGTATTTGGCGGTTTAAAGTTACAGCCTTCATTTCCTTAAAACCCATGAAGCTGAGCTGTGATGATGAATGCCTGCATTGTTCGGTGACAGTGATCAACAGAAGAGATTTCTTTAATTATTCTGGTGTTTTTTTCAAAATAAAAAAGGCTTTGATCTGTAAATCCATGGGATCAGAGCAGGATAGGGCGGGCTGTATTTTGGGCATCTAAAATAGTATGAATAGTGGGCGTGTTGTTGTGAAGGGGGTTAAAGGGATAGTTCACCCACAAATTATAATTCATGTCTAATTTTGGGTTCAACAGAACAAAAGAAATACTATAATTGTTTTCTACTATGGTGGTGGATGATGTCCCAGAACTGAAAATTGCCTGCATTCTTCCAAATATCTTCCTTAGTGTTCAGCAGAACCAAGACATTATTACAGGTTTGAAAAAACTTGAGGGTGATGACAGAATAAATTTTTTTGTGTGAACTATCCCTTTAAGACTCTCTTGCTGCCACTTTGGTTAGTTTTGTTAGATTTTGTTTGTCTATTTGTGCCCGACTGCATATGTGTGAGAGTGCGTCATTGCCTGTTTGCTTGTGGGTGAAAGTGTATGTGTGTGAATGTGTTAGTGAGTGTTTGTTGTCGTCTGCCCATCCACACACACACGCACAGACCTCATGCGTGTCTATTTGTGTGTGAGGTGCAAAATCTTCCGAGTTTACTGGGTGCGAAAACTGAAGCCATCTCTTCTAAAAATGATATGTCCAGTTACAGTAAATTAAGTTGTCTGTGGTCTTATTCTGTGAAATCTGATTGGTCTCCTTAAAACTCAATTGAAATCCCTTCAACGTGAAGAAATTGTTGCTTTGTATACACCTGTTTTGGACAGGGCAAAATAGCGCGTCATCGCAATTTATAAAAAGCGCCGATGGGAGTAGAAATTTCTGCAGGTTATTTACTAACATGGCGCACTTTAATAAACACAGGCGCAACAACTCATTCCCATAATGACCACGCCATTTACAAAACGTTTAGCAAATTCGCGTAGGGTAGTGATGATGATAATCTGCGGGTCGGGGGGACCAATTGATAAAAATGAACATTGTTTGCCTGTGGGTCGCGGGCAGATAAGTAAAATTATGAAAATGAAAATATCAGCTTTTTTAAAAACGTGTTTAAAACCTAAATTTCACCAGGCACTGTCCAGTCTCTTGTCAAACAGTGAACTTGTGAGGGGAATAAATTGCAATGGCTGTTAATCTGTTTTTAACCATTCCTGTCAACATTTGAGTTACAGAATCTGTGAGACCTAAGTGTCCCTTGGATCCATTCGCCTTCCAGGAGAGTCGGCCGTCTGTTTGCTTGCGATCGCTCAGTCTTTATTTTTAACAGCAGATTCGGGTGATGTTAGAGCTCGCCCGTGCATCACTAGTGCAGGGTTTAAGACATGCTTTTTTGGGCGTGAAATAAAGCCGCAAATACCAGCACAATGACAAGCGCAAACCTTAGTAAATCATCTTGTGTGATTCATTTAAATATTCTCCTCCCATAAAGTTATCGACTGATATACAAATGCATATGCGATAAGGTCAGTCGTAAAAACATCTGTGTCAATGCCCCAGCGCTAATTTTCACTGCGTGTCTTATGTAAATAACGACAGCAGTTTTCTACGCCAAAAAAAGGTGTTTGCGCTACTACAAGCTGTTAGTAAATCTGGCCCTATATCTTGTTTCCTGACCATGTCACTATAACCCCTCTCAACATTGTTGGACCTCGCAACACCCCTTTTTTAATACCTTTGTTTTATTCAGCTGTGTCAATGGAAATAAAAGTCTGTGCAGCACTAGAAATGTCCGAAACTGTGCAGCTACAATCCAGGTGGCTAACTGCTCTGTGCCACGCCACAAACCACAGAGTCTGCTTTATATCAAAACACAGACCGCACAACAACAGCATCTTCTTCTCATCTGTTGTGCTTTACTCAAGTAAAACTTTAAGTGCACTAATAATAGTTTATTTGTGCTCCAAGATTTATATTATCACAGGATCTAGTATAAAAAGTCTAGGCTGGACCAACAAGTGGTTGATTCATCTCTATATAAAGCTAGAACAAATAACAATGCTTTCTGCCTGCATAACCTTATTGAGGAATGCGCAAATGTATGTCTCACTGTCATAATGTAGTTTGACTTCAACAGCCATCAAGATATAATTATATTTTAAAATAAAGAGAACAACTAAAGCCAGAAACTGGAAGACACTCCACTGCAGAAAGCTAAAAACCAACAAGTGCACATAAGCTCAGAAGCCGAGGATATTTGGCAGCCAGACAGAAACCCTGATCATGTTTACAAAAGTCTGTAGCATGGTTCCAAAGTCCTTATATGTCCCACTCACCCATCAGTGTCCTGGAAGTTGACGTTCACCTTTTTGGCAGAGCCCAGCAACTCTGAAGAAAGAAGAAGAGAGAAAAAAGAGCAGTTATGATGAGATAAACAATTTCACATTAAATGTGGTTTTATATACCATTATTGCAGCGACATGTATCATAAATGATCAACATTTCCATAAAGGAGTAGTCGTAAGATATTGAGCAGTACATCTGGTCTAAGGCTCGAACATCTCATTTGCAATGGAAAATTCTCTATTTTTGGATTTGTTAAGAATCCTGTCAGCTTGCTTTTTGCACTGGTCTGTTGTTGTAATCTTCCTCGCTTTAAACAGCTCAAATGTTTTATTCCTACAGAGAAAACTCACTCAAGTTAGCATGCATGAAGAACTAATTGCATGGCTATTTGCATTATGTGCAATTTTGGGATGGATGGAATGTATGGTTGCCTAGCAACTAACAGTTAGAGTTGCAATAGTATTCAAAACAGCCCTGTTTTAGCTAAAAACATGACATTGTAAACGAGTGTTCCTCTCCTAATGGGAAACAAGTTTGAATTGCTATTTGAGAATGTATTTACTAGCGATAGAATTCACCGCAAGAGTTGACTTGCAGTTATCACAACTGCCAATGAATGGGGGCTGTCTACTGGGTTACAGTATGATTACTTTGGTTGTGCCTTTATGTAAATGTGGTTACAGTATATCTTTATGTCCTGATGTCTAATTAGAGAGAAGAAACAAAAGGATAGTCATTTATCGCATCCCTATGCCAAAACAATATAATCATTGCTGTTAGGAAAGTGGGAGAGAACACAATAACAGATACTTTTTTAGCCGCACATTTAAGGCTAAAGTTTTTTGTTTGACTTATATGTTGTCCACAGGAAGGTAAACTGTCCTATTCCTCAAAACTGTACGCAGATATGCGGAAGCATAACGTGACGGTTCCCCGGGGCCCCTCTGTCCAACACCTCTCATAGCCAGAACTGCACCGCAATAAAGGAGACTATATGGTTTATACTAATACTTATACTTTATACTTGAGGTAAAGAACTTCCTAAAACGGTTTTCTTTTATCGAGGAAAGGTCAATAACGGATAAGGAAGTTTTTTGCTCATTATTCCGATTTCGTGCTGCATGTAAACGCCCAAAAGTCCCAAAGGGTCGTACTAGAAAATTAACGTATAAAATTCCACTCTAGAATCATGCAGTTGATCTAGAAACTTCAAAATGAAGAACTATTGTTGCATATGCAGGTACTGCGGACATTAGAAGAGATATAAAAATACAGCTTCTGATAGTTTTCCTGCTGCATTTTAAATGACTAAACAGACATCGACGATGACGTCACTACACATGCAAGAAACTCGGCAAGTCTCAAGCTTTCATGTAAATGCAGTTTTCTGCATTGCCAGGTTATTAGTATGCATGTAAACACGTGAAAACAGGTTTCTTTTTAAGCTGAGGTTTGATAGATATCCGTTTATTTTGTGCATGTAAACGCACTCAATATCTCACATCTACTCCATGCTAGTTTATTCTAGCTAGTTAGCGGGTATGCTGTTCTAACTGGACCAACATGGTGATTACAAGCATGGCTCGTGAAACAATGGTTAACCAGTTTGAAAGGACAGGGCCAGCACAGATTCCTTTTATCAAAGCATCATGCCTGAGATCGCACAGATTTAACTCTGTTTGTGCTAAAACCTTCCACACCATGTCAACGGGCTTCTGTTTGGTCCATAATACGAGTAGTAATTTAGAAGCAGATATGAACGTCACACGAGGTCCATACTCCATCTGGAGCGAAGCTGCTCGCAGTCAACTTCATCAGTCAGACTCTGGGGCTGTTTTTAACATCTGCTGCTCAGTATGACACAGAACATCTGTGTGTCTTTTCGATCATATTTTTTACTTGTTATTTACCTCTCGGGCCAGGCCTGATATGTCCAAACAGAGCACAGTTAGAAGTGATATTACATAAAACGGTCTGCAGCCATGGCCGTCTGGGTTTATGGGGAAGCAAGTGGCTGATCTATTTCAAGACACAAAGGTTACAGAGGTGCATTGCTATTTATAGTAAACCGCCTCCTTTGTGTTCTGTCTCCTTTGGATGATCTGTGTATCATCTTTTTGGCCTGTAATGGGATCTCAATAGTGTCAACAAGCTAGAGGAAAGTAACATTAGAACTGTCACAACAGTAAACACATTCTAAAGAGAAAACTCACACAAGAGAAAACGCACCATTCGGTTACCATCTTTCCTCAAAATAATTGGGTGAACCCCAAAATCTTTTTTTGGGGGGGTGAATCCCTTTAATAATGATATTTGTAGGAAAAGTATGGTTGCAAAAGGTGCAAGGGTAGAATATGCACAATATCTCCATTGGTGGATTATGTGTAAAAGAAAATGAGTGTAGAGTAAATCTCAGATTGAGTGTCAACCTGGAGAAAGTTAGTCATATACACCATAGGGTGAGTTTTTTCATGAACTATGCCTTGAATAAGAAAGCGGTACATCATACAAGCTGTTAGAATACAAATCAGCCTTCAATATTACACGCATATTCATTTAGCAGTATTTAGTAATAACAATACAAATAGTTTAGAATGAAGCTCTGCCTCAATGTCTCTCAGGATTGCTTGACACATATATTCCTTCTGATCTGTGCCTACAGTTAACCCAATGGGCCCTGAGGAGAAATATGGGTCAGTGAAATCTGGCCCTCACCGTGAAAATTTAAGATTACATCACACTGACTCGCTCACAGTTGACACAGAACTGTGTAGCTTCGTTGTAAGAAAACATTTAAAGGTATAAACACGAGCCTGGAGATGTTTGCACTGGAGACAAGAAGTGGAATTTTGCCTCTCTGTAAAAAAATTAATGAGAGCTCGTAATGGAGCACAACAAATAGGGATGAGCTAGCAACTCAGCATGTACTATTATTGTCTATGTGAGAGTAACAACAGCTGTGAAGCCTGTCCTGCTGACAAAAACAAAATGTAACGATCTAACATGTATTGGTATACTACCAGTAAGAAATCCCTTTAAAACCTCACATAAATGACAACAACACTTGTACACCTGAAATGACTTGAAAGCAAATGAAGAAAGTTTTCAACACAAGCAAGCACCTAGTGTACTAGAAAGATTCACTGCCTTATAAATCTAACAAATCTGAGCTATCTCCCCCTAAAGGACAGTGACAAGCTCTCCCTTGTACACAGCACTAAAATGTCGGACGGACAAAAGAGACAGAAACCCTAATAGAAAAATCAAAGAGTCGACTAGGACTGGAGACAGCACCTATGGAAAAACACAGAATGCTGCCCAGTCATGATTGATTCTGCATATCCGTTCTTCCAGACAGAAGAATGTTACGAGTGGAGAATGAAGGTTTCTCTGTGACTCGTCTCTCAGGCTGTATAAAGCAAAGAAGATGTAGCATTCATGAAGTACAGTACAGAAAGCGCAAGATGAGTGGTCCTTTAGAAAACGTAAGAAACAGGGCTTCATCTATGGTACATATCCCTTCGTAGAAAGACATGCGGTTGTTCTGATTTGTAAGCCACAGGTTTCAAGTTTTGAGAGATCTGGATGCCAGATGAGGCCACAGTAAGAAAAGGTGTTAGGAGAAGAAAGCATCTTATAGACCAGCAGCTGTGGCTTCTTAATCTGAACGAGATATTAAAATGTCTGAAACACAGGCCTCAAGCTTTCCTGAAAAAATACTTTAAGTGTTGTTGTAAAATAACTGATTAAGTCTACTCATTTAATCTAGCACAGTATTACAGAAATTCACAGTCTTGTGTTTCACCAAAAGACTGTGACAGTACTATAGCGCAGGGATAGTTTTAGATGATAACGGTACAGGACAGTGACACCAGGAATGCCTGATTTAACCACAATAAATATAAAAGCATATTCACACACAGAGACAAAACAGTGACATAAGGACAGTGTGTGGAAGGAGACTCATTCAATTTTAAATTGTACCATTAATCTGAGGGTTTGGAAACAGTCTTTTGGATGTGGCCGTTTACACGAGACCGTTCTTAACTAAAAACAGTACCGTTTTTCGGGAACTGAAAATGCAAACTTTTGAAAACAGGTCTGAAAGTGCACGTTTTTTAAAACGATGGCATTGTTGTTTGCCTCGAGGCTTCGTTTATTCCATTTAACTCCATACGGAGCACTGCGCTTTCCCACAGACCATTATTACTGACGCACAGCCCGCTAAACTCTGGACATGTTATGTAAATACAGAAGACGCTGCAGAATAAAAGACAGAAAAATATACTGAGGGCAGAGGTTTTCATGTCTGCTCTGACAACCGCTGTGTGCGCGTGCATGTGAGAAAACATTGCGCTTGGTACGTTCCTTATCTTTAAACCAAACTTTTTGGAAGTTTATCCTGTCTGACTAGTGCGCATCCCATTATGTTAACAGTACGTATTATGTCTAAAGGTTCAAAGCGGACTTAATGGTGGACTCACACACGGTAAGTAGCAGTCACGATTGTCCAGTTAATGTTCAAAGGGAAACATGTGTTAAGCAGCAAAACACGGGCCGCTTCGCTGCATTTAAAATCCCGCAACATCCAGGAGCACGGCTCGTCGCGGCATGTGCAGCTGCCGGTTTTCTGGCTGAGTCTGAGTGAATGAACTGCACAGTTCTACATGCGTGATTCTTGTGGATTTGTCTGCGTCTGTGTTTCTGTGTTTGAGGACATGAACACTTGAACTTCATCTCCAGAGTTGCTCTGACAGCGTATTTCAGAACATTTTACTGAGTGAAGATATAATCAAACATACACTAAATATTAAGGATCTTCCTACGAAGAAGAAACAGGTTTGTTTTAATGCTCTCTATTGACTTAGCACTGTTATGACATTGTGGAGAATAGCTGGGCCTAGCACAGCAGCAAGTGACGTTTGTAGGTGTGTTTCCTGCCATTTTTGTTAGCAATGTTGCTGCATTCACTTATTCAAATTAAGTTTTAAAATCTTTACAGTAGAAAGTTTACAAAATAACACATATTTTTGGTAGTGGATATGCTTTGAGAAAGCAATGTGTGAGAAATGAGAAACATACAAAAAAATTGTGAAACTAAATAAAAATGTATTTTGCATAATACTTGGCATTGACTTCATAATTGTGGATTAAAAAACTGTGAAACTGTCACAGTGTTCATACATTTTTGAAAAAAATTTTTACTTTTTACTTGGACGCCACGATTTCCACACACACGTTTTCCAAATATAACAGTAAAATATGACACGTAAACAAAAGATCAGATATATAAACACACAGGGACAGTAGGTGGCGGTATGTCCTCTTTACACAAGCCAGCTTGCCTGCCATAAAAGAAGAACGCGTTCAGTATCAGTAAACGTCTGTTCAAGGTAACCGTGCATTAAATCATGGCTTTAAACTACCGCCTTTAAGACATTTAAGACTATTTAAGACATCAGCATCCACCAAAATAGTATACTTGATACATTATGAGAATATACTGATAAACACAATAATAATGCTTGCGGTTTGGTTATTTATTCTGTATAAGAGCACATGTGAATGTTAGCCCACATCAGTTAATGACAGATGGAGAGAAGACATTAACGTTAGGCTACTGACTTTACTTTAAAGCATATACTGTAAATTTGTTTTTAAAGCATATACTGCAAAGCAGTCTGCTCTCAGGTTGTTCTTGCGGTGATGTGGTGTCGTGTGCCAACCTGTGTCTCTGAGGAGCTGCATGGGGTCGAGTGTAGCCATCTTCCTAAGGAACAAAATGCTAATGCACTAACGTGACCGAACCAAAGAATCTACTGTATCGTCCAAACAGGAAGATTTATTGATATTAAAAATGTCCATATATCGGCCTTGGCAATATATAGGTTCACCACTAATTTTTGGCTATTACTACAAATATTAGAAGAATTTTATCTGAGATATCTAAGTTCATGCTAACTTTTTTCAAAATACCTCAGACTCCCTTCTCATATATCATATATCAAACTTAGAAGTAAAAGCTCTGCCAGCCATTGATTGCTATGAAAGAGATGTAACCTCAAACAAAACAAACACTAATAAGCACTCCAAAATCTTTTAGTGAAGAAAGACACTAAAAAAACAAAGAGGCAGATTACAAAGCTGGGTTTTTATTGGCTCGCAGGTATTGATTGGTGTCTGTGGCGTTCTGCAGAGCTGATGAAAATGGTTTGCGGGAGAGCCAACAATGATTAAACCTAAACTTAGCAATAACACTCTTTCATATTCCATTTCACATCCAAACCTTCGATTCACCCATGTAAAGAGGGCAAGTTAAAATCAAATCTCACTCCCCAGTGACAAGCTCCCTGTTATAGTAGAAACAGGAAAAGTCCACACCTCTACAAACGCTACTTTGGGGCTTTCCCAAAATGAACACAATGAGACCCCTTCATTCACTGCTGCTGGGGTCTGAAGGACTGCTGAACTCTCTGCTTTCACACTACATAGCGCACACAAGCATTCTAATAAAGTCATTTTTGGTCGTTACATGACACATCTTTATACACATAGTGGCACAAAGTGAACATAAAACATCCAAGCAGCCAAACACTGACAGGAGATAAAACGAATCAGAAACAAGCAGAGGAAACACAGGATCTAGCCCGGGGCCAGACCGGCTCCAAGCATCAAAGCACCACAGGAGCAGTTCCCCTTCCACGCTCATGGACTGGCCCGATTGTGATCACCCTTAATACCCATTTCATATAAAACTGGGGCGAAACCAATCCTCATATCAGGGCATGGTGCCACCGGGACTAGCAGGTGGCTAATAGTAACGTTTGAGTCTCCATGGCGCTGGCAGACCGGATGGAAAGTGATTAGTCAAAGCTTGGCCCTGTTTCTTTGCCTTGCCTCTTCTCTTGGCTAGTGGATGGCTGGGCTGTTTACCGACAGCTTCCCACCCAGCTGCTGTATCCTGCATCACTGTTACCCACTCACAGACACACTTCACACATACACACAAACGTACATGCTTTTGACCAGAATTGCTTTCGCTGCAATTAAGTCATAAACCTAAAATGGGGTTTAGGATTTATAATGTAGGATGGTGTTTTGGTATACATGTGACCAAAAAAGCTTATTATCAAAAAAGGGTTAAAATTTTGATAGGCTGTTTAGCCTATATATTTAAATTTCCATCATCCCATAATTCTATTTTTAAAATGCTGCAAATGCAGGTGGACTTATTTTCACCCGGAGGTATATACTATTGCTCAGAGGTTGCTTTTTTATAGCTCAAGAGAGTTCTCAGTTGTTTCAATTGTGTTTGCTACGGAGAAAAAGAAAGTGAAACAAATGAGACAATTGTTAAAAAACATTAAGAGTATGGAAATGCAAAGTTCATTAAAGCTGCAAGCATCAATGACCGGGCCCTTGCAACCGTGCCACCGTCATCCGGTGCCACCACCACCTGGTCACTTAAGGAACAGTGAAAAGTTAGCATTTTGCATTAAAGGTGCTTGGGCCCTAATAAAGGTGAAAAAAATCTAGATTTGGAAAAAATGTATAAGAAATGTTTGACTTCATATTGAAATGTTTAATAATATTGACTTTGAGTTGGCAAATCTGAGCTCAGTTTGTGACTTTTTAATGATCTCTTCTAAAGCTCTAATGAAGACAGTTGTGAGAATTGTGTCTGAGACACAGGGGACTTGAGCCAAAGTTTTCATTTCATCACATTGATGTCTAGGAGAAATCAATGAGATATTAAAGAGATCTCATCTGTGATTTTTCCTTCTAATGAGCAGCTTTATAATAACATTTTTAAAAGTGTTTGCATGTCCCGACCAGTCTGTCTTGTCATTGTGTTATCACAGGAGTTGAGGGAGGTTTGTTTTGATACATTTGAATTCCTCTGCACACAACCCTGCAACCTCCTCTGTAACCACTGTCATCATCAGCCTCCCAAAAATATATCATCTGTTCCGGTCTAAACAAAAAGCCAAACAATTCCTCTAAGATCGAGGACGTGTATGATTGCACATGAGCATGTAAACAGCGCTGTGCTCCTCTGTGGTGGAGCACAGCTTGACTGTCTTGTGGCAGTATGCAGCGTTTGATCCGTTTTGACCTCCCTTCTTCCCTGCTTCCTGAACTAAGCCATTTCCCTTCCAGGTAAAACAGAAGAGACCATCTGCCGTTCTTCCTCTGGGGTTATTCCGGGATCTCACCTTCCTTCCTGTAACCCAAACACAACCTCTAATGCATAAGTTTTATGCTTCCTTTATGGTCCCACCATGAAGTACAAAGAAAAGGTGGTGGGTGTCATCAGGGTTTCAACATTGTACTACGAAAGAGTATGGCAATATTTTCGACGGAGCAGCTCTTATGTAGAGCTTTAATGGTGTTGCTAGGCAACAAGCATCATCTACCTCTGCCTACACACAGGCACAAAAATGAGTGCAGCGCACCCACACAATCCCTTCAACAAATCCTACTTTCAACACACACAGAGCACAGAACACAACCAAACAAATCGACTACAAAACTCTTTGTAATAGCACATTAGAATGCACACAAGTATACTGCCATTCAGTTCTCAAGTACCATTGGCTCTAAGTGTTGTGTGTCTCCTCAAGGGATCCGCAGCCCACAGGTGAGTCTGCCTCTTCTCATGCGCTGATAGCTAATCTATTTCCCACAACGCTACTGCCAAGGCTTGAGAAGCCTCATTGATCATTCCCAAATTACAGAGGCTGCGTACCCGGCATGCATCAGCCCGATCGTGTTATTTCCAGTGCTCTATCTCTGCATAAGGCAGGGCATTTTAAATTGTGTGGGTTTGCCAGGGAGGCCAGATTTCTGTGTAGGCTAGCACTATGTGTCGAGTGTTTACTCCGTTAAAAGCTCAAAGTGGTGTGAATCGTACAGTTCGCCTGCCTCTGCAATGATTTCTTTATTGAACGCCTCAAAAGAACATGTTAAACATAAGCAGCCTCAGTTAATGTAAACATGTGCTTCAAAAACAACAGTCTTTCATTAGTTAGTCAAGAAATTGACAAATTTGCTTCGTCTCATAACCCTAGAAAAGTTAAGCTTAACTGAACAGAGATTGCATAAAATTTATTGAACTTGTATAAAATCCTTATTTTTATAGCAGTTAATATCTATCATATAATAAAATTCGATCTTTTCTATATATTTGAAAGGCATAATAGATAATACAATAAAAATTTATTTATGTGCAGCTTTTCAGGCAATTGATTGACAGAACCTGTTAAGGAAGGGACAGTTCACCCCAAAATTTAAATGATGATATTTTCATTTCCTTCTAAATCTGTGCATGTTTTGTTGCTCGCAAGATTGTTTGTCCATACAGGCCAAGTTCCAGTGTTGTTCTGTTACCAACAATCATCAAAATATATTTTGTGCTCTGCAGAAGAAAGAAGTCATAACGGTTAAATGTAATGTATACAATCTTTGGGTGAACTATCATTTGAACACAGAATAATATACATTAATTTGATTCTGATAAGAAGTGGCAGGCCTAATAGCCTCAGGATATCATTCCATCACATACAGAAGCACAGATGCATCTCCACAAACATGCCACCTTGGACAACCATGTTTTGTTACATCTGCTCTGCATAATCCCATAACAGCAGCGTGCCCTGCCAGACAACCAAAGCAATTCACTTCCATCCCTGTGATCCATATGCCAGGCCCAGTATAATATCAGAGAACGTAAGATCAGCCCGGCAGACAGCATATAACAGTACCAGTATGCATCAGTCACAGAGGAAACGATAAATAGTCCGAAGAGAAGAGTGAGGGTCCATTTTAGATTGTGAGCTCCGGTCAAAGTCACAGTGCTAAAGACTCGCACAGAGACTCTATTGTTCTGCGACTTGGTAGCGGAAGCCAGGAAGATCTCAGCGGCATTGCCAGCATGAATTCATCTACTATAAGTAAGGCCTGAAGTACCCACTGACACAGCAGACCATCTCTTCATTATTCTCAATTCACAACAGTTTTTCTCAGCAACGATCTGGAGGTGGTCCCTTTATAAACTCAGTAACTAAGGAAAGCAACTGTTAAAAAATGAGTCAGTGGAAGTTATTAAATGGAAATATCTTACACAAGCAGTATCAGATTTCTCCGGTCATTGATTATAACTACTTTAAATAAACATTTCAATTCTGCAGTCAGCTTAGGCCGGCTCTACTTATGTCTGTGTGTGTAAAAAGGAGCCAAGAGAGAATGCAGCACAACTCAGACCTTTAGTTGGCACAGACTTTCAGCTCCATAATCTTTGTCTCATACTTTAACCTCAGTGAGTGCCTCTTTGCTTAAATTCGTCAGGCACAATGACAGAGTCCAACACATTGTGTCCATGTGTCATTATGGAAGTACTTTGATAGTCCGCAAAACTGTCTCTAGGGAGGATAAGTATAAGCTGTATACAGTGATGATGCTTGTCACACAGCATCTGTACCTCTGTACATTTAAAATATATAACGCTGATCTCTAGAGTTTTTTAATGCCAGATGCTGATATGTACAAATTGAAATTTGTCATGCTCAAAACCTGTCATTTTATCTTTGTTTACGTTACCATATTTACTTATTATCTGTCACTGCTGATCTTAGGGTGGACCTGTGCTATCGCAAAAGTGCTGTTGTCGAATATACAAAATGGGCGGCCCCTCAGACAGGACGCAGAAAACAACTCTGACCACACGTCCCCTCTCATTACATACATGATGATGAGTGAACATCAGGGCTCTGTGGAGCGGGAATGAGTGTTGTCTACAGTAAAGGTTAGTGGTACTTTATAGTGGTCTCTGGGACCTTTATAGTTTGGCCATGATTAAAGCAGTCTAATTAGTGAGGATGACACAGATGAGTCTGCACAGGCCTGTCTCTGACGCCTACATCCGCATGAATGAAAACAGAGTGTGATGAGCTCCGGGACTCTTTCCTCGTCTAATGAACAACTTCCTCTTTTACTTCCTTCTTTAGTTCTTCCTCTTTGTAAACAAATCTAAACATCCTAAACCACATTTGGACATACAGGTATGTATACTGTATTTATTTATGATGTTATAGTTTCTGCGTATGTGTGCTAAACTATACCAAGAGCCAGTATATAATAATACAATACCAGAGCTGTTCTAGAAACACGACCTGAGTGAGAAAAGCCCCATAAAATTGGGACTATGGTTGTAAAGAATAGACTAAAAATCTCATGATAAAACATATGTAATAAAGTTTATTCAGGTGGGAATGCTAATCTGAAGTTATTGCACTAGCAGTTACAGAGATAATATAGAAAGTCTACTGTGTGTGTGTGTGTGTGTGTGTGTGTGTGTGTGTGTGTGTGTGCGTGCGTGAGGGAGAGACACAGGTCCCAGAATGTCTATATAATGTTAGCAATATAAAAAAAACACAGTGACCCAGGTGCCTTAAAGGTCCAGTAAGTAATATCTAGTGGCAAGGTTGCAAATTGCAACCAACCAAACACTACGACGGCTGAAAGAACCTGGCGAATTACATGCAAGGGGACCCGTGGTGTATGATGATAGAAATAGCTCATTCTAAGGTAATAAAAACATAACGCTTCATTGTGTATGCTCTTTATACACCTCTGAAGACATACCTATGTATATTATATTGCATTTCTATCAATAAATCATCCCAAAAACTGGACGTTTGAAAATGTATTGCAGTGGAAATGAGAGTCTGAATCAGGCATATGGTTTAACTTAAAAAATTATACATTTTTGACAGCATAATATTGTGTGTAGTGAAACACCATGAGCCAAACCAAACACAACAGTGTGTGCACAATTCTGTCACATTGATCAGCTCACCATATTATCTGTGTGTGTGGGTACTAAGGTTTTTATACATTGAAAGGGTGACGGACAATAAATGCATATACAGTACATACCATGGAACAAAATTATTTGGGAATATGAAAGAGTGTTATTGCTAAGTTTAGGTTTAATCATTGTTGGCTCTCCCGCAAACCATTTTCCTCAGCTCTGCAGAACGCCACAGACACCAATCAAAATTATTTTCAGTTTTTCTGAATTTACTAGTTATAGGTATGTGTTTAGGTAAAATTATAATTTTGTTTCATTCTGTGAACTACTAACAATATTTTTGCCAAATGTCAAATAAAAATATTTTAAGTAAAAACTGGAGAAACAGGTCAAATTAATATTAAAGATGCTCTGTAATTTTTCAGACATCAAACACTGCAAAAACAGATGTATACCGTATTCATTTTTAAGCAATACAACAGTTACACCGTGTCTATAACGGACATCCAATCCAGATGCATCCAGGACAAAAAATAATGAATGCGTTCAATTGTCTTGTGTCGCATCGCACAGCATCTCGTGTAGACATGGTGTAATTTTTGTACATGTATTTAGGAAAAATTCTAAATATATCTTTATGTTATAACATTGATATATCACATTTGATATTTTCATGTGTCTCGCCATGCTGTCTTTCACATTGCTGTTGGATGACTTTGTTACTATTAGATTATTACTGACAATCTTAAATCCAACTTTTCTTTATTTTGCCTTGTTGTGCAAGCACTGTCGAGCTTGCTTAGAGGCTGCAGCTTCTGTCAGAGGGCAACTGGAATCCCCTGGTTAGGCCTGGTTTCCCTCTGAGGTTTTTTTTCTCCTCCAATGGAGTTTAGGGTTCCTCGCCAACATTTGCATACTGTTTTGCACTGTTTGCCTGGCCGTGGGGGCTGCTAGAATTTTATAGTCTTGTTTAATTAACACTGCTTATAGGAATTTATAGTGTGTCTGATATTTGAGCTGTGTTTTGACTTGCATAACCTTTTATGTTTTGCTTATAGTCAATGTTTTCTTGTACAGCTGCTTTGAAACAATGAAAATTGTAAAATGCGCTATATAAATAAAGCTGACTTGACTTGACTTACTCCTGAGGTTTGATTTTGTGACCATTCAACAAACACTGGACTGGAATGGCCACAATACATCTAGAAATGCTGATTTAATAAACATTTGGAATGGACTCCATTGGAATGCAATTTTCATTTAAATAAAATGGGTTGTGAATGCCATTTCATGTGTACTTTAAGCACTTTTTATCTGTTTTTTAAGTGACAATAAAACTAAGCCATACTTGAGTCATACAGAGTCATGAGACGCTAAAAAACAGCAAGAAGTGATTCATTGACTTATGATCATTAATGCCATTTGGTTAATGGCTTTCTTTAAAGGTGTACAGAGACCAAAATTAAAAAGCAAACTGAATTGTTGCAGACCGAACACAAGATCACATCCGTCATGTCCCCCTTGCTTAATTAAAGATTAACTGATAGAGAAAGTAACTGATAGAGGATTCCAGCATTCCTATGCAACAGAGGCTGGTTAGCAGCAGGTGGATGCTTTGACTGGGCTGCCTATAGCCTCGAAGCCTCTAGGGCAAGGAAACCATTAGAACGTGAATGTAAAGGGCCAAAAGCCTTATGTTGAGGCCTGGGTGGGCTCTGGGCTCATTTCATCATGCTAACGTATGCCATATTGTTTGTGTTGCGATCTGCCCCTCAGAGAAGAACATCTCATAGGCAGCTGTTGCCTCTGTGACCCGCACATAGTCAGGGTCACCTTGGGTCAATGGCACCGCTGCTTAGTTCCTGACAACATGAATATATGCGTTTGGATTTGTACATTTACAGTAAACGCTGCTGTGATTTATTTATCACATTACATAACAACAGTTACTCATTAATGCTAATGACAGAATACTACTGCAGTTTTAAAATGCTGTGACATTTACTTTGCACAAGCCATGAAATCAGTCTGTAGAAAGGCTCCATTTCTGATCAAACCACATTGAAATTATTCATGTGCGTGTGTGGTAAAACCAAATGTCGCCACAAAGAGTAATAACGGTAATTTCTTACCGTGTGAGAATATTTTTGGTCCCCATGAGGAAAACAGCTTATTGTTCAAAATGATGTATATTTGAAAATGTAACAATGCTGTAAGTTTTGTGTGAGGGTTAGGTTTAGGGGTAGGATAAGAGGACAAAAGAGAAGACCAACCTCAGAAGATGTGCAATTTAACACTACTCAACCAAATGTCAGTCAAGTTGTTGTTCTGAATACTTCAGGCGTATGTATTTACCTCATATGCACCACCTGAGATTTTTGGTATAATGGTGTATAACAAAATGAAACATCAATGTTAAATGGAAGAATGGTGCTGACCTTGATATACTGGTCTGGTCTACTCCAGGACAGCAGTGGGAATATAGAGTTTCTCTTCTCCAATGACATGTGTTCTTAAAAACAAGAGTGTGTTTTTCTCTGGGATCTCAGTCAGATATATTGTAACCTTTACAGATCTGCCAACAAGTAAAGAAAACTATGATATGAGAGTTTTGAAAGCACTTTATTTCTGGTTGGACTGCCTGATTAGGTAAAATAGCATCCCTGGTGAGTTTGCATTTCTGGGACCAGAACTCAGGAATAGCTCCATCAAACAGGATAAAAAAAATGGCCTTTACAAATGGAAAAATCAGTATAACAAACCCACAGAGGTTTTCAAACAGCAGCAGCCGGGATCATTCCAGTGTTTCCTTAAGATAACCATTCATCTAGAGAAAACAACCTGGGAAGATTTGCCAGCTGCTTAGAAAAAGAGCTGCCTCAGCTAATTTAACTTTCAAAGAGAAACACAATTAGACATCTGCAAATGACACAAATGCAATAATCATATTAGAAATCAGCACTTGTCTCGATTAGTGATAATACTTTCCTCTTAGATTTGGCTGATTCTGCAAAGAGCAGCATCAATCTGGTCTCCTAGCAACTATACTTCAGTGTCAAGGTTATCAGGCATAAGCTTGTACTACGATGTTACATGTTTTAATCGAACAAGATGAAAGGCAAGCATTTGAAAAGCAAAATTTTAAAATGTTGGGGATCTGTGGAGGTCCTGACCTTTACAATTATGTCCATTCAACAGAGGGTTAAATAAGACATCAATAGAGCATATTCATGAAATACAATTACATCATTCTCTATTGTTAGCGCAAGCATCTTCAATTAAAAGATTTCAATCAGGACAGATGACCTTGAAATTCCCACGGAGAACAAATGCAAAAGAGGGAAATGCCCAAAAAAGCCTAGAACATTTTCAGGATGAAGAAGAAATGATGTAATGAAACAAAGAATACACAACATTAGATCAGTTAAGATTTTCCTGGGCATGGGTCAAAATGGTTGAACATTACCACTTTTGAAGTGATGGTGCTTTAATTAGAGTACTAAACTGCATGCTTCCGTTTCCTATTATGGAAGTTGCAAACTATGTAGGTGTTGTAAATGAAAAATACATTGTACTTAAAAGGCCTATATGAAGTGCATCCCAATGAGGATAGATGAACCAAAATCCAGCCTAATTATACAAGCCTTCTTAAAGACCGATTGAGAATAGACTATTGAACTTTGAAAGTATGAAGTTATCCCTGCACTTCAACAGTGGTCTCGGGAACACATGAATATACAGAATATGCAAGCTCTGAATAAAATGTTTTAACTACTTTAAACATGGTGGATTCAGAAGCATTCAACACTCGGGTGGTCAGAGGTCAATGTGTGGCCTCAAAAGATCCGCATCACCATTCAGCTCGTCGTTGCCCTCTTTGCACTCTCTCTCTGATGGGGTTAGGGAGTCTTTTGTCATTTCTGATGCCCATGGAGTGAGTGAGGAGCCAGCAAGTGCACAAAATGACTCCAGTGTGCTCAGACAGCTGCCAGTTAGCAAAACCCAAACTCTTACCAGAGGAAGAGAGAGTGACAAGTTGAGATTCTAGTTCTGCTAAGCAATTCACGTCACCTCACTCCTTTTATGTCCAACGGGGGAACAACATGGGGGTGAGTAAGTGATTTAAATATTTTGGGTGAACTATCCCTTTAAATGTCCAATACGTCTATTTTTGGAGGATCTATTGACAGAAATGCAATTTAATATACATAACTATGTGTTCAGAGGTGTATAAGGAGCTTACATAATGAAGCGTTATGTTTTTATTACCTTGGAATGAGCTATTGCTATCTATATACACATCAGGTCCCCTTGCATTCGATTCACCATGTTGTTTCTACAGTCGACCTAAACGGACAAACTGCTCTACAGAGTGCATTTCATAAAAACATTATTCAGCAAAGAAGCAAAAACGTGGCAACATCTTTGCCCTGTGTATGCAACCGTAGTGCTTCAAATTGGAGGGGTGGAGTGAGCCATTGGTTGCAATTCGCAACCTGACCACTAGATGCCGCTAAATTTCAAAAATTGGAACTTCAACAACAAGAACAATTATTAGGGATGTAACGATTCACTCAGTGATTCACGATACTGATATCATGATTTTGATCATGATATCGTGGTTTTATTCACAATTTTATTATTATTATTATTTTTTGCAGAATGAGTTGAGGCACATAAATAATGAACAACTGCCCTTTTATTATTTCTCTAATTATTATCTTCGCTGCGCTATTCTTTGTCAAATAAAAATATATTTTATGTCAAAAAACAAAACTAAACTGCAGTTTTAAAACAATTTCCAAATAAAAAAGTCTCTTTAATATAAATAAACATTGACTCTGTCTATGCTTTTCCTAACTTTTACTTTTTTAAGAAATATCAGCATATCCACGTTAACCAAGTTTGCCCCTGCAGCTCAAAACATGTACTGCAATTCTTTTAATATCCCAACCAACTTGAATCGTCACATATTATAATCAGTTTTCAACCAGCTCACTGTGAATCGTTACATCCCTTACAATTATGCAATAATGATACTGACAAAAACAACTGCGATATCAAATTTCAGAGACATTTATTTAGCAAAAGCCATGAAATCCATGAAAGTTTGAGTAAAATTTAAATATATATATACATATTTTACTACCAGTCTGTTGTGATCCAGTGAAACAGCGGAAAGAACGTCTCCTCACACTTAAGTTTATAAACAAAGTGCTAATTTGCAGAGTGTTATGCATCTTGAGAGTGAAAAATGGGGCTCCTCTCATTTAGAGGTGCCATGTGTGATGGTGGATGTACCCAACACTTATTTATAGCTTGTGTTAGGCTTGTATCTAATTTAAGGAATACCAACAAACATGAAGCTGAAATACAATTTCATGAAATATAAAATCCATCCATCATTCACTTTCCTAAAGACACACATTAGTGCACGGTTGACTGATCAGACTTACTTATGTAAGTCTGATCTTACTTACTTACTTATCACCCTTAAACACGTCCAGCTGTTTCATGACAATATATCCTGACCTATAAATAGCCATCTGCTACTCTAAAGGACGATCTGCACCGTTCTGATGACCTACACTTGCTTCCAGTCAAACATGTGCCAGTGGGTATGTCAACAAGCAAGAGAATAACTGTTTATCTCTCAACAGAGAGAGATCCTGTAACAGTTAAAGAAAACTCCAAAGAATAACATAATTGTGTGCAAGATCCTTGATCAAAGAAGTAAATAAACAACAGGGTGTTTCCCAACTCAAGGTAAAATTCAGCCTCATCTGGTTCAATTTGCACGCAGAAAAGAGAAGGATTGTTGTGTGTGGATTGAGAGATTAACACAGAGATGTTATTACACATCATGCACAAATAAGAATTGTGGTAAATGGAAAGCCTTGAGGTCAAATAAAAAACGTAATGATGTCATCACGCAGACAATTACTAAATGTACACATATTTGTTCTTCTATCATAGTGGGGACTTTTCATTGACATCTAATGTTTTTACACAGAGCTAATAATCTTCTAACCCTAACATTAACTATTTTTTTCCTCATAGGTACCACCAAACACACACGCAGAATCGAGCATTTAAGCCAAAACACCTCACCTCATACAGAGAGATTCTGGTAAACATCTCCTAAGCCAAGATATAACTGTAGTGTAGTGTGAAATAAAGGTATCTATTATTCTCAATTTGTCTAGGGTTTCACTGTGGTTTCGTTTTTATTCTTCTTGGCCAGTGATAAACTAAACGGCTTGCTGGCTCACACAGTCACATCACAAGCTTCAAAGACATCAGGGTCTTTGAAGGTAAAGCAGACACTGGGGCCTGAAAGACCATGGCAGGTGGGGTTCTTTAGTCTAGCGATCCACTGATCCGAGCTTCTCCATTTCTCAGACTCATTCATGTTGTTCAGGATTCAGCGTCGGTGTATACAGATTAAACAGGCGACTAACTCATTATATCGCTCATATTATTCTCATTCAGGCAAAGAAAAGAGAAAGTATGAAAGGAGGAAAGAGAGCAGAAAAAAGAAAGGGTCATCACGTCTCATCACACAGCAGAGATCATTCTCCAAACAACACTCGGTGTAAATGTCAGACCTGCAGCACAGGATACAAATATTTGAGGGATTTTATTCGTGTTCTGTATTGATATTTTTGAAAGGCAAAATAAACATAAAAGTGCTCTGAATGAGAGCAAATAATCATCATTAAAAATATAGTCATTATAATAATAACTGATGCTGTGTGCTTCCTAACCCAGATCTAAAGAGCTCTGAGACTGCACACATTTAGGTTGTTCTCATGTAGGCATTCATTGATAAAGCATGGATTTTAAGAGATATGTAATTATATTTCATCATTCATTTTATTATAATAAAATAACTCACATTACTCTAGGTTATGTCATGTGCTTTGACAGATCGCATATAGTTAAAAATGAAAAGGGACATTTTTATCTAAAGGAAACTTCTCGTTGTTCATTCTAATTGTTAGTGAATTGAAATGACAATGAATTGAAATGACCAATGCAATTTTTTCCTCGTGAAAACTGAATGAAAAAAATAAAAGACCTAAAAAGCTAAAGACCCTTGGCATTCCTATCCAAATTAAACCATTCACTATCATGTCAACTACCCTTTTATATTACTCTTTTGCTAATGTTATTAATAAAATGTAGCTGTGTTCAAACACCAGTTTCTACCTTGGCATTAGACACCTTTGGTTTCACATGCTGCCATCCAACATATTATATGACTGTCATATGGGCCAGAGCAACATAAATGTATATTCTGAGTGCACCTTAAATGATATGTGCAGATTTTTTACACTTACAATAAAATCCTTCAAAAATACTTTGCAGTTAATAAGAAACAAGATAATTTTCTTATAAAAAGTAAGCTAAAAGGGAAATTAAACAATAGATTAAATGCAGCATATACTACTAATACACTATCTCACTTCCAGTCAGTAACATCAGGTGGCAAAGTTGCAAGTTGCAACCAACCGTTCACTCCACCCCTCCCTTTCGAAACACTACCACGGCTGACAGAACCTGGCGAATTACATGCAAGGGGACCAGCGGTGCATGTAGGTAGAAATAGCTCATTCTAAGGTGATAAAAAATAACATTTCATTGTGAAAGCTCTTTATACACCTGTGAAGACATAGCTATGTATATTATACTGCATTTCTATCAATAGATCATCCCAAAAATGACACGGTAAGAGTTTACTACATGTTATCTCTGAATGACACCCTGGACACACACTCTCTCAACATTTCTGAGCTGTCAGTAAGGGCTCTCGGGATGAGGGCACACAGTGTCCTAATGATTGCAGATAAAGAGCACATTAGCATAGCATGTGTCAACAGCACAGCTACAGAATAAACTATGTGGGCAGCAGCGCTGCACACCTCGGCTCCGGAGGAGTTTTCATTATAAACCACCTCAACACATCACTCTCCTTTCCCTTAGAGCAACATTTCTGGTCAAGTTAAACATGACCAGTCCAGCTGGGAGATAACCTGTACGCTCTGAGATGATGTAAGTAATGAGTCCTCATTTACTGCTCTGATACACAACTCTCCTAGAGTTTGCTTTCGACGTGAATGTTGAAATCAGAGTGAAACTGAATATTCTGTGTGCTGAGTCTCTTTGTTATTTTCTCTCTCACCGTGTTCCTCTCAGTGCAATATCCCTATGCCACGTGTGACAGTAATAGCCATCACTCTGCTGTATAATACTGAGACAACAACCTGTGACAGAGGATGCCGGAGACTCGACAGACACTTTGATGAACTGTGCTGTAGCTGCAGTTTAATATCAATGACGGGTGGACAAAATCACAAGGATAGCGATTCTGTTTTAGTTCATTCTACTACATCTTTTTCTACCTCTCTCTCTCTCATACAGCTGACTGTGTGCATTACCGTGGCTAACACAGTTTTTCATCACAGGGTGACAGTCGTCTTGCCAGGACAGCAATCTATTTTACTCTTCACTTCGATGCAGCCTCTCTATGCGAACACTCACAGCATTGACTTCAAATATACTGACCACTGTTGCACTATTGCGGATTGTTACTCTGATGTGACCTGTAAAGGGCTGCTGAGAATTACATCTAATAAATGTTACTTCAGTTTACTGCAGCTCTCCTGCCTGTGGTACCAAATTTGAACTAAAACTTTAAATGCTCTACTGTGGAAAGGTTTGAGCTGTAACGTTTTAAAGAGATAAACCTGCCTCTGAGAAACCTCTCTGGTATGTGGAATTGGATGTTTAATGTTAAGTTTGCCTTAAAATGACTAAGCCCAGCACGACAGACTACATACATTCTAAAGCTAAACCACCACCACAGGTCACAACCATTTACCAATCCCATCTTCAATTATCACCACAACGACAAAACAAATAAAAATGGTAAACTAAGAAAACAGTGTTTTTCATTAGCATCTCACCAGCGCACAAAACCAGTCAGGCCAATTCAAAGGCAGGTCACTCTAAAAGAACCCGAAATCCACCCAAATATTTAAATTCGATCTTCATTTACCCACCCTCAAGTTGTTTCAAATCTGTATAAATGCATTCACCATGGACTACCATTGTAGAAAAAATGTCTTTGTTCTGTTGAACACAAAAGAAGATATTTGGAAGAATGCAAACAGCAAACAGTTCTGGGGCACTTTTGATTAAAAATTCCTACTATGGTAGTCAATGCTGGCAACTTGATTGAGCGGTGTCATCAGTAGCATTATTGTTCTTGGTGTGAGCAGGCCTTTAGTCTAGAAAAATACTTTTACTTTCATCTAAACTTGTCCCTTGCACTCAGAAAAAAACTGTTTTCAGTTCATGGCATAGCTTAAGTAAAAAAAGGACATTTTGAAAACATACTACCCTACATGTAATTGTGGCCACATGTTCAAAAGTTGGAACTTTCTTGAGAACAAAATGGTTTTGCAGTAAATAACTTAATACGTCCAGAATGCCTCAAAAGGAAAGTTAAAGTAAAGCACTTGATGGTTCAGGATCTCTGCCCAGGAATGTCACAGAGAAGAGAACTGGTGATAATACAGGAAGCCATATGTTGAGAACACAGCTCACTCTGAGAGATAAACCAAACGACAGACAGAAGGTGGAAAACACAGAAAACATGAGACACAATGCTGATGAACAGAATGCTTTTCTGTTCAGTGCCTTAAAGACAGCAACTTTTGACTTGACACTAGAATCATTTTTGGGCTCCTTAGGGCACAACTGTTTATTACACCAGTCCCAAAAGACAGAGAGATACTTGTATCCCAGAATAAACAGTTTATTCACCTTTCGTGTAAACACTACATTCAGATCTGAATAAATTAAATCCGATGTGTCCAAGAAATCCTATCTAATGTTTCAAAGCAGCTTAACGGAAAAGCATCCCGTTGTGTCTTCGTTGTCTGACTGAGAGTCCCCGTTGAGCAGCTCAAACTTCTCTAATGCCTCAATGTTTTTGCTTGTGGGCACTTAGGGTTGTTTACATTAGCCTGTTGTCGTATAAAAATGGCGTTTTAAAACGAAAATGATCCTCGTTTTTATACTGCCGTTTTCACATGCTTTTGGAAAAAAATCTGTGTTTACACTACACAACTGAAAACGCATGTCACATGACCATTCAGACATGCTGGGCGTGCGCAAACAAATGTAAATAGTTGTATCGGCATACAAAAGTTGGTTGTTGGTGACAGTTGGTTACTAGTCACAGACCCTCCATCACAAAATGAACATGGCGGCGAGGAAAAGCAAGGACCGGTCGATGGATGAAATCGCAGTACTGAGTGAGCTATTTCAAAGCATACGTCTCTCGATTCTCTATCGTGTTGCTAAAATGTCACCGTGTCGATCCGTGTACCCAGCGCTGCATGAAGTTCTTGCGAGGCTGGTCATTGTCGCCTTCAGGTAGCTTAATGGCTCATATGACCGGGGCTTAACCAATCAGGGAAGCAAACGCAATGATACAAACGACCCAATCAGTGAGTGAATGTGGGCAACCACGCATGTGTATTCGAAAGTCTCAGTTTTCATCCGTTTACACAGAAACGCAACCCCGGGTTTTCTAACTTAAACAGTGTCTAAAAGTCTCAGTTTTCATCCCTTTATACAGAAACGCAACCCCGGGTTTTCTAACCAAAACAGGGTCCAAAAGTCTCCGTTTTTGGGGCAGCATTCCTTATATAAACGATGTATTGGCAGTAGCAAGTCTCCGTACTTGCTCTGCTGCTGCAGCGTGGCAGATCTATTCCGCCAAGACCAAATACATTTATATGTCATGCCAAACCCTCCGAGAGTTGTCATGACAGAAATGCCAATACTACTTCAGTAAGTCATGTATCAATAAGGTAAGGAGAGGTATACTTTACTGTCCTATATTGAGAAAATCAACATAGTCATCTCATACAAACAATCACAGAAGCAACTCATCTAGTAAAGTAAAGCTTCAATACGTCTTGACTGTTTCATAGATCTATTGCTTACCAGTGAATTACAGCTCCTCTGTAGCAGTAATGCTCGACAACTTTAAATAATAGCTTTAAATGAGTGATAACAGTGTTTGTACACAATCGTGTGCACAAGTGCCTCCGGTTTCTCTTGTGTAAAATGATCTAACCTTATAATTTATAGTCAAGTTCGAGAGATAAGGACCCATGCTTTTTTTACAACCTGTGTTCTGAATAAGCAATATTTCATTGCATTTTCATGTTAATGACCGACTTGTTTTAACACGCATCCTTGATTTGGCTTTTTGGTGGCCTGAGGCAACCAGACTCCCAACATACAAATCTGTGATGTCCTTGCAAAACCTTTAGAAAATACTGTAGTATTAAATGTTTACATACTGTGTTGTCAGCCTTTTTATTGGTTAAATATTTGAAAAACCCAGTGACAAACATAAAGGGTGACTAATAAAAAAAAGATAGAGATACAAGGATTCAGAAGGACAGAAGCAATGTCTAAGTCACTGTAAAAACAAATATTGGTACAACCTAAAAAAAGGACCTGGCTGCCTTCAAATTTTGAATTAACTCAACTTTTATTATATTAGTTTGCATGAAATTAATTTGAAAATCAATATTTTTAAGTTGAATGAACTCAGTTAACCCAAAGTTAACCCAAAAAATATATTTACATGGTGTAAAGGGGTTTCCCTGTCACTTCTTACTTCATTCAATCTTAAATTCAATATTAAAACACCTACATGTTTAAAGATGTTTATGAATGCAAGCCTATATTTGCAGCTGGATCATATCACCCTGGTACGCACATTAGCAGGATTTGGCTTGATATTTGCAATCTGTCAGAATTCTTTCAAAATACTGACACTCTGTTTCCATTACAGAGCAGTTGACAAACGTCAGCGAAGCGCCAACCCTTCAGGTCACCCCAAGCAGAACCCATCCATCAGCATTTATAAATTCTATTAGCTGACGAGAAATGTAAGTTTGGAAAGCTGATCCAAGTTATTGTCATAGTAAAAGCATCCACTTAATGGTAACTGTGTCGGAACCAGTCTGGGGACAGAGTGTCGAACAAGCTTGTGCCAAACAAAAAGCAGAGATATTTTGCATGTGAAGAGCAAATAAAAATAGACATACAGCATTTTTGAGGACTCTTTTTGATTTGAGGACGGGTACAAAGTGGCTGCTTATAACTTCATCATGCTAATGCTTTAGGCAAAGGGATGTGCCTGTGGAGAACCAAAATCATCCAGGTCATTGGAGTTAAGGTGTCATTCTATAAAGACAATCGTTGTGTGAACAGGTACAAAAGTGCCAGGGTAAAGACGAAACCTTCTGTAAACACAGATTATCATTTTGTCTGTTTCATTTTTCCCCCTGCAGATTTGCCCCAGTGCATACAGTAATTGTGATGCACACCATCTGGAGGCACCTCCTGTAGAGATTTGTAACTCGGTTAAATGCCAGGGAGAAATTCCCACTATCAGTTCACAACATACAAGGCCACTTGGATGTCAAACCACGATCAGTAAAAAGAAAAGCAAGCAAACACTCCACAACATGAAGCGCAGAAGAAGCTTCAATCTAGCAGGTATGTTTCAGGACACTAGATATAGAGCAGGAGAAAAAAATGTATTTGGTACATTTACGCATTTGGCATAACCTGTATATTTGGCAAGACCCAGATGATAGCTATATATCATCTATATATATCATAACTATATATAGTCAGCCCATGTGACTTCTAACAATCCATGTGAGTTTCTTGTTTGATGTTTCTGTGACCGGTCCAGTAAAGACATACTGTGGACACATCTATAATATGATGATGCGATAACAATTACACATCACAAAAATAGTATCTAAAAAGACAAATGTACAGCAAAATAAAATCTTTCTTAACAATCCGAAAGCAACACATTTAAATTGAAATAAATAATTAATAATAAATAATGCAAACTACAGGTTCTTTCAAAAGTCATGGACATTTTCTCAATTCATCAGAATTATAATAAGTTCATTTCTGATCCTGGAAGCAGGAGTCTGTTTGATCTCTGTCTCTCACAGCAAGTTGCTGTACAAGTGGTTACCATTTACACTAATAGGCAAGATTCATGTTTCAACAAACTCCAGTTTTATTTTGTATTTATTTATTTCTTAACCCTATAAAGTCCAGTGGCACATTAAACAGTAAACAAATGCAGCTTGAATTACAAGTTGACAGGCTACATGCAGCACATCGATTTACAAACGTGAAAATGGTTCCCAGAATGGCACCCTGCCCTTGAAACTTTTCCAGTCCTTAATCTTCTCCAGCAGGGAGATTCAAGCTCCTTTCCATTCGTGCACGGGGAACACAAAGCACTTTTTCCAAACTCCAGGATTCTTTTTCCTGACTCTGATAGGGTTTGTTGTATTGTGCTGCACAGGGTCGAAGGTCAAAACCACTTGACCTTGTTCCCCCTTTCCAAGAACACAGTTAGCCAGTGAATATGGAATCTACAATCTAGCCAAATATTTCATTGGAGGAAACAGCACTTTGGACTGACATTAAAGTGGTGCTCCTGACAGAACAGAAACTAGACAGAGGAGGTTGGACCCGTGGAGTAGCAGTAATGAGGACTTTGTGGTTTAAGGACTGGCAGGATAGATTAAGACCACTCATCCATGTAATGAAGTGCTATAACGCTGCATCAGCAGACGCTCAAACTCAGCTGATGAATCGTCTTGTCTGGGAGGTCTATGGTTCACATCTCACCCTCAGGACACAAACCATCCCAAGATTGCATCACGCATACCACAATCTGTTCTTTTTATCCTTTCTAAATAGAGCATTCACAAGGGCTTCCCTGGCCACACCAGTCAAGATTTCCTTCTTGAGGAAAGACCAGCTGCAGGCTCAGGCTAGTTGGTTAATGCTGGTCTATCTAGTGAACCAGCTAGAGGCTTGTTGACTGAGGAGTTCTGGCTGGTTAAGTTAATGAAGAAGACAGATGAAGACTTGAAAACAGCAGCGACCCATGCAGAACACAAACAAGGTTGCATGGCTCTGGACATAAATCCTATTTCGCTGCGAATACTGATTTACCACAGAATCACGTTTAAAGGTGTAGTTCACCTTTAAAATGAAAATTCTTTCATCGTTCACTCACCCTCTAGTCATTTCTTCAAAATATCTTCTTTTGTGTTCTGTGGAAAGAATAAAGTCATTACAGGTTTGAAATGACAAGAGGGGGAGTAAATGCTGATAGTATTTTCATTTTAAAGGTAAACTACTCCTTTAAGAATTTGGCTTAAAAAACGTTTTGTAAGAAGTAAAAGACTGGAACTCCAACAGTCAACTCCTATCTGCTGCATTTCAAGTGCCTTCGCTTACGCTCAACACAGCACTTTAGCAAGCAGCTGAAGCTGCGCTGAGATAACACATGCTGATAGTCTGGTGTTGGGAAGGAGCTAGTAGCGCTTTACTAATCATATATTCATGTAGCGCTATCAGTGTGCTTTCTCATCTAGCCAAACAAGGCAGCTGACTATGAGGCTAACTCTCTGTAGGACAAAATACAAATTGCCAGAACCTGGTTAGCATGAAAATAGGCCTCAGGTTGGTGTCAGTGTATATGAACACAATGAGACAATCTGACAAAATAAAAGCGTTATCTGTCAAACTGTAAATGAGCAGGAGAATATGATGTCATTTTTTTTGTCTTTGAAACACTGTTGAGGGTATTGTCAACATTACATTGTGACAAACTCGGGACGAGCACTTTCTTTATGCAAGAAACAAATAACCAAATAAAAAACGGGATCCAATAGATGGCCTAAGACACAATCTGTTATCAAGAGGAGCTCCTGATCAATGCTGCCGTCTGGAGAAATCCTGGACCATGCAGAACGCATTCAACTTTATCACTAGCGCGGCGGGGCTGCGGTGTCATGAACGAATTCTCATTTCAAAGCAGTTCACTTTCACAGTAGAGCAGCACGAGACAAAAATACAAAGGAGAATCTTGACAGCAGACACCAAGCAGTAGGTAATCTTGAAATATGTGCATTCTCATGGTCTATCTCTGAACAGCATAGTGTGGGAGCTTTAAACCCAAGAACCATCCGCCCGCCCTGTGCTGCCTGTTGGGCACCATTAACACACACACAGGAGAGGCAGCTTGACCTTTTGAACCTGTCTCCAATCCAAAAGTGCACCATCAGAGCAGTGCTATGGTTGCCGGAGCTAAGAAATGAACTCATCCCGAAATGCAGAGAACTGTAAACAATGGGTCAATGGTCATAAAATTAATCCGCAATAAAAAAAATCTGTTTGGCAATGCAAATGTTGTGACAGAATTGAAATGTTTCAAATTAAGATGGATTTGGATGCACAGCAATTTTTTTGCTATAGAGTCTGACGGGTACTTTCAGACAGTAAAAGCAATCGAAAGAACCAGATAGGACTTATTGTGTCTTACTTGTCCAAACCTACAATGCATTCGGACCTGTGTAACTGTCTCCTTCAATGTCCAGACTACACAAAGTAAATGGTCATTATGCAAACATCCTAATGATTGTTTCATTTGAAATGAGATCACAGGGTTTAAGGGCGCTTTAGCTATTATGGAAACAATGGCAGTGGAATATCACTTTAAACTAAATTAGGACCAATATGTCCTTTGGGACATTACAGTTAGTGCCAAAATACATTTCTAACACGAAAAGACTGATCTTATAAGGGCGTTCTACAACTTTTGTACTACTGAATGTGTTTGGTTGGATCAACCATAACAGGAAACAAATTATATCGTCTGCACATGGTGAGATAAGAAGGTAAAAGAAAAAAGCTTTCATACAGTATTACTGAATCTGAACAGAATTGAAAACAAACGTTTCAAGCAAGGGCTGATAAAATGGAAAGTCTTGGGAAAGCATGTTGTAAGGTTTTCTGTTTGATAGGGATGTGATTCATGGCATCATCAGGAATCTATCTGAAAACTCATTAGCAAGAAAAGAGAATATGCAAGGAAATCAGTTCAGAGTTTAAACCTTTGCTATAAGTGTGATGGCTTCGACACAGAGAGAACTAAAATGTGCAAGTTATGATTTATTCAAAGCCTGCATGAGTGGGAGAATTAATTCAAAGACTAGATTGAAATAACTTGGAGCTACACTGAGGGGAAGATTAATGTCAGGAAAAGGGGGGTAGGGGGCGCGTCCATTTCCTTAACAGCCCGGGACCCTGGCGGAGAAACACACGGCTGGCTCCAGGGAGAGAGCGGGATAAGGGCCGTTTCAGAGGAAAATCACAAGAAGCAGAAATGACCGAGATGCTTCTTTTGGTCTGTTTTGACAGTATTTGTGACATTCTGTGGGAGAAATATACTGCTCTTTGCATAACCCCACCTTTTCTAAACCTTATAAAGCAATACTGCCAAAAGCATACAGAATGACCTAACCTCTGTATACACAATTTCCATAGAAAAAAGAATCCCATGGCATCTCTTTAGTATGTAAATAGCTTTTCCTAATAAAATAAAAGTATTTTATTTCTGGGAATGTTTATATAACAGATGAGTTTTATAAGATATCACAACAATGTATCAAATTGTTTTACAGTATAAATTGCAATATGAACTCCAATTCCTTAAAAACTGATCGTAGATGTCCTATACAGTAACTCGTATTTGCTTTATTTTTTTTTGCACCAGCTTATGTGTCCTGATCTCTGATATCAGCACATCCACCAAGATCTCTTTATCTACAATCCAAACTGGGACTTTCTTCACGCCCACAAGGATAGGATTAGACAAAATTGGGTTTGTTGGATATCTCATCTGTACTTCTGCTGCAGTCTGGCAGGTACGGTCTCCAGATGGAGGCATCTGCACACAGTCTGAGTAGAGAGCTTCAATTCTTTACACAGCTGCCTGTCTGTCTGCTCACATCGGTCCAGATGAAGAACCTTCTCATAATATCTCAACATTCCTCATCTACGGTAGAATAGGGTTTACTGAGTCACTCTTTGTGAAACGCTCATTAAATCTGTTTACTTGCCACAAGAATTCCTCTTTGGCTGTCTTTAGAAAACTATAGTGATAATAAAGTGTGTGTGTCCATGTGTACTTCCAAAAGGATTAGCAAAAGTATTTCACACAGGAATACTCAAAAAGAAATAAGCGCAGGCTTGCAAGGGCACAGCTGAGTGATTACTGCTTGTATTACATCTATTCTGTGGTGATGGCCTGACTTATTTTAACATTAGCTGTACACAGGAGAAAAAAGATTAGGAAACACTGGTATACAATATGAAAAGGCACATATTTTTTACAACGTGTTCTACAAGACATTTAAGGTTCGAGCTTCTCTCATTAAGAAAATTCAATTGAGATATTATGTATGTTTTCAGGCGATGTTCTTAATAGCACTGCAGCACTTTTCAGAATGTCAAACACAGTCCACTTTCCAGCCTTCCTCTCTCTGTCCACCCACCACCACTGTACCCACGATTCCATTGTGTGAGCTCACGTAACAGCTGTCAGCCCTCATACCCTGTTTCTCTTCACATCACACCTCTCATTCGTCTTCACAATGGCACGAGGTGGCGTAGACATTTAGACCTATATGGTTGTTTTTATATTTCCAACCTTTTAGGTTGCTATTTTAATGTACAGTATTCAAATAGGATGTGGTGAGAAATTTACAAAATTACAAAGATCCACTTAAGATTCCGTTATCAAAACAAAAACAGGTTTAATGTGTAGCGTGCTAGAAGGTCTGATCAAAGTTATAAGTCCATTTAGAAGTGCGTAAATAATTAATGATCGTGCCAATGCCAAGGTGAAATAATCAACTGTTAATGTGCTTAAGAAATCTGCCTTCTACTCTGCCTCCAGAATTATGTGGGTCAGGTACCCAGATTAAGGTCATGTGTTGTAAATGCCCCAGGGAACCAAAGCAAAAACAGGACAAAGGAAGGATTTGTTGACAATGGGTGCTTGACTTTTTCTTAGTGAATTCATTATTGCACATGGTGTTGATAACTCAAATCTGAATTTGATATTATTTTTGACCATTTAAACTCAAAAAGTAGGTTTTATTAGGATCTAAACTCAAGTAACATTTTTAATCACCCAATAATGAAAAGTCTGCAGAACACAAAAGAAGATTTTTTTTTAAACAACAGCTGTATACCCATTGACATCCAATGCAAGTCATGGGGCTCTGTCGTTGATCGTTTACCAACATTCTTTTAAAATATCTTCTTTTGTGTTATACACATGAAAGATAGCCATACAGGTGTGAAATGATAGTGAAGATAACTATGAAGAAAAAAACATGTTCAGCTATATGTTCATAATAATATTATTTAAATCAAAAGTTGTAACCGTTAACATTAGTTCATGCACTGTGAAAAAACATGAACAATTGTATTGACATGAACCATTAACGAATGTTGAAAAATGTTGTTCTCATTGTTAGTTCATTTTAGCAAATGCATTTACTGGTGTTACCAAATACAATGCACAATATGACTTATTATATAGATTTTAAGACTTCAACCACTGGCTATTTAAGAGCACACCATTAGTCACGCAGGTGTTGGAGACTTCAATTGAAGAGAGAGAGAGAGAGAGAGAGAGAGAGAGAGAACATATACACAGAAATCTCCCTTAATCACCTCCCAAAAAAACTATTTCAACAAGTATCACTTTGGTAGGGCCAGTCATAAATCCATACACTTTTACCCCAGACAAACCCTTTTCACCAGACAACCGAGGAACCATAGTGAGCAAGGCTTTTCAAAGATTCTTTTACCTTAGGGACCCCATATGTTTCCTCAAATAGCTCTGCTGTAATTGTTGCTGGGATATGCAACCAGGTTGCAGAGGTGGAGAATGAATAACCCATCCCGTCATATCTTCATCAGTATGTCGAGTCATGCTCAACAATGTTCATCCTCCAATTAAACTAATCAGCAATATACCACTATAAGATATACTGTATTCCAGATGTTTTTCAAGTAGCTTGCAGGAAAGGTCGAGGACGTGCTGAATTTGTTGAAATACATGCCAAATGCTTCACAGATATCGTCTGGAAATACTCTTTCCAATTCACTCTCCCGAGCTCCAGATTTAAACACACACTCACACCTCTGTATGGAGGCCTGGGTTAAACGAACAGAGAAGCATGTGCAACCCTTCTGAGAAACAAAGTCTTTCACACGGGATATCCGCACAAGAGACACACGCATTGGAAGAATTCTATAAAAGGTAGCCAACTAATGAGGCACCAAAGTTCAACAGAACCGGCGTAAGGGACTATGGCTGTGCCTGATTTCTTCTTCTCTGTCTTTCCTCCCTCCCTCTCTCTCTCTCTCTCTCTCTCTCTCTCTCTCTCTCTCACTGAGGCTCACTCAAAGCCATCTGCACTGTAATTCAATCATCAAGCTAAGCATTGGAAATAATGATTACTTGGATTAGCTATAGGACTCCTGGCCACTATCTTAATATTGACTGGCAGTGAGTGTAAATTTGAGCACTGGAAGTGGCTTCTTTATATTTTTTAAAGAATGTTTTGTGATGCTTTTTCAAAACCTCATCACATCATGTTCAGACTAAACCAGAACTAATTCTGAGCAATTTCACGTTAAGGCATCAGTAACAGAGAACAGTTTACATAAAGGATGTGTACGAATGTTCAAATATTTGAATATTCGATCCGCAATAACTATTCGAATATTAAAAATGCTATTCGAATATTTTCTTAAATTACCGCTTCTTCACTTCATCTGTAATGATTTTATAATATACAGATAATATAAAAAATATTTTGTGTGTGTTCCGAAATCTTTGTTCACTCAGACCGCTAGTTTAAATATTTTAAGTTTACACACCGGATGCCCGGATCGCATGTTCTGCTCTGTGAAACTGGTGAGCCACAGAATTCGTTAACATTACTTACATTAGGTATATAAATACCAAAACGTAATATTAAATGATTAACAATAATTCATGTATTACCATAACTTGTTCGGAGCGGTCGTTCTTTGTAAATTAATATTCGTTTGTTAAAAATATATGAAGTAATGCTAATTTCAACAACTTGAACCATGAAAATGTACATTTCACTGCAACATGGTACCAATTTGTTAATGAATTTGGCCTTAACATAAGACTGTCAACTTTTTCTATAGCTAAAAGCAAGAATTCACCTTCAATTAGAGTCGTTGCCTTCAAGGTTCAGCCTGTAAATACATTTGCACGTATGCTTTTGTTTGTTTTAAAACATGCTGTGATTCCATACCTTAGATCAAATAAATAGGCCTAACTTGTTTATTGATGCACATGCAATGCAAAGCTAAAATAGACAGACAGTGACTGTGAACGACAAGAAAACTATTTATATCATTGATATGCTATGCTGATCAGCAGTAAATATCTTCTTCAGATGACGGTCACGTAATAAACAGGGAAACAAGCACTATGGCTCCGTCTTTGATGGAGGGTATTTTTAGGATCTTAAACGTTGGCATGGAGGTATCAAGCCTGTTTACTTTATTTTTAATCAACATTATAAACAATAAAGCCTGAGTAAAATAGACCTATATGCTTGTTCTTCTTACCAAGAACATGTAAAACAAAATAAACAAGATAATTTTATATATATATATATATATATATCACAGACTGCCAATATACGTTGTGCTTTGTGTGTTTTCTTTTTGTATTTTAACGTTTTGAATGCAGTTTTTATGTAATTTTTTATCAAGATTAAAAAAACGTATAAACACGATATAATATTAATGCATTATGAATATTTTATGATAATTATAAGCTTGATGTGAAACTGTGACTAAATAAAAAAATTTAAATAAACCAATGAGCTCCAATATTCCAAAATGAAATTATTGAAAAATGCCAAACAAAATGCCTCCTCAACTTGCCTATAGATGTTCAAAGCTACAACAATCAATAGTATCTCAGAACATTGTTTTTGTAAAAACAAATGCAGGTAGGGAATTTCAATTGATTGACCAAAACTTTGTTGCAAAGCCGAGTTAACATCCGGCGTAACCAATCACTGTCAAACAGAGACTGCAGTTGCTTTGACTGTAACTAATTGGCTTCTGGGTAGCTTTGTGTTTCCAATACAGAGGTGGAGCTTGACATTAAACCTAACAAACACTGTCCCCATTGCTTATCAGTCTTGCTGTCTCTGAAGAAGCTGATTTGTTGTTTGCGTGTGAAAACATATTTGATTTGTCTGTAGAGCTTTTTGACCATGTAAACTCATGAACACTGTGCTTGCTCAATAAGCCTGCTGGTTGAAATGGCACATACTTAACCCTCTAAAATCCAAATTACTCTAATCAATCATGAGTCATGATCTGCACACCATAAATGACTAAATATTCAAATGTATAGTATGCGAGAATGTAAATCATAGCCACAAGAACCACTGACTTTTATGTAATGACAAAAAGCTGTCATCACTTACACACATCACACATCTACATGTTGCTTCAGTGGCGTTAAGCCAAGTGATGAAGCTCATTGGCAGATCGTTCCCGTTTCTCCCATTGTGAAAGTGCACCGATGTGAATGCACCTCATGCTTGCTCACCCCATCATTACAGGGGGCCGGTATTTAGCTGAGCAGGAGTGCCACACCGGAGAAGAGGATGAGAGATGAGTGTCGAGAGCCCCGGGGGTTATTTTAATCCAGATACGCTCAGCACATGTAAAACAAAGAAAATCTATCGCAGCCGAGCTGCTGTGCAGGACACACTGTTGAAAATGTCACAGATGTGGTCAAGGAGATGAAACAGAATCTGGCCATGCAAAGACAACACAGATGAGAAGCTCAATCCAGTTGTGCATCTGCTAGAACATTCACACGTTTAGCAGAAGACGACGTGGACCTGCTGAGCAAATCTTATATTCTATGGGAATTATATTTAATATGGGATTGCACAAGATGATACTCACAATGTGCATCAATAAAAAAATGTTCAGTAGGAGGTATGTGTATTAAACAGCTGTGTCTAGAGAGAATACATTGCCTCCCAAATCAAACCTGAATATTCATTTTATTACCGCATATTCACAATTCACACAAAAAAGCCTTCACTAACAAATGTAAATGGCAATTTATTGAGGTGAGTGTGTCAGAATAGATGCACATTTTCCAGCTGGGAAATGAAGCTATATAAGGCATGCAAGACATGATGGATGCCCTCGAAGTAAAGAATGGCGTGAACCCACGCAGAATGCGCCGATCATATGAATCAGTCGAGCTTTAAAATAATATGACTGTCTGGACCACTGGGAACTCTCTCCCATCTAAAACCAAGAGCTCGAGTGAAACCAGTAAACATCTCCAGCATTAATTAAAGGGTAGGGCTTTCTTCAGCTGGGCTCAGTCTCATCAGAAAGTGATCCAACTACTCACGATCTTACTTCCCACCACGAATGATTTTGAAAACACCTACTTGCTTTCCCAGGCTTGGGCCTCTGCAGGAGCTTCTGCACCGTCATCAGGTCCTCGGTCTTCACCGCTTGAAGTAATTCCTGATCTTTCCCCATCGTTATTAATGTTTACATCCAAAGCATCCTCTGAATGTGCGAGTAGTGTTGCCCAGAGAGCTCCTCTGCGGATCCTCCCTCTTGCGATGGAGCTGCAGGGCGCGATGATGATGATGATGATGGCGGAAGGATGCTCTTATACTATAGAGCTGGTGCAGCTGGTTCCTATATGGATCACAGATGTTTTTTTATTCCGATTTCGTGGAGCCGCCAAGTGATTGATTTAGGCGTACAGCCGAGATCCAATGCGCCGTATTCACAAGCACATTAGGGGTGAATCGGGTTATCAGTCCGATGCGTAATAACCAAACTGTGATCGGTCCCTTCTAGAAAATCATTATCGGATGGATCGCGTTTTGATGGCGTGAGCGGCTTGCGTTGCAAAGAAATACCAATTCGGTTTTGCTTTAAATTCCCATATGCGCATTTACCTGGGGTCCGCGAGGCTGTTCCGATGAGACGTCAGTCGGTGATGCCAAGGCGCCGAGCGCGTAGTACTCGCGCTGTTATTTTCAGTCCTGTGATGGATTTACACAAGGAGTGTGCAATGTGCATTACCCCAGCCGTGGATTGGGCTGACAACATTGCTGTGGTAAATGGCTCCGCTTCATCCAGAGGGCGGTCCCTGAGTTTAGCAACACCCCCCATTCCTGTGCTGACATCCACATGCTGCTGGAGTACAATTTGGCATCGGCGAATCACAAGACTAGGTCGGTTGGCAATATGATGGAGATTCGTTATTATTGTCATCCGCCTAAGATGGACTGTGTGTGCATGTGCACTGGGACGCAAAACGGAGCACTGCTGATGCTGCCACTTTTCGGGCGTTTGTATTCAGACCTTATTTGAATACGAATAAAAAGGTGAGACTTGATAGTAGATGACACTTGTTATTTAGTTTTTCTATCTCTAACTATCAGGCAACTATTCGGTATGAATGAGTCAGGAGATTACATAATAAGATACAAAAAGAGGGTGGCAACATGGTGCCTACCAAACTATAACTGTTCGCTGAATACCTAGCCAGACGTATTTTCTTAACTACATCTCACATTGTGAGTCAAGCTGACCCTCTTTCAGCAACAGAATCCAGATAGACGTGCGCTATTCACAGCTCCTTCCATCTCTTAAAAACAGCAGTTTTGGGAAACTGAATTGGTAAGCAAACACTGTTCATTGGCACTTGCCTGCCCCTGGGTGCTGGCACAACTCGGTCTTCGCTTTAGCTATTAATAACAAACATTTCTCAGTAGTGGCAAACCAATTTCCATGAACATTTTACCCAAATATGTAAATGTAATTTAAAGTTAAACAAAAGCCAGTGTGATGCACTTCAGTTCATCTTTTTACTGGCCTGCTTCCATCAACATCACCATATTACAGATCATCACCGTCCATATTTTCCTGCAATGTGATGCAGAGCCACCCAGTGGTGGCTTGCAAAGCATCTTTAACGCTCGTCCTCATTGACTGTACATCTTGCGTATACTGACCTCTAGTGTTCGCTAATCACATTGCATCTCAGAATGCACGAATGGGTGGAGACAGACATGGGAAGCAGATTGTTTTGCGGCTACCACTTAATCTAAAGACTACGTATTTTTAAATGTGATGGAAATAACATCACATACATGGTGGCGTTACATGCTGTTCTTACAATTCTATAAAAAAATCTTAAATGTTTTGAACTGTCGGCACAGTTAGATGAACAATTTAATAGTCACAATTCTAGTAAATTATAGTGAAATAACCCACTATGCATTACTGGTATAGAAAATGGGTGGATGATGGATGGATGGATGGATCCATTATTGTCCATTGATAAATTAAAGCTTCATAGTTGTACTCAGCTTCTCATAACTGCAGGCAAAGTACAAGAACATTTCTGTAGGCACCCCATGTCAACATTGTAAGTCACGTAGTAGGTGAAAGTAAATGCTGTTGATGTCACCACTTTAAATTTTAGTTTGTTTAGTTTTTAGTACAGTTAATTAATCCACCATTTCTATAGTTATAAAAGCAAGTCGGCAATGTGGCTAATTATTACATCATATATAAATATATATCCTATTGGAATAATACAGTACTGACACTCATGGTTAATGTATGCCTTAATCTAAAAACATTGGTTGTAAATAATTCTTCTTTTGGGCATTGTGGCAGTGTTTTGAGTTTATGAATATATATGCTGGATGAAAACTTTTATTTTGTGATCGCAGTGTGAAAGTTTAGCTTTTGTCTGCCATACGCTTCCTTTATGCGCTTGAGGTTTTTAACAAAAAAAACGGGGCGGGAGTCCAGTAGCGTTTCGTGATCTGATTGGCTAGCAATGACAGCAGACAGTAGGAAAACATGGCGATCTGTTATTTGATTGGCTGACAGGTTTGTATCAAACTGAAAATATTTGCCCGCAGCGCTTTACTGTTGCCAGAGCGTCAATGGCGGAACTCCGCTGCGTAAGTTAATATGACACAAGGCAGGCTCACATAAGGTAAATGGCAAAAATCGCTTACAAAAACTTCGCGTTTCTTCTACCGTTTTAGTTTTTAACTGCAAGTTCTGATTCTTTATGATGATGCTTATGGGTGGAGCAGTCTGAAGTTCATACTATAGCAGAGTCTTGTTAAATGCTTTCTTCAGGTTTGATATACATGGAGAATATTTTAATTTTCATGTGTCTTTGCTGTGGAGTTTATGATATGGGGTTTATTTCTTTGTCTTTGTTTGTTTCGTTGTCGCCCTTGTTTTCTATGTATGAACAAGTATGAACATGTTGGGAGTTGTGTGATGCATTAGTGTTGCCTATAGAGAATTATTGTACTGCTTTATTTAACTCGTCTCTAGTGCTGAGACAAGAATAGAAAGGCAATACCCTTTTTTAAGATACTGTAACGGTGATGGGCAGCAAAGATTAGAAATGTATGCCAGTTTATAAACACATGTGTATTTAATTCATATTTGGTCTCCATCATAAGAAGAGGGCCCTTTAAACTGTTGATCCATCAGTGGGTAGTCACAGTTTGTGAAGCAGGGCATTTTTATGATCAGTAATGTCCCAATGTTGGCAGGAGACATATTATTTTGTCTGTAAATCTAGGTCACCTCCCACTGAAAGTCAGCCGGTCCTGTTCTTTACTCCCTGGTGTATTCGCTTGTGGGAAAGGATCAGTCTCGACCAGCAACAGATAATATAATTGCTTGTCTTAATGCTCTTTTCCTAGATTACTAACCCCCACAATCTGGAATCCCTGTTGCTAAACCTTCCTTTTTGATCAATTTTCATGTTGAATGTCAAAATCTGCTAAATTTGTAGCTCTTACTGCTCATAATATTATTTTAATCACAGAAAATGAAGTTCTAAGTTAACATACCTGTTGACGCAGTTAGTTACACTTTGACATGTTTTGAGTCTCACAGGTGTGGGGATGAAAGCGTTCTCATGGGAGCTGCATAGCTTCATTCTTTATTCGATCCACCTGTCCTGTATCCGTTTTCACTTGCACAAATAAACAGCTAGGCAGCTTTTATCCTTTTCTGTACAGTGATACCAATGTTCTACAGGAACTATTGGATGAGGTGTAGTTTTGTTCAGGGTAGACTGTATGGATAGGTCCAGTCATGTTTGTGAATTCAAACCACATGGGCAGATGAAAGACATGTGATTACTTTCATTTTGACCTTTGGGGAAGTGGTTTTATTGTAGCCGTGAATAGCATTTACCCGAATAATAAAGAAACAACAGATATTTCAATTCAAATGTATTTATTTTGTGCTTTCCACAGTTTTGCACTGTTGCTAAGCAGATTCATATAGATTGAAACAGAGATATATGTCATTATGAAAGAATATATAAAACAGAAGTTTGCAGTTTTATTGCAGTTTTTCTCAATATGACATACATGTTTATCAATATATTTTCCACTGGATAATACATTTTCATTTTACTTGTTCTTTTGTATTTACAAAATTGTGTTTCTCAAAAAAAGGTAAGGTTATCTCCATTTTTGTAACTTTACCTAAATACATGTACAAATATTACTGTTGTTTTGCTTAAAAGTGAAGATTAACCAATTTTGTTTGCATTATTTGAGGTCTTGTGAAAATACCGAGCATCTTTTCTGTTATTTTGACCTGTTTATTCAGTTTGTATTTTTTGCAGACAATAACAGACAATATTTTTTATTTGAAATTATGGGAAATTATATTGTTAGTAGTTCACAGAATAAAAAAAACTATAATTCTATCTAAACACATATTACTATTAAATTCATAATAATTGAAATTTTGTCCACGGCTGTATATATTCATTGTATTCATATAAATACTTCATATTGAGGAAAAACTGCAATATAACTGTGCCATACTATAAAAACTATACACAATCAGTATGAATTCATAGTACACACCTCATGAAGCAGAATGTAGCCTGCAGGGAATCATTTCCGTGACTCCTGTGATATTTGCGCTGATGTGATAGATGACTGCATGACTGCAGTATGAGCTCAGAATGGTGAAATCGACAAATGAGCGTGTGAAGGTGTTGTTATGATTCAAAACACGCATGAAAATGACGTAGTTAAGGATATCAGTGTTTCATAGTCACTGTTGAATTTTTTCATATGATCACTGACCCTCAGGAACAGGTTATGGTTTTGAGGCCTGTTTGGAATTTCATGCTCCTGTTATTATTACTCGAGCTTTGTTAGTTTGACATTTTCCAAAGTGGGTGTGTTATGGCTTCTGTTGTTGTCACTGCCGTGTTATAACATCACAGATACAAATCCAAGCCGAAGTTTGTTATCTCTATCAATGGAAATGTTTTCTTACACTTTACCTTGATATTTGTGCTTTGGTAGAGGCCACGAGGATGTCAATTGAGGCAGAGGCATTGCTGCAGGAGGCAAAGGAGAGCATCGAGGCAGCCCAGAACTACAGGAGCGAACTACAGCAGAGACTGCATGGACTCAGCCAAGCACGCAAACAGGTATTGCTGTGAATCTCTGTACTGACACAGAAAATGATTTCTTATATTATTTTCAGTGTATAATGTTTAACAGTTATTCGTAGTAGGAATTTGAACCAATGAGATAGGTGGAGCCATCCATTTTGACATTGTGTCACATTGGTTTTACGGGCAGCATTACCGTCATACCAAACCCATTCCGACAATTATGAGATTACTATCGATCGCATGCAGCATCACCCAAACAATATCTTCAAGCACATCAACAGTGCAACAATAAAGACTCATACAGCGCTCTACAGTGCCCAAATAATGTGGCATATGTGGGTGTTTTCGAGAGCGCAAATGTGACACTTCTGCCGTCTTGGTGAAGTGAGTCGGCCCTCTGTGCCAGGAAGCCTGTTGGTCAGCACAGAAGGCCTGATTCATGCTGCGTGTCTCCCGGGGTGGCTGAAGGATGCAAAGCTGCTCGCTGTTATCGGCAAACTCCTGCTTCTGGCATCTTACCCAACTTCCTCCTTCCCCCCACTTCCCAGAATGCCTTGTTCAGAGTGTAAACAAGGCTGTTATTTCCTGCTCTTCCTGCGTAAGAGACAGTGAACTCAGAGAATTTTTAAGCTCACGGCTTCTTCACAGGATGGAGAATTAAACCAAACTCCTCCGGTTCTAGGTCATTGATGGGTGATTGGGCGACACCCTACGGTGCTCTGTGATTAACCTCACAGTGTGTGCAGCCGTCTAAGTAAAATCCCATATGTGCAACCCATCTGATATGATTATACCACATGCCATGCTCCGTTATGCTCAGCACAGAGACACAGTATTCTGTGTATAGGTCAACGCATGAGCTGCACATGGACCCTGTTACAATTTACTTCCTGTGTTATTTCTTGTCTTTGTAAGGGCCTCCGTGTATGACGATCCAAGTGTTCAATGAATTTAAATGGTTATAGTTACAGCTGTTTACCATGATTATACGTAATGCATATTGACAATGCAGTACTGTTATCATATATATACATTTATTTTTAAGTGTTGTCATATCATATATCAGTTTTTATGCACATGCCAAATGCCTATAACATCCTTTTAATTATCAGTTAAAAGAATATATAGTCTACAGCCACAGAAAAAATTAAGAGACCATTCCAAATTTTCATTTCAAATCAGCATTTCTAGATGTTTTGTGTCCATTCCAGTCCAGTGTCTGTTGAATTTCAACGAAATCAAACCTCAGGAGTGACATAAAGTCATCCAACAGCAATGTAAAAGACTTGACAGCATGACAAGACACATAAAAACTGCAATGAAAATCAAGGTTATTACATAAATAAAAATTATACTGTTGTATAGCTTGAATGTGAATATTAACTTGTTTTCTTTGCCGTGTTTAACTGTGTAAACTTATTTTGATCTGTTTTGAATCATTTTCTGCAAATAAATGTAAAAAAAAATTGTTTGAAATTTGGGAGAAATGACAGATAGTAGATCACAGAATGAAACAAAACACCTGTTACCTAAACACATACCTATAAATAGTAAAATCAGAAAAACTGAAAATGGTCTCTTATTTTTTTCCACAGCTGTAAGTTTTTGGTCATACCATGCAGCCATCCTTAGTAAACTTGATGTTGTATCTTAAAATGTTTCTTGTCCACTTCCTCTTTACTATTTACACTTCTTCGTAGCTGCTTAGGCTTCCCTAAAATCTACAAGTTGGCTTTGTTTGTCACAGCTTGTCACCTACAAGTCATATAGGTGTCTGTGCCAGTCTAGGACAAGTAATAAATGTGTTATAAATCTGTAGGTCTGCATGACTTTATAATCCCAGCGATCCAGGTCCTACGTCTAAACATCCTGCGCTTCCAATCGCCCCCCCACCCAAAACAAGCCGATCCCCAGAGAGCCTCCCTCCACCCTCAACACACCCTTTTCAGCTCATTGTCACGGATAACAATATCTAGCCAAGAGATTCAGTCCTGGCTCAAAGTATTCACATCGATCACGATTAGACTTGAGGCGAATGAGGAATATTGCACGTCTATGGACAGAAGCATTTCCTGCATCAGCCGCAAACAAAGCACTTTCTGGAACTTAACAAACGGATGTGATTAATAACACACTCTTAATAAACTTTTATTAAAATAATTCTTTTGAGCTTTGTCTATTTATCCCGGTCCACTTTATCTGTGTTATTTTAGACCGTCTTCTCACTTCCTTCTCACTGCGACAACAGTCTGTCGAGGACCATGCAGCAGGTCGACAGTATCGTCCTGACAACCCATTTTCCATGTTTTTGCACTGTGCACGTATATGCGTATCTGTCGACATGCATTCGCTCAAGGCAGCGTTACGTTTCACTGATTAGAAGGGCCTAAAATGTTCCTCGTTCCAAAAATATGACTCAACGGATTGTAGAGTATGTTTGCCTGTATTATAGTTTGTCAGTGTGAGGAAATGGTTCACATCAATGTTTGTGTTAGAAGAAAAAGGATCTAGTGATTTTGAAATTTCAACTTCATTTTTGTAGTAAAGGTAATTAGTGAATTTAAAACTTTGCTCATGCCAGAGTATTATGATATGGCACTGAAGAGCCTTTAAGAGCCATTTTTACAAACCGGGTTTCATGTTCACAAGGCAAGAGGAACTGTTTTTTTTTTGCATTGTAAACCGCTAGACTTCCTGTCACTCTTGGCTCCATTTTGCTGAAGGTGAAGCAATTACTCTGAAGCACGCATCAAGTAAAATGAAATGTACCATCTACTTGTAACCACATCCGCTTTTAGTCATAAACATCGTCTTGTACATGTAAATGTGCCTGTGTGGCCCTTAAAATGACAAGTTACTTTGATTTATGAAACACTTACTGTATGTAACATTTTTAAGACATACAATATTTGATTCACAGTTGTAACACTTGTGAGTTATGGTGTTGAAATGCTTAATATGAATTACCTGATACATTTATATCACGCAAGTGTTTAAACCACCTATGAACTTAACAACACAGTTTAGGCAAACCCAATTGGAACCTATGATTTACTTTTTTCTCTGCATTTGTAAGTTATTTTACAAGATAAAAATCAGTTTTTTCAGCAGGATTTATACCTCTCTTTTGCAAATTTGTGCCATGTGTAGGTACGGGGCAGTGCCAGCCAGACGCGCGAAGCTCTGCAGCGGCACTTTCAGGATCTGCAGACGACTGTGAGCCGGCTACTGACTGAGAGGCTGAACGCTCTGCTCCAGGAAGTCGACAGCATCGAGCTGAATAGCGTCAGCCCCTTAGACGACTGCCAGAAGCTTATTGAGCATGGAATCGGCACAGCCGATGAACTGCTCAGAGAGGGTGAGTGTGTCTGAGCTCAAAGCCACAGCAGTGGAACTAAAGGTCATCCACAATCATTATCTGCAGTGATTATTCAGCTACAATGAGACAAGCTCTTATAATAATCTCGTTGTTTGGAATTTAAAGTATATAAAGACCCTAATTTGTTTTGAGAAAGTATCTGTTAGACTACAAAATTAGATTTAGGCTTGTGATAAAAGGGTTCCTTGTTTGAAGAATAGTCAGTGGCTGTCAGTTCCGAAGTTAATATTAAAATACGCTTTTGTTACCATTAGTAAATTCTTACAGTAAGTTCCTTGTGAAATTACATGAATGAACAATAAGCAAGTAAAGTTTAACACGAACACACTACCTAAGATTAATGCTATAAAATGATTTTGTTATTGTATGGTGTGAAGATCCAATGTGTAATGTTTTGGATGATCTATTGACAGAAATGCAATTTAATATACATAATTTTGTCTTTAGAGGTGGATAATGTTATTTAAGGGTGCTCCGATTGATCGGTCGCCGATCATTATTGGCCTATAATCACCATAAATAGTTGAAATGACACAAAACGTATAGACAGTAGATGTGTTCAACTGCCACGCTGTGCAGACCGAGCAGCGTATGAGGTCTGGACTGTTCAGCTCAGTCACTCACTCAGCTGTTATTCCTTTTTGTTGCAATAACTGTGATCTAAACGTCCATCAGAGATGTGGTTTCATCTGTATTTGAGGTGCTAGAAAACATTTAAAGTAATTTGCAGGTGGGACGTGTCCCCTCCCTACCATTTTTTGGAAAAAAGATTGAAATGCTTGCAGAAGATGTGTATTGTTTAGAGCCAATCTATCCCAGCTATTTATATTTCTATATATAATATTTTCTATTCGTTCACACACAAACGTAGTAACCGGTCAATGAAACCCGCATTTTGGAAAACTCCGGCCAGGGTGAAGATTTTTAGAAACTAATATTTGATGTATGACGTTGGAATGCGTGCCGCATTCTCTGTTGTTTGACATCAGATTCCAGGCTTCTGATTGGCCAACACGGCTTTATGGTTAGGGTTTTATTGCCACCAGTCGGTTTGGCTTGCTTTTGACAGCGATTTATAGTGTGTTTTTGCGTTTTCGGGTGGACGCAGGTTTTTTTTTTAAACGAAGAAGGACAAACTTTGTTTATAAAAATACCGAGTACGTGTGGACTAGGCCTAAATCTTGTTGGATACGCTCTGTCAGGAAAACCTTGTGGCTCCACCCCCCTCTATCTTCACTGAACTGTTACTGCAGTTCATTCTACATCAGCTGAACATCTTGCAAGGGTAATGTTGTTGTTAAATAAAGATCTTGTTGTTTGAACAAGTACGTGTTTACTTTACGCAAGAAAGATTATAGCCATGTCCCAATTGGGGGGCTGCAGCCTTCTAAGGTCGCAGACTTAAAAAACGAGGACTTGTTCTTCACAGCACGCAACCTCAAAAGTCCAAGAACCGAACTAAATTTCCTTATTGCGTCACCTGCGGCTCATGTTAAAGTTTTTATGTATTTGAGGTCATTTGAGACATTTGGGACCGGAGAGAGAGGGCTAGCATTTGCCTGCACTTAATAGCATGTTCACACAGTAGCATTCCATCTTTTATAAATTATAATAATTATTATAAATTATTATACATTTTACAACAGGAAAACAGCTCCCATATAGCTATATCAACGTTGTAACCTGTGATGATGGACAAAATTCACATTTGCATACATTCGCTGGTCAAAAAAAACATAACGTTAACTGCATTTTATTTTGACACAAAGCGACTGAGTTGCACGGAATCTCTGTCAGAATGTGTCAGACAGCACAACAGTATTACGTTCTCTTTCGTGCGTGAATGAGCAAAAACACACAGGATTATGCCTTGAGGCTCATTATTTTGAATATTTTCGCAAGCACAAAGAAAAATAGGAAACGTGTCATCTGCGCAGGGCGTCAGCTCTTAAAGGGGCCGCATTCTTAAACTTGCTGTTGTGACTCCTGTTAAAAATGTTATCTAAGAGCAAAAGAACAAAATCCAACAAACTTCCATATGAAAAAAAACTAACAATTAATATTTTATAAAACCCCCAAAATATCTTATATCCGCAACTGACCATTTTTTTTAAATTAAGTGTCAAGCTTTATATTCTAAGCACAAAACAGTTACACGACAGTGATGGGCCTGATTCACTTACAACGAGGAGACGGCCTACAGAAAGGAGGTATGCAGTCTGACACACCGGTGTAAGGATAACCATCTCTTGCTCAACACCTTCAAAACCAAGGACCTGGTGGTGGATTTCAGGAGGCAGGACAAGGAACGCAGCCCCATCACCATCAACGGGACACCTGTGGAGCGGGTAAACAGTTTCAAGTTCCTTGGGGTGAAAATCTCACATGGACTGTTCACACTGATGCAGTGCCAAGGAAGGCACACCTGCACCTCTTTTTTTCTCAGGCGCCTGAGGAAGTTTGAGATGAGCCAAAAAATCCTCAGAAACCTTTAATACTATAAATGCACAGTTGAGGGCATTCTAACTGGCTGCATTACCGCCTGGTATGGAAACAGCACTGCCAGCGAGCGCAAAGCACTGCAGAGGGTTGTGCGAACTGCCCGTTGTGTTTTGGGAGATGAGCTTGGGAGATTCCTCTCTCCAGGACATCTACACCAGGCGGTGTATGAGGAAAGCCAGGAAGATCATCAGTAATTCCAGCCACCCGAATCACTGGCTGCTCTCCTTGATGCCTTCGGGCAGACGATACCGGAACATCCAGTCCCGCACAAACCAGTTGAAAGACAGCTTTTTTCCTCCGGCTATGAGACTGCTCAACATCAAAAACTGACACACTCCACGTCCACAAGTTCACACTTCTTTTTACCATGCACTACACAGTTTCATGGACTATAATGCATCATGCATTACACCTTATTCAATAACCATCCATATCCAAATGAACATGCCTATATGTGTACTATGTGCACTATGTGGTTGATTGATGTGTACGCCAGCATATTTAATGTGTATATTCAACGTCTAATGTGTATATCTTGTGTATATACTGTTCATATGTGCATAATGTATACTGTCTTTTTTATTTTGTTGTTTGTCATACTGATGTCTGTCCAACTGCATTCTACTTTGTATTGAGTACACACCCAAGACTTGCACTCAACAAACGTGGTGATGAGACAATACACGTCAGTTGAGTTAAAAGTGGTTAAAAATAAATGAACATGGCAACACTGCTAAAGAGCGCTCTCCAACAAAACACAGCGCGTCTGTCAGAGGTACTTTAGTTTAATTCATGGACAAAGCGAAACTTAGCTAAAAATATCAGATACCAAACTATCAGAGCATTCATTCCCGCATTTAAATGGGGTTGTCACTCCCGAGAGTTTTGTAGTTTGCATGTGTTTGTTTTTATTCTGTTGTTTTTTTATCATTATTAAACAGGAAAGCTATGTTTTACGCTAAGCTGTTCCTTTGGGTGCTATCACTTATGTTTACATCCTAAAATGGAGAAGAATATGTTGTTTACAAGTTGTCAATGATTCCTCTTCATCTCTTAATTCATTAGGTAATATACACTGTTCTTGGAAATTGTTAAATAATACTAAATGACAAATGGCAGGCTTCCTATAGATTCTGTCATCGGTGATCGTATCAGTCGCTGACGACATCTTAGTTCTGTGTCAGCCACTGTAGTGCTCCGAAAGGGACGGGTGTAGTGAGCCATTTGTTGCAATTCCCAACCTCACCGCTAGATGCCGCTAAATTTCTGCACCTCAATACCTACTGCTTTTTCCAGTGAAAATCTGGGCAACTGAAATTATTCACAGGGCAACTACAAATCTGAACTATCGTGCATTCTGTGTAAGTGTTTGGTTCCCTGCTATGTAAATAATTTGCAGAAATGAAATCTAAAGCAGATTAAAGGGTTACATGAACTAACAAACTGAACTGAAACTGAAACCTGTAAATTCCCTTTGAGATTTTTGCAATCGCTTTACTTCAACTGCTTTTACGATCAACCGCTTTTAATTCTTACAGTTAATTGTCCATTTGTACAACCTATCTGCAACACTGTAAGCATGAACATAATAATCCGTCTGTGTGACTGTCCCTGCAGGGGAGGCTGCCATCCGCTGCGGAATAAATGAGAAGGAGGACAAGCTGGGCAGCTTCACTAAGAAAGCCCTGCAGATCCAGTTAGACAGGTGAGGAGCACAAAAACTCATTCACCTCACAGACAGTGGAGGCACTGAATGAAAAAGCGCTTGGATTGTCATGATGTCACATTTAATTTGTGTTATGTCTGAATACGTTATCATCTTTATGTGCCCTCAGCCTGCCTGAGGTACCTGCACTGGTGGATGTGCCCTGTCTGTCTGCGCAGCTAGATGACTCTTTACTGCACATGTTCCGTACTCAAGTGGCTCAACACGGCAGCGTGGCTTCTTATCCGCCGGTCCAGATTGAAGAGCTGGTCGAGAGACCGGGTGGTGTGCTGGTGCGCTGGTGCAAGGTGGGCCAACCTCTAATTTTTAGAACACACGATGTTCATGTTTTGTAGTCGTCTAACACCCTGTTGTTAAAGAGCGATCATTCATACTTTACAAAATCATACACAGCTGTTGTTTATAAAGCTGACCTAATTTTCTTGTGAAATCTTATAATTCTCAGTTTAAGGTTGGTTGATCTTCAGCCCCTGTCGTTTGTTTGTAGGTGGATGATGATTTTACCCCTCAGGACTACCGGTTGCAGTATCGCCGTGGTAACTCTTCTCAGTATGAGGACGCGTACATCGGTAAAGACACCGAGTTCCTGGTGCTTCACCTTGACCCGCATGTGGACCACCTGTTCCGTGTGTGTGCCAGAGGAGAGGGACGAACCGAGTGGAGTCCGTGGAGCATCCCACAGACTGGTTCCACCACCCTTGCACCCCACAGTAAATATTTAGAAACAACTATGCAAACATTATTAGACATTACATCAGCTAAAGAGAGAGCAAGAGCTTGTTTTATTGTGTGTTTACAGAATGGCGTGCCGGTGTGGATGGATACATTTTAAGCAGTAGGAAAAACATCACCATGCGCAGTGACTCGACGCCAGGTCACGGGGGTGTGCTGTATTCCAACTCCCCCACCTACTTCTGCGGCCAGACCCTCACCTTCAAGTACATTTCCGACTTTTATGAAATGCAATACAACTTGCCAATAGGCTTCAAAGAGGTGGTACTGTTACATTAGTCGTACATTTCCAGTGTCGGTTGAAAGTGGGACACTTAGGTTTAAATCACATAAATTACATTGAACAGAAGTATGAGTACTGTACTTATAAAAATAAACTCTTTGAATCCAAATTTAGTTTTACAGTTTTTAGAACAAAATAAAAAAATATATATAGTTCTGTACTTTATTATTATAAAAATGACTCGCCATTAAAAATAGTCTGGTTTGGCTTAAAGTTACAGGATTAACAGAAGTCTTACCTTTTTACCAGATTTTTGTCTCTGAAATGTGTCTGATTTTTGTCTCTGTAATGTGTGTTTGCAGGATCACGGCTGCAGGACCAACAGATAAGCGTGATAGTTTAGGTGTGTGTGCGGACAACAGAACTGGCACAGACTCATTGCAGAGGGACCAGGCTGTCTGCATCTCCACCAATGGTATGATTTAATGTGATTTAACCTTGTTTTCACAAAATGAACAGAAGGAAAAATTATATATTACTTCTGATATATACCGTTTTCAAAAAATGAACAGAAGGAAAAATTATGTATTAGGTCTGATATTTAATTTATAATTGTAATAATTCATTTCTATTTAGATGCACTAGTATACACATACAAAGTAAATGTATCTGTACATATTGCTGTTTAAATTCAGAATATCAATTCTGTTTATGTGAAATTAATTCAAATATCTCATTTATAAAATGCTCTGTATTAAGTGTGCTCTTTCCTCACGGTGCTCTGTTTCTCCTCCAGGTGCTGTGTTTGTGAATGGAAAAGAGATGACCAACCAGCTGCCATCCGTCAATGTTGGTTCATCCGTGACCTTTGACATGGAAGTGGTCAACATCTTTCCTGTGAGCAATAACAATAACCCTAACGATAAGGGAACCTTCAAGCTGAGGGTGACGATTGGCTCAGGGAACAGAGAAGTGGTGTTCGATTGGCTGCTGGATCAGGTTGTGGACAGCCTGTTCTTCGGCTGCTCTTTCACACACACCGGATGGAAAGTGCTGGTGTTTTGATTGTATTTTTAAGTTATAATGATGAAAACATGGTAAAAGATCCAGTGTGCTGGACCGTACCGTATCAATGTATTCAGTTCTATATTCAAGACCTCAAGTTCCTTTTAAATGTTGTCAAACTTCCTCCAGATTTTTACAGTTTTTTATGTCACATTTTGGGTCATTCTGCCTATCAACCAGTTATTGTTTCTAAATTGGTGTTGAGAACCAGTCATCACAGAATAGCTAATGACTAAAATTGAATGTTCTGTGATACGAGGCCAGTCACTACTCAATGGTCTTATCACATTCATACCCGTGTTGTGATCTTTGCATAACAGTACATGTTTGTACAAGACAGTCCGATATAGACCTTTTCTCGCAGGTTATGTGTAGCAAAGCATGCTGGCCTGGTTTACCACAAAATAATTAATCCACTGTGAAATTCTCAAGCACTCACAAGTACTTCACAAATTATAGCAAATGTGTGCACTAAATTCAATGCTCAGACAATCCTTTCTTCCGTAGGTCACATGATGTGAGGAGTTCCTGTAATACACACAAACCTGTAGCCTGTTTCAGCTGTTTAAATATTAGAAGCTGCTGTGTTTAGAACATAATGGTTTGATGTACCTATCAACTGTTTTTTGCTGTTTGCCTGGTACTGTACTGACCTCAGTGTTATAAAGTAGGGTTTTGAATTTTTCCATCACAAATGGTAGTGCAAATGAATTAGCTAGTTCACAGCTTCAATGACACAAAGCTGCTGATCCAAACATATCAACACAATGACGTTTGCTAAAGAGAACTGTGATATTTCAGTGTTGTGCCATTTATGAGCTTTTTAAATTGTATCTTAATACGTGTGTCTTTTGTTCTTACTGTACACGTTCATGTTTCCATTAGCGAGCTTGTCTTTTTTTCTATGGATGCATTTGAAGCATTTTGAGGTTTTTCATTAAAACATTCAATTGTACCCATCAAAGACTGTAGAGCCGGAAGGCGCTGTTGCATGAGTTTTTCTGAGACAGAATATCCTTTAAGGTACTAAATATAATTCCTCACTGCACAAGAGAACCATTTGGCTGTTGTTGAGACAATGATACACCCACAGGATGTCTGTTCTATTAACTCTTATTTATAAAACTGTGACAGTTCAATGTATATGTACCTCGTTTTGCTTGTGCCTTCTTAGAAAAGTTGTAAGGAGTCAACTGAACATTTGCAATTAAATAAACTGTTTGGAACATTGAGATGAACTAATCCTTTGGTTTTTATTATGTTAACTGCACAGATTCAAAAAATTATCAATACCATCTGTGAGGTATACACTGGGGAGTCTTTATTTTAAATAGAAAACCTCAATCACTTGTTTCAGCATATTTAACTGACTGAACAAGCTGGTTTCATAATGTTTATACCATACTCATGATATAGATTTATTTTTTACATCAACTTATATCAAACAAATGTGTGTGTAACTGGTGCTGGTCTTTGTATGCAAGTATCGGGAGTATAACGCGAGTTACGTAACCACTTAATCTATTAATTGATCTCCAACATAGATACAAAATTATAACCATTTTTCTAACCAGTGCACAGTCTAAGCAAAGCAGGAAAGATTGATAAAAAGACTTCCTTCTATTAAATCAGATGCATACAGCAAGAAAATGGATGACATACATTTTTCAGTTCAAATCTTGATAAAACTAGACAAAAACTGTAGCCATTTCACTTTGGTCTAAAATAATCTTAATATAATCACCTTCAGCAAAGCCAAGTTTATAGGACTAAACTTATATACACAGTACAACAAGATTGCTCAGAAACACATGAATGCAAAGAAAATTCAAAACAAATGGGCACCAGAGAAAGTTCTATCCATGGCAAACATAAGCATAAGGATTATGCAGAGCAGACGCTTGGTGATCGACTTAATGCATTTGGTTGTGACTGGACACAGTGTCGTGTGCAGTACAATGTCACCGAAATGATAAGAACAGTGAACGAAAGCAGCACTTACTGGCGTAAACCTGCTTTTAAAAGCTTTAAATGCATAAAGTACACCAAAGGTTCAAACCCTGCTGAAGAATCCATGTGTTCATGGGTAAGGCAAGTGTAAACATTTCCGCGAGGCATTTCATCATGCTGTGTGTTTCGTACCCTGTACCTGTTGGTATCCACGTTGTAGATTCAATGTTAAGGCTCGGCAAACTTAAACACAGCAATGTCAACGTAGACAGTTTGCAGCATTGCCCATCCTGACATCATTCCTTGATCTGAGTCGTGTGAAGTCTTCAAGTGTGGCTCGAGATTGTGGAAATTTGCTTTAGTCACCATGAACAGACCAACGAAACTTTGGTCCAGATGAAATGCCATAAAAGAAAACTGTATCTACGGGTGGCACAAAACACCGTGTCAAAGAAATGTTGAAAAACTACACAAAAAAAATCTATACACAGGCAAAACTAAAAAGTTCAAGTTTTCCCGAAAGAGTACACCAACCCCTGTAAAAGTATACAATAAAAGCAAGCTTGCAGGAGCCATTTCAACCATCCATATTGAAAATATATTAAAAAAAAAATCTTCATAGTTCCTTTAAAAACAGGCACCTAAAACAAGTGCTAAAAATTCGCTAGAGCTACAGGGTTGTGTGGGGAGAGAAAAACAAAGGGAGATATTTGAAATTACCCGCTAATGTAATCCATCACGAGGACTAATGACATCTTCAAGTAATTCCAATCGACAAAGAGAATTGCTTTTCGCATTGGATTGATGTCAGGCCAAAATCATGGCACCAAACCACACAACCCTTTACTAACTCTACATCACCTTTAACTCGGTGCCTGTGCAGAATGTGGCATTTCTCACATCCACGGGCACGTGAAGCCCACCGATACCAGATTCAATGGAGATTCTGAAATGGATCAATCACTGGCAGGAGGTTTCAGAGACTTAGTTCTTGACTGGATTTGATACACTGACTTCTCCATCGCCACTGGGACCACCATCGTCGGCAGGAGCGCTAGTGTCATTGTCTTGAGGCAGTTCCTGGCCATCTTCTAGTTTCAGATCTCTGAGATGAGTCATGGCTTTGTCTATGGTCACGGTATTGACCAAGCCGAAGTCGTGCATGCTGACCAGATGGAGAAGAATGTTTCGGCACAGATTCTTCTTAATAATGGTGGTGCCATGGTGCTCTACAAACAACATGCAGGCATGATTCATTTGGGTGTCAGCTATGAATCTGCAAGGGAAAGTAATGAGATCATAAGCAATGCAATCAACCTTATGGTCAGATGAGCCACCAAAAAACACAGACTTGCGCACACAGGCCACAATAATATGAAAGCATGAAACTAGCATGTTATAAAGGAAATTTTTTACCATAGTTTTAGATTCAATACGCCATCAAAAAAATTAAACCTAGGACAGAGCGAGAAGTTACATACCCATGTTTCATTACATGCAGGTTCCAGAGTTTCATCACTTCTTTCTCGCCCTCATTGACATCCAAGAACTCCTCGATTTGCTAAAGGCGCACAAAATATTCAAGATTATAAAACAGATTTGTTTTCTGTCATTTTAAAAGGTTTAAAGAGCACACAAAATACAGTCAGTCGATGAATGACAATGCAATTTGTGTTGTAATCACAAATCAAAAATGTTCCTCACCATAGCGGTCTTCTCCCTGAGCCACTCAGGGTCCCTCTCGTCCTCACTGTCCACATCCATCTCCTGCGGCCTTAGCGGCATGCAGCTGTCACTGTGGAAGTACAGACGGTTGTGGCCGCTGATGTAAGTACGCTGCTGTTCCTGTTCACCATCTTCTGACTCCAGGAACTCAGAGAGGCTGGGCTTTGTGCGCTTGGGCCTGCATAAAAAGGTAACATTCAAACTCTATTCCGATCTAAAACAACTACAAGCATAAATACAGATCCACTCTTCCTTCATTTTCAGAGCTCACAGACCTGCAGACAAGGAAGTGTGTAACTGGAGTCCTCTTAACCGGTCCGTTACGGCTGAAGGCAAAGCCAGGCTGGCAGTGGATGTCCTGAGGGTTGCCCACATAAGAGCCATCATAGCATTCATTAATCGACACATCTATCCTGGCTCCTTTAGGATGAGGCTGGGGGATCAACAGAACTTCCTCAGTATAAACATCTCTCGCAAATCCCAAAAGACCAGGTCAGTCTTTTTTCAAGGTGAGGTGTTTGGGATTGTGTGTGATGTTACTCACCACATAGTTAAAAATGAAGCGGTTGTGCGAGAGTTTCAGGTGCTTGAGGAGGCTATAGAGCTTGCGGCAGTTCAGAGTACACCAGGGACAGTGCAGGTCATCTCTGGCCTCCGTCTGCTGCCGCGTGTTATTGTTATACAGGAACTGCAAAAAGGTGGAAACAGTAAGACCAATACAGTAGCTCACCACAAACACTTGAGATGAAGCTCTACATGCATGTTACTTACCTGATAATAAACTCTGAGTTTCTGTCGAGGTTCAACCTGAGTTTGCTCTCTTCTTAGTGGCAGATCATTGCCCACCGGATCAACAGCTGCAACCAGTCAAACAATGTTAACCACAATCATAATCATATTCATTAAGAAAAACACGTTGACAAGATTAGGACCAATCCAATTTTTGGGTTTGATTTAAACACCAACCTGTGGTCAATATAAATGCATTTAAAATCAACACATTAACTTTTTCCCGTCACCGTCTATACTGTGCTAAATGGCAGAACATTACTATTAAGTATTGAAGTGCTTCATGAAAAATGACTAACCCAGAAAGCCACAGATGTTTGCTGGTCATCACTGTTAAGGATCTTACCTACTGCCTGTGGAGGCTTTATATTGTTTGGTTTGCTGTTGTCTAACGCACTTGATTCTGAATTGCGTGTGGCCAGCGGTTTGGCCACTGGTGCCGTTCCTCTCTCAGCTGTGTCATTGGTCCATCGCAAAGTGAATTGCAGTGTGGGTCCCTGAGAAAAGGTCTCAAAGGGTGGCAGCAACTGAGACACAGAGTAATGATTCAATGATGACCCATAATATATTTGGATCGCAACATGCATTCACACTTCCTGTAACTGACCTTGCCATCTAGTATGGTTTCCCATGTTGCCCTCTTCTTGCCTACAGGACTCTCCTCCATCTCCTGCATGGAAACTTCATACTCCCCATCTAAAAGCTGAAGGCGTCTGTTACGAAACATCACACAGCTTACAATCCAAGCAGGCAAATGTAATATTATTCAAACGATCAGTTCTGTTCCTTGATTCTGATTCGCTGAGCCAAGTTCTAAGCCGTTATAAAAAAACGGCTGACCACATAACATTGCCTAAATATAATTGTATTTAATGAAACCTTGCTACGAATATGAAATAACCGTTTTATAAAAGCAATAAGCCCCAGGAAGCAATGGGTTACAGTGCATTATAGAACAGCTAAGGGGGTTTTAGGCACTCCGCTACTTGTCGTGCCACAACGCCCTTAGCTGCTATAAAATGCACTGCAACTCACTGCTTCTTGGGGCTTCTTGCTTTATTTTATCAGTAGTGGTAAACATGAAATGTACCTGTTTTTATCAAAAACAGTCATTTGTGCGACAAACGTAGTTTCTCCATCATCCTGATGAGGGAGGTATCTCTTCTTTCTGTTAGACAACTCTTCGATAACATCTGAGAAAATAAAGAATGAAACAGATGTAGTTTTTATAATAAGATCTACACAATGCCATCACGGTATGTAATGTCTCAATCAAAAGCTTAAAATCGTACTTGTTTCTCTGTTGGTCACCCCGCTGATGTCTCTCCCCCCTGGGCGAGACACTCTGAACAGAAGGGAGTAAGACTTCACCATGTGACTGTTACTGGGTTCGAACTCTTGGCTGGGAACCACCAGCAAGGGGAAATTTCCCAGCTTGGTTTGACTGCTGTCTGGGTTCAGGGGCACTTGCTTTTTGCCAGTAGGCACTTGCTTAACTGGACAACTCACATCCTATCAACAAACATAAATGAGAGGACTTAAACAGTTCATAAAATCCAGCTGCACATAGATGAAAACTAACTATCCGGTAAACAAGCAAGAACTGCAAGAACATTGACCTTAGTTAGATTACACGTTTATTAAATGTTTTGGAGGACAGACATACAGTATACGTAATTGACAAGATTGTTTGTTTTAATAAAAACATTTTTTCTTTGTTGGTGACCAGGGCCAATGAATCCATTTCAAATGGTTTATTTGCGACACATCAAGGCCAGAGTTCTACCTTTCTCTTCTTGTGGCAGACCTTGACAAGCAGCACTTCCACGGACACAGAGTTTTCTTCATTCTCAGAGTTTTGCAATGGCTTCTCTGATACGTTGAACAACAAATCAAAATCACCAAGTGTTCAAAGGACATTATTCACAGAAGAAAGAAAGGAAACGCTCGAGGCAAAAAACGTTTAATGTCGGCTTACCAGTTTTATGGAAGAATCCAGTGAAAGTGAGCTGCAGATTTGAAGCCATGCTGTAGATCAAAATAAAAAGAACTAGATTAAAAACGTTTTTCATGAGTTCGACCCATCACGCAAATTTAAAGCGAGAGGACGCAGTAAAACTGGATCAAGAAAATCATACTTGTGGGACTCCTGATCCACTTTCGATTTCTCTACTTTAAACAGCAGATCATTCACGTTGAAGCCCTTTCTGAAGCAATAAATGAAAAAGAGCCCTAAGTTAAGATGGTAAATAAATCCTCAACCATATTATCCAAGGTCTGTTACAATGCTTCGGTTAACATGCAAATTTTAGTCAATGTGTGGCCAGTACAAGTAAATGAAAGGTGTGGCTTTCAACAAACAGGAAAAGTTATCATTTCTAGCAGACTTTTTTTTACCTTTTTGCATTTGTTCTCAAGTTTCTGTGGGCCATGTATGTGAGAGTTCTGTGCAGGAAGATCGGCTGAGAAATGAACAAAAACAAACATGCAACCGTTTAATATATTTGTGAAGCAGCTTTTTGCATTAAAATGGTCATGGTCATGGTCTAGGCCTACTTACTGCTATGAGATTTCTTGTCCGAAGAAATCTGTATATTTGAGTCGGCTCTGTAAACAGAAGTTTAGAGGCATTAGAAAGCCATAAATCATGTATGATTTGGATCACTGTATCGTGTAATTTGCGAAAGAAAACACTATTTTTTTCATATACTTTTTTTCTCAGAAATTCTTCCACATGAATCAAGGTGGCAGCTTGGCCAGACAACTTGTCCTGTAGCCATAAGCTAGTATCTTACATTAATTTCCTGTTGTTCACGACTGTTAAATCTCCTGCCGGCATACTCAATTTAACAAAAAAAGCACATAACGGCACAATTTAAGCACGTGTCATCAGATTGATGATGCACGTGTTGAATTTTCATATAGGATGTGGCCTAGGCAGATAATAAGCGTCTTAATAAGTTCGCCTATATGTTACGCCAAAACAAATATTGCTATAGAATTCAGATACTTTACACGCGAAGATACATTTCGCTATTTTGTAAGCTACTGGGCAGTTTGCGGATCAGTATCGTTTTTAGCCTCCAAGCTAGGAGTATCGCGAAACAATCGGATACTGGAAACTGCGCTACATAAACGATATTTTTACACACCAGTGAAGCTTTAAGGTCATATTTTAGTACTGACACACGAGGCTGTGGTCTGACTCAATACAAAGGCACCTACGTTACGTGATCACAAGTTTGGTGGGATAATGTTAGCAACCTGCTAAACGGCTCCAAATCGCCATATTACACACGGTCGGCACAGCAAACACCGCGGAAATGTGAATTGCGAGCTTTTACAGTCGGATCGGCGGCAAACCCAGAGCAACTTACTCTCGAACGCTTGAAGAAAGAGTTCGTGGTCGGCTTGGATCTGCTCCATCTTGGGTCGCTTGACTGAAGTCATCACAACACTGGACGATACGTGCGATCCTCCATTAGCGGCTTTAGCAGTGGTGCCCGCATAAAAACCATTTCCACCCGAGCCGTGCTTTTGTGGAGCCATCCTAAAATCGTGGTCGGATCGAGTGTTTGATGCGGAACTCCGTGGATTCAGCCGATTCCTGAACCCAAACAAAGGGAGAGCAGCCGAGACTGGTTCGCCCCCTCAACAAAGTAACAGTTAACATCAACAAGCCGGTGTTCAGTTCAGTTTGTTTTACACACCGGATGGAATTCGCGACTCCAAGACTGTATAGCCATACACATAAAGAAACAGTGCGACTATGTTGTAACATTCACGGAGACTGTCACTGAATCCGTGGGGAATTGCTAATACGATATATCTCGATGTTTTTTTTTAAGTAAACACCGTATTTTATCATTAACCCCGGCAATATATCAAACGCTGGCTGAAACACTGAAAAAAAAACTCCCGCTATTTCGAAGCACAGAGTATTTTACAAGGTTAGCAGCTAGCTAACGTTTCGCAAACGGATTATTTAAACAGAAACCACCGTTAAGAATATTCACGTAAGATAATGTATATTGTGCCCTATAGGACGCGACCTAAAGTCGAAAGTGCTGGGAATATTACCCGCCCTCCTTCTTGAATGTATTCCGCACAGCTGATAAAACCTCGATGTTGAAAATTACAGTCAAGTTTGGTAGAGTGTGTGCTGTTGAGCTCACGCCGCCTTCCGTTTCGCTTATTACGTTTTCGCGGGAAATTCGTTTTCCCTCCTTTGCTCGGTCTGAGCAAAGCCCGAGAAGCGGAAGGCCGGAGTTTGTGAATAAACATCGACTGGTTGTTACGTGGTAGCTTTTATTATGTTAAATAAAAATATATAATATGTGAGACACCAAAACAAAAATACACAAAACAGCAAGAGATCATAAACATCTGCCATCAAGTTATAATAAAACACCATCGTTCGAATCCTGTTGCACCCATACTATGACAGTCTGTTCATGCATTAAGTTGATTAAATAATCTCATTTGATTAATGCAAAGTATATATATTTCCTGATTTTAAAATCGAAATAACAGAAAAGATGTTGTCTATTTTTCAAACCTCAAATGCTGCAAAGAAAACAAGTTCATAGTCACTTAAACAGTCAAGCAAAACAACAGTAGGCCTATTTGTACATGTGTTTAGGAAAAGTTCCAAAAAATTATGCAATAAACTAGATTTTTTTCATAGTTCATGTGTATACTCCACCCAAGCATTCAAGTTCTGTTGTGAATTACTCTCGCTTTTTTTGTGGAACACAAGGAAAGATAGATGGAAGAATGCTTATAACCAGGCCGATTTTGCCCCCCATTGACTCCCATAGTAGGAAAAAATACAATGGTAGTCAAATGTGCACCAGAACTGTTTCTGTCTTACATTCTTCAAAATGTCTTCTTTTGTGTTCAACAGAACAAAAAAGTGATACAGTAATTTTCATACAATGATAGTCAATGGGGGGCAAATTCTGTTTGGTTATGAGCATTCCTCCAAATATATTTCTCTGAGTACATCAGAACAAAGAAATGTATACAGATTTGTAACAACTGTCCCGGAACTGTTTGCTTTCCTCAATTCTGCAAAATATCTTCTTTTGTGTTGAACGGAACGAACAATATAAGAGGGATTTAACAGCGCGTAACAATTTACCACTTTAGGAAATGTACGACGTCTGTAATTCATGCTTTAAGCAATAACGTTACCCCCAAGCACAAGCTACACAGAGAGTCTGGTTTACTCGGTGCCATACCTCAAATTTAGCACAACCCATATCATCATATAGGTCATGACGTAAACATAAACATGGTAATAAGTTAACCAAATTACGTTTTTTACGCCCTGTCGCCCATCAGGCGCGGTGGCCAAGTGGTAAGGCGTCGGTCTCGTAAACCGAAGATCGCGGGTTCGAACCCCGTCCGTGCCTACAAATGGGAGTGCTTATGCTTTTGTTCAAACATCTTCGTCTCGGTAAAATATTAAATCCCCTTAAATGGAAATCAATTACACCTGCAACTAGTTCTGAGTTGTAAGATAACATCATGTTAATGTTGAAATGGCCACAAAACTCTTAACCACATACATCTCTCCATAGTTTCTGCCTGGGAGAGGAGAAAGGGAAGGCAGCCATTTCAAAAAAGTCATCCAGGAAGTCATGCTTGTTTGTTCAAAGCTATCGAAAAATAACTAAACGATTTGGGAGACAATATTTTGGTTTTGGGTGCATTAAAAACGTGATTAGTATAAAGCTAAAATGTTTGACTGAAGTAAAATAACCTTTTGTGCAAATCAAATAAAGCCCAACAACAATAGCCAGCAAAGCCAAACCTGCTGTCAAGCATGGTCATGCCATGTCAACATTACGCTTTTTTCAGCAGAAAGCCTGGCATCGACGTTAACAGGAGCTTTGGAATGAAAAAGAAACCCTTGAAAAGTAAACCCTTGAGGAGAACAAGTTGCAATCATCCCGTGATGAGTCAGTATGTCTAGTATTAATGCCCCAGCAGAAGAATGAACCAGGGCACAAACCAAAAGCTGCAGAATAATGGCTTGAAACAGACATTCGTTTTCCAGAAACAGCCATTCTAATATGGAAAAACATTAAATACCGTTTAACAATTCTAAATAAGCAAATACTGTTTACTAAAGAAATTCATGCTTTGAATAAAAATGTAGGCTCCTTGAATAATAAATAATAAATGTGTTGTATTTATTATTATGGTACTAAGCTAAATGTGCAATTAAATAACATATACATTATAATGAAGGTATGAAACACATTTTAGAACAATGTCTAAACGTCCATTTGCCTTAAATTTGTCTATGTGTAAGTAATGAAATACACCGCTAGGTGGAGCTCAAAACTAAATCAAAAGGTCATTACGCATCTGTGCAACGGCGATACTGCGCAAAATATAAGCAAAGCCTTAAATAGTCTACCCTCAAAAGATGAACATTGGTACACACCAATAAAAACGTAAAAACCCACCGCTCCGCACAACGAGGAACCCAGCCCACGTTTGTCATATTAAACAGCAAGCTATCCAATGCTTGAAACATTTCGCAAACATGAATGAATATGCAGATAACCAACCAATAAAATCCCACATGTTGTCCTAAAACAAAAGCTAACAGATAGTCGATGAGTGTGACACATTGATAAACGCACGTGCTACCTAGAATTCCATTTTAGGGAGGGAGCTGAGCCGCACGAGACGCGTCCGCGCGCGCGCTCAGCTGCAGTCGCACATGGCACGCGGGTGTGCGGGATCCAGGTGAATCCTTTAAGAAGGCAGACAGCGCGGTGACAGTCAGGACAGAGCCACGGACCAGTCAACTCGCGAGGATATTTCCATCAACCACAGTGTTTCGGCGCATTCGGGAGCTGAGAAACGAAGTGACCCATTTTCTTTCTCAGATGAAAGTTATGCGCGGGGTTTAGAGAGGACTGCATCTTCATTTCACGCTTTGTGACAGCAATGGGAACTGAATCGACAAACTTTTCTTCAACTCTATTAATAACCATGTTAATGCGGTATATCACGGTTGTGGACATAAAATAGACGACCTGTATATGCGATACACCACTGAACGGTGGATATCCAGAAGAGGTAAAAACATATATATATTATAGATTTATATGTTGATGAGAGAATATATGAAGAAAGTCTGTGCATTATCATCACTGATGGATGATTCTTAAGAGGTGTTTGCTGGGACTTTTCTCAGTGAGTCGTTTTTCTTTTATTATTTGGTTTTGTTTTATATTCGAGTTAAATGTGAGTTTTATGTCGCAGCACTGTTGACGAGGAGCCGGGCCAGGGCGACGCATATTAAATGACTATTTACTTGCAGTGGTTAAGTACTTGAAGTCTAGTAATCATATGTTTTAAGTAAGGAAGTAGGCTATACAGTTATTCATTTAAAACATTGATGTGTTAGAGGTTGGGTCTTTGCGGGCAAGGTGAGTGGTAATGTTCTCTCTCAACTGGCCTACAAAGTCCCAGTTTCTGGCTCATAAAATCATCCTCAATTAATTTCTGTCCCAGTGGCCACAGTATAACATTTTATTCATAAATTTATTAAGAAACAATGGATGTTGGTAGGACAGTTATTTTTAATGTTTTCTAATGAGTTTCGTTAGATTTACTTGAAATGCAACTGTAATATTTTTTTAACTGGCACATCATTTAAATATCTTTTTAATAAAATTTCGCATCAGAGTGCTGGACGGTGTGTCCTATAAAAATTCAGTAAGGTATATACACTCAAATGTTAGTCGTGGGAAGTTTGTGAACATGTAGATCACCAGAAATGATTAAGTAGTATTTTAACGGGTGTTTCGTCAAGCACGTTGATATTTCACGTAGTACATTTTATTTCTTTGCAAAAACAGCAAAGCTATTTTTAACCCGCACATTTATTAGACCATTAAGTTGGAATGAGATCCTCGTGCTTTAACTTCATAGACATTTCAACAGCGTATGATTGTAATATTAAAAGGTCCACCCTCACCATCTAATGGGCATGTTTGTAGTGCATGTATAAACACAGAAATACCAACCCGAATAGGAAAGAATCCCAGTCAGAAATGCATTGAACTCGTTCACCTCTCTCAGCTACCCACTTAAATCCCAAAGCAACCCCCTTTTTTATAAGCGCAATTTATAAACCCTTGGCATGCATGCTTGAGGGGAAGAGGGAGGCTAAAATTCCCCTCACTCTCTTCTTAATTTAAACGTTTCAGTTGTTGGAGTGCTGACAAACAGGGTCTGCTCACAGAGGCAAGGAAGCGATACAGCAGCTCCATGTCTGCGACTCCTCTGGGAGGGACGGGTGTCCAACTTTCACCAACACCCAGCCACCAGATTGAAAGCCTGCTCCGTGCCGATGAAATGTGAGTCTAGGAAGAGGACCCAAAAGGCAGCAAGAAAAATGAGGGACTTTTAGGGGCAGCTGTGTTTTATTAACCCAGTCATAATGCCCCTAAAAATCCTTATTGCTCTTGCAATTTTCAGCGTCCCTGCATGGACAGACATATCAGAGCAGGGATTAATGGAGAGACATGATCTACTCTCAACGGGACACAGAGAGAATGACTGGGAAAAATGCTCTTTTAAATGTCAGTGTTTATATAAGTCTGATGTTTCTCTTAAATTTTCTTGACATGGCATTAGACACAAACTGTTGCCATACAGTAAGAAAACCATAGCACTGTAAAATTGACGTGGATAGCATAACTCCAGATAGTTTGGTTTTAGAATAATTTACTGAGAAATGTTTGAGTTCATAATTGAAATCCCATATCTGGGAACAGTTTGAGACACTCCAAACTATTTTTCAAAAGAGGACAAAGGTGAGGGTCTTCTCATGAAAAACAACTGGAAAGCAGATTTCCAGAAAACATTTTTTTGTTTTCCATGGTCTTTTATATTCATATTTAGTTTTGTAATTTAGCCTTTAGATTGGTTGCACACATATAATGTAATATATAATGTATATATATATAATATATAATTTATATAATGTAAATCGTCACTGTCCTTCCGAAACCTTGGATTCTTATTTCAGGAAATGGACGCTGTACTTTTTAAATTATTAAATATTGTGCTGTCAAAGTTGGCAAGCACTTTTTAATTATTTTTATTAGTTTGATATCTGCCATACCCAGTGACAAATATAAAGGGTAAATAATTATGAAATATGGAGATACAAGGTTTCAGAAGGACAGCAGTGAAGTTATACTTTGTGATCAGTTTTGTAACTGCGGACTCTGCATTTCATTAACGCAATGCAATGTATGTTTTCTCTTTCAATACAATATAGAGCACACTTTATTCAGAGAAGTGACTTCATTCTACTCTGACTGCTTTTTGTCAAGTCCATTAATCAATGTGAGCTGAATTAAGTTTTCCCTGCTTACGGCTTTGTCAGGAGACCTTAGAGACAAAGTTGTTATGTAGCACTCTTTAAAAAATCGGTTTGAGTTTTGCATTATCCAAAAACTCGATAGTCAAGTTCGTCTGACATTAGGAATTGTTTTATACCGTAGGCGTTCTTCGCTTGGCCAAAAAGAGAAACACCCGAGTTTAAATCTCACATGAAAAATCACACTGACAAAATGAATGGTTATTCGCTCTGGCACATTTTGGTGAGGGACAGGTAATAGCCTGCACAGGAGCTGGAGACGAAGTGACTCGGCCCCGTTGAGCTTAGATGATGCTGAATCTCAGCCTGCCGTCCCACACGTCTCATTTATAATCTGCCATTATCACAGCACGCTGGAAACTGTGCATTTCCCTCTGCTGAGAGCAAGAGATGATTCAGGCCAGGACGTGCCTGTGCCAAAATAAGTCGAAGAGGTTTGAGAAGGCATGGATGTAATAGATAATATTTATAGATAAACTATACAGACTGAAATTCATCTCGTTTGAGAGCCACTCGTGTGATTGTTGTGATATTCATAATGCTCATCGGATTATAACAATGCAGGAGGCAAAGGCCATACACATGGTTTATAATGGTGGTTTTCAACTTTGAGTTTATTTTGAAATCCCTGACTTTTGGGAACTTTGAGCACAATTTGAGACATTGGTCAAATCTCTGTTGAAACTTGAATGAGGACAAAGGCGAGGGTCTGTTTCTGTGGAGAACAATGGAGAACTTCAGCTTTATACACCCAAACCCAGGCAATCACACAGATTCACCTATAACAAACAAACATTCATTGTAATGGCAAGAGAAAACCTGTTGAGAGTTTCATGAATTTTGTGTGTGTGATTCAGCTCAGTGTTGTCGAAGAGTGAAGAGGCAGTGGTCTGTAACTGGGTGGGGAAAGGTGACACAGATATCTGATGACTCAGCACAGACACACCTCCCAAACCACACTGACTCACAATCACAATGAGGAATTTGTTTATCCGGTAACCGTTCAGATATTAATGCACTTCATCTGTTGAAGCTATGTTTGTGTAGAATCTACAAATTATTTGTCGCAACTAAATGGGGATGCATAATGTTTACTAAAGGTGTAGATATACAGCCTTTTAATAGCCACACAAACAGTTACTGTAGCCAGTTATTCAACCTTTAAGCTGTTTAATATAGTGTTGTCTCTGCTGCTGACTACAGATGTATCTTAAACTATATAATAACCACGATGAAACTTTACACATCTGAAAGCTACTGTATGTATATGCATTCATATACACCCCGTTCTGACACATTTTAGTCACAACTCATCAAAACTACAGAATACCACATTTTTTATTGTTTTGAAAGATTCCTATCTATGTTGCTCTTTTATTGGCTGCCTTTTCGTTATTATTAGTTAGTCATTTAAGCTTACATCTTTGTGTAAGAATTGTGCTTTAAAACATTCGCCAAAAGGTTAATAAGATAAACAGCATTACACTCAAGGGACCCTTAACATATACACAGAGAAATTAATATATTCATACACACACACAAGCCCATAAGTGTGAATGTATACATGTACATAAATATTTTTAGAAGCATTAATGCTAGTTAAACATACCAGGACATTTGCCTGAAGAAACAAGCGAAAATGCAAGAATAAATCATACACCTCATGATTAAAATCATTGGCAAATTTGCCCTGTGGTCTAACAGAGCTCAGCTAGAACATCATCATGTGAGAAGATATGCTTTTGTTCAAATGAAAGAGGGAGAAAAGCATCCATAAATTAAAACCTCGGAGACAAAAATTTAACAATTGAGATCTCAAAAATATTTTCAAAAAATATTCAAGTCTATTCAAAATATGTAAAAACGTAATATATTTTAGCATCTTCAGTGTAGTCACACAATGCATAGAAATGTTCTCTTGCCATTTCATCAGCCAGTTTGGCAAGGTTTTTCCCTAAAATGCTTGTTAGACAGTTTTCATTTATATCTCCTATTGACTGCTCTACTATTCAGTCAAAGTTATTTAAGCATAAACCTTTTAAAGCATTGTGCATTTAAACACAAAAGGTTAAATGTATGCTACTGTGCGCATATAAATAACTATTGCACATTATAAATGCACATTGCACACCGGAGACAAAGATTGTTGGCATAATAGCTTAGAACATGAATATCATAGCCAAGATAAGATCTAAATCTCAAATTTTTAATGGGAGACTGAAACACCATTAGCATTTTTTTCTTTGAGACTTGTTTCGTATGCATGCTTTATAGGAGAAAAATCGGAGAAACATAAATTATTGCGATTTGTTATTATTCTTCAATACCTTTTCGGTAACGTATACAAATTTATTAAACAATTTTGGAAATATTCTGATGAATATTGAGATATAAAAACAATTAAGCTGGAAAGTCTGCTTCATAAATTGCTCGAGAGAACGAATAATTAAAAGACAACGAGAATAAAGGTCCTTCTTTGATTCAATAGTCAACTTAACCCCAAAACCTTAATTTGCAACACAGCTTATGATAAAACACACAAAAAAGGGAAAAACTTTGATATGTTTTACTGTTCCAGTTTTTAATGGCAGGCATGTCTAAGCAAATCTAACTGAAACACTGTAAAATCTCTTTGTTGAGACGAGATGTGATTAATACGGTGTGCTTCTCAGGAGAAAAATCTTGAAACATCAAAAAGTTCTCATTTGTTATTATTGTGTCCCATAGGTATTAGAAAGATCCCAATAAGAAAACAGTATATCAAGTAGAAATACCAAGAAAATGTGTGAGGTGAAGGAACACACTTTATATGCATGATGAATGTGAACTACTGTAAGTCCTATAGTTAAACAGGATACACATGACACGTTCAGACATACCCAGCCAGCGGTCTTTAGCCTTGTGGTGTGCTCTACCACTACATTTATTTTTAGTTGGAAGCAAACAATTTTCTCTGTATTCTCTTCTGGCATGTCTGTCAAGACAAAAAATAGTCTATCGCCTCTGAACGAGAAAAAACGTATTTTATACAAAACATCTCTTATTCACATAACATGCTTTTTTATACTTAGGAATTTGTGTTTAAATATAGCCTATGATACCTGATTTCCACAGCGTGCCATCAGTGAATGATTAGGTGACAGGCTGTATTTCAAAAAGAAGTCTGACAGAAAATTGTCCGAGGTGAAATCAAATAAGGTTAAATCCACTGGAAAATAACTGTGGCAGATGGAAATTATTCACAAAAGGCACTTCTGCTTTTATTAAGTAGAAAGCATAGAAATAGCAATTGTACGATTTTAAACTGCCACAAATGTGCTTAAAAACAAGAAGTTTGCTTTGAAACCTTTCATCTGTGTCCGCACTGCAAGACTCTTTTAGCAATATTGTTGATCAAACATTGATAAAAACAATTTCCTCAAAAAACGTGGCTTTGTGAAACCCCTAATGGTAAAGCCGCATGCCCTTTATAATTTGAGCGAAATGGTATGTGAACAGTCAAAAATACAGCATTGCCAAAGTGTACCTGGGCTAAACAGCCAAATGCATTTTAGATCCCAGACATGAGTGGGGTCAAGTTTAAATGTCTATGTGATATTTTGACACAGAGATACAATTTTTTTTTTTAAATATCTTTTAATAATGTTCAAAACCACTGAGTAAACATACACCATGTTTTAACATATCTTGGAATTATGTTGATTATTATTGATGGTTACATTTTTTATGCTTCATAATGTATATTGTATCACAAAGTTAAAAATAACTGATATGCTTGTGTTAGTTACTGGTGAAGTTGCATGAGTCTAGCTGGACATCCTTAACACAAAAAAGTCTCTAAAGAACAAAGGAAAGGCAATGAGGATTAAGGTCCAACATGACTTAAAAGTCACCCTTACACAAACCCTTAACATGCAACATGGTTTAGGTTTATGAATAAGGATTGTTTTTAATCTGTCAAGACACTTACATTTGTAAAAAAAAGTTTCTTGGATAATTGTTCACTGTACAGTCAATATATGTTTATAAAAACAAATTTAAACATGTTTAACACTATCATGAGATCCACTGGGAACCATGATATCATCATTTGTTTTTTGCAGTGTCATACCACAACACTATAGACTATTTAGCACACTTGGTATGATTTTATGTGTCTTTAATACAAGTTGTACAGTTTTTGCTCTGATATTTACTGCAGATGCTATACATTATATTTGTTTTATCTGTGTTATCAAATTATATGATGAGACTAATCTCTGTAAAAAGAATATGTTTTGGGTTAAGGGTTTCATATGAAGAGTTTGGTTCCAAAATGAGATACATTTTTTATTTTGCATTGCAATTAATATCAATCAAACTGCAGTTGGTTTGTTTTGATTTAAGCCATAATAACTAAAAAACTACACCTATCTAACACAATAAAAGACAATACAAACATTATAACATAATAAAAAACCTGATTCATGTTATCTTATTTTGGAACCAAACTCTTCATATAATCTACAATGTTTATTCCACTGGAACAAATTATGCATGTGCTTCAAGCCAAACAAGGTGCATTTTCCCTGCCTGAATGATTGCCAGATCGGTTGGTAAGATATTTTGGAAATACATGGCTCTGTATGTACATCCCTGTGTCCACAATGCTTGAAACAAGTAAAGATAAAGATTTCTTGCCAAAACCATGCTCTTCAACATTTGGCACAGAGTTACTGTTACAAGTAGAGCCAGTGTATACAACTGGCAGCTTCAAAATAACAGAGGCAGAAGAAAGGGCCACTTTACTCTTTCCCAACACTATGTTTAATGTGGTTAGCTAAACTGTTAACAGGCTTTTTAAAATATAAAATCAGCAATCGCTCTTACTAAACACAAACTACAGTACATCATCGGTTCACATTTCCTGCTTGCTCAGTGCACATTTGTATTCTCGTGAATTTAATGAACATTTTTTAAACAAAAAGGCAGAGCCTTTATTTTGCAATTTTACATTGTGTATAACACTTGACAGGCATTAGGTTTTGTTGACACATTTTTGCTAAATGCCACATTTTGAATCTCAAAAACAATGCTTGTGTTTACAAAGCCCATCACTGCAAACAAAATACAATTAAATTTAAAAAAAAAAGTCATTTATTTCATTGAAAAAAACAAGAACATTATTTAATTACATTTTTACGTGGAACTCAAGATTCGCTGGGTTCCTGTTCCAACAGAGCTGTCCAGTAAAAGTGTTGATTATTTTTTGGCAATTGCAGCCGCAGACTGTAACCAATTACCAAACTGAAAGACAGCGTTCAACCTTAAATAACCCTAAGAAAACAAAACATACTTCTGCTTGAACGGGCTGGATAAGTGAACTGAGAAGCACCTCGACCCACTTGTACTGAATGCTCTTTGAATGAGCACATCAGGGGAGTTTAAATCTTTGATGCAGGACGATAAAGAGGAGCATCACAGACTGATGCGAAAACTGATGGCGCTAAACAGACCAAATGAGAGCTTTAGACCTCATGGCACATCTTCTGAATACAGTTACACAGGAAGGAAAATCACTGCTCGCTCAATACACTCTTTATTTTGACCTTTGATCTTTTCATGTATTTCTAATAAATAACATCAGACAGATTGTTGGATGTTGTTACATTTTTACTGTTTTGTCTGTCTGTGCACCTTTCTAAAACTAAAATTGTACAGCAATTGAGTTATTACATAAACTGTCCAGTCTGAACTGACATATGTGAATATAATATCATCTCAACTCAATGTCCAATCTTTGCAAATAAAATGTTATGCTATATCCCCCTACTTCATTTTGGATCTATATTATTTATATTACCAGCAAAGCCTCTATAATACTTTTTTTAAAAGAGAGGGAGAGGATGTTATTGATAAAGTGAGTGGCTTAATATAGGAAGATATTTTCAGCATCTCTCACCCTTCTCCTACAGGCCAGTGATGTGACCCACGAGATTAACAAGCCAGTGTTTATGACACAGGCCAGAGAAGATACACCAACACACACAGCACCACAGTGGCTTGTGTGAAACTCAACCCATGACTCTAATGGCAGTTAACATCAGCATTCTAAGTGGACATGTGGTGTCAGATGCCAAAATTGTGATGACCTTAATTAGCAGTTAGTTAATTTGTAATTCAACGCAGGCTGCATTTGTAATTGATGCGAGAATAAATCTTACGAAAACATCAGCTGTTTTTACAGTCGCTTTACTTCTATTTAAAGTTCTGGAGGGGAGCAATTTTCTAAAAATGCCCGCTGGTCAGGTGTGAGATTCCCTATGCACTAATATAAGACACAGATGAGCAGTTGCTTCTGCCAGGGTCAAACAACACATATCAGTGCACAAACGGTTTGACGCAAGATCGGGAGGAATTTTGTTCTGTGGCCTGCACCCACAGCCACAAGGTTTTCGCACAATCCATCACCAACATGTGAGCCAAGGCTAAATGAAAATCAAATATGCCATACCTGCAGAAAGCTGAGCCAGTCAACATACGGGTGTCAGTTTGCCCACGTCGTGTAGGAGCGTTTTACGAGGTGATGTTAATGGGATACAGAGAACAAGTCCTCCTTCTGCCCACTTCATCTACCGTGTGTGTCATCTCTCAGGCCTCCTGAACCTGTGCTGAGGTCAGAAACAGGAGAACCAGATGCGCCAGGTGCACCGTCACAGAATTCACTTTAAAGGTCACATACTGCCTGGTATGAAAGCATATGCAAAGTAGTACTGTACAAAGATCAATGTTCTGAAAATTAAGAATTGCATGTAGAATTGATTCATTTTCAAAAATTCTGTATTTTTATTGTGCAGTCCAACTAATATCAATCAAACTGCATTTGTTTTGTTTTGATTTGAGCAATAATAACTCAAAAAATACAGCTAACTAACAAAATAAAACACAGTTAACATAATAAAAAAACATGATTTTTTAAAATGGAGTTATCTCATTTTGGAATATTATCTTCAGTTATACTAACTTTACAGAGTCTGCCTTTTAAATTAGATAGAAATGGTATTTGTCGAGTTACAGTACACATATTGACTATAAGATTTATTTGAGTATTGCAAATTTCTTTACTAAGTTAAACTTTAAAGAAGCTAAATGAACTGTACATTATTTTTGTGACATTACAGTGCTACAGCGTTCCTTTAGCTTAATGCAGGGTTTGATTCTGAGAAAACACACATGCTAAAAAAAATGTTTTCCAAAATTATTTTCTGGCTTTGTCTGGTAATATGAAATTATGAATTTTGTTTAAAATTAAATGTGAATTAACATTTGCTTTGAAACAAAAAAGTTCTATATAAATAAATGTGAATTGAATTTAAATAAAAGCATCTGCCAATGTAATACATGTGAAACAAAATACAACCAAAATAACAATATAACCAAATAAAAATGTTGAAATTAAATCTTTAAGATTTTATTACATACAGTATGTAAGACTAAGAAATAATATTATATAAACTGAAACAGGAAGTTGTGACCAGTGATTACAACTTGCGCATTTGTCTATAAAAATGATAAAAGTTGCAGAAATACAATGATGTGCTTATGGTAACTGAAATAGTATTCATGTCAATATAATATTATTTTCACTACTGACAAACGATTCATTTTGATTAATTAGCCAAATGAAAGTTTAAGTCTCAGATTACTGCCTCACTCATGTGTAAGTCATTTTAAAGCTAACAATACAAGTATCTTTTGTATTTGCTTTAACTCCAGCCCTCACACCCACATGGAGACAACAAGTCACACGCTTGCTTATGTTAACCAGAAGCAACAGGCAGAACAGCCAGGTAATCAACTTCCAATGTAAACTTATATCACTTCTCATGCATTCTAATGAAAGTAAATCTAAAGTAAATTTGACCTTTAACTGCAGTCAAATAGAAAAAAAATAAGATGGCTTGTGTGCTCTAAAGATGGCTGTATGTCATAGCATTCATGTTTTTATGTTCAGCAAAAATAGGATAAAGTTGAGCAGTCAAAACTTTATTTGTTATGTTACAAACCCCTTCTCATTCCAAACACAAAAATAAATTCAGGGTCAAATCAATACCCTATAGGATAAATCTTGTGGTGAAATATGCATTCTTAATTAAAACAGAGTAGACGTGAATAGTAGGCAAGAGTGTGTTTGTCAGTCACTAAACCACAGGGAGATGCTGGGGGCTGAGGGTGAATATGCAGTAGGAGTGGTTTTGAATCCTGGCTTGACACACCCTGGATCGGCGGCCCTGGATTGCACACAGGAACACAGAGAGCACGCTTTCACAAATTCTGCTTTTCCACAAATGCTCTCCAAACGGAGGAGACCTGAACGTGGCCTAATCCAAAAGCTGACAAACACACAGTTACACAATAACAAATGCAGACATATTACTTTAACAGAAACACAGACGAACATGCATACCAACCAACTATAAAAATGCCAAATATTTTCATTTCACAGACATAGCACCCAAAAAATGCATTGATTACACAATCCAACCGAGTAGATTTGTTTAGACGTTCTCAGCACTCAGAATAAGCTCCACAAACCTTATTAGCAATCAATGTCTGAATATACAGACTCTTTGTCAGACGCAGATGTCAGACACTTAAAGTTTCCTGTATTCTGTCCATGCACTAGCCTGCTTTAGGCCTCAGAGGGGGATTTCTACAGGCAACCATGTATTAATGAAGCCGTTCTGGCCTCGCTTTGAAGAAAGGCATTAATACTCTGTTAAGATTACATTCCAGGGATGATTTAAGGAGACCGTGCAGCAATACTGTACTCTGGAGAAAAGGGTTTCATGGATGGAGGAGTCAGTATGGGAGAAGGTCAGGTCTCTCCAAATATTTCAGACAGAGAGAAGGGAACAGCCGTCTGGGTAAGCAGGACAAAGGGCACGGGGAGAAATGGCACTGGAGAAACTGGATGACAGAAAATCCACTTCTGTCTGGACACTGAAAGACTACAACATACGCAGGTGGATATAAAACACAGATTCGGGTTCAACAGTCTTTAAATATGTGATTGTTTTAAAATAAAGTAATTTTATGAAGTAAAATAATAATCAAGATTTTGTTCTAGGTCACTAGTCATTGATAAATTATCAAAAAAAGAAGATTGCCATCTTGTGAAGCCTTACTCAAGGACATGGTGTCATTAAATCAGATATAAAATCAAAAAAATATATTTTAATTCAACCCTTTCCCAGAATTCCTATGCTGTGATAATATTACGTGTGCAGTTCAAAATAATATACTTTGAACAAAGTTGGTAACCGAACAGCACTGTCCCCCATCACTTCTATTTTATGGAACAAATACAAGTGAATGGGGGCCAGTTAACAACATTATTCAAAATATCTTCTTTTGAGTTCTGCAGAAAAAAGTCAGGTTTGAAATGACAAGAGGGTGAGTAAATGAGGACAGAATTTTAATTTTGGGGTGAACTATCACTTCTGGGCCCCACTGTATACACTAAAGGACGTGCTGATGTTAAAACGTTCAGACATACACAAGCTGGAGAGGAAACTAAAGCATATACACACCCTTACACTGAACTTCACCCTTTACGAAGAATATTGCAATCTTTATCTTAATTATTTACGTCCTCTCCTGACGCCCTAATCGAGTGTGTATTACATTGATGGAGAACCGCCTGATTTAAAACATCAGGATGCTTTAGGATGTCAGGTCTGAGGCACAGAGCTCCGGTATAAATCAGCAGGACTATCAGTTACATTAGACAAAGCTAATCATGGGTTGGAGATATATCAGAACGCTGACACATCAAACTAAGCATACAGGAAGTACTTCTAAAGACAAGCAAAGAAGCTTCACAGACATTTAGAGATATAAGGTATAAAAAAGGGTCTGAACAGGATACTACATTTGAACTGTTGATTCAGTGTGACTTTAATCTCTAGCTTTGGTTTAATTTGTCACATAACAGAAAATGAATTTGTAACATGTAATTTAACCAACAAATAAGTCGTGGTTTTAATATGTTCGTCATTTACTCTGACATTTTCTTTCATTACGTTTTGTTATAAAAATGTTTTATCTCTGTCCTGTCATTCTCTCTCTACCACGTGCACGCACTGTAGGGAAATAATCATTCAGGAACTGCATTGTCTATAGAAATAGATATCAGTCATGACTCTTGACTCATGGTTTTCTCACGAATTTAGATTACATTTGTCTATTTACAATTCCCAACATATATATTTTACTGTTTTTGACATCATATGTAAAGATCTTGACAATGAGCATAATATCTACCAAAATAGTCATTACACAACAAATGCTGAAGTGGTTAATAAATATATTATATTTATTAATATTTCTATTTGTATATTTTGACATTACATTTTCATAATTTTTTGAGTCTGGAACAAAATACATATGTGGAAAAAAGAAAGAACAATAAAAGTAGAAAACTATCAATAGAAAAAACTATTGAAATAACAAAGATAAGTTGACTTTATAGCATAAATACTGTATAAATTAATTTACAAATTACATTTATTAGTCCATGTACATAATCACTTCAACTACTGTAAGTGTCATTCCAATAGTATCACAGGCAACAGCAGAACTATATCTGTTTTCACCCAGACAAAGCACTTGTTTGCAGTAAAGCAGCCCAGCCAGTGAGACAATGGCCTTAAATCACAATGATGAAACACTCAGGCAATGCAATGCCCTTAGCCAATGTTAACATAGGACTTATAAGCCACGACATCTGCAGGTTTCACTGACAAATGCCCATATAACTCCCGTCTCTATCTATAAGGAAGCCTACTGAGACTCCTCCCACTCACAGTAAGACTTACACAAATACCAGAACCTACAAAACAAAAGATGACTAACAATTGCTAGCCTTTTAAAATAGCATCATTAGCCCGCAGTGGTCAGATGGTTTTGAAATCCATGATAAATGTCTGGGGTTTTTCAAGTTCAGCAAGCGGGGGCTGTTGATTAAGGCGGAGTCTTCACACCTTCTCGACAATCAACTCTCCATTCTGTAATATGGCCACCACAGGAGACAACGAGGAAGAGATTTTTACACAGTGATGTCTTGGAAAACATCTGTTCTGACCAGAGCTCTGACAAAGGGGATGGACTGGGCTGGGTGTGCAGAACAAAGATGACAAGCACATCAAGTCTGTGAAGTTCTAACTCGTCTGAGGAGAACAAACAATGCCACAAATTTGAGCTTGAGCTGTAGTGATTCCAAACTATAATATCCCTAAATTATATCTCAATCCGATGTCACATTTGTCTCCATGTATTTTTAATGAAGGATAAATTAAAACACACCACAAGCACTCTTTGTATAGATGGTTTCAAAGCAACAAAAACCAATGTTACTGTGCATGCACGCTTTTGTGGCCCAAACTGCATATTAGTTCTGATAACAAGCAAATAACCCATAATATTTTTATGTTGAATTAACAAATCAATTTTTACTGAAAAATCTTTACTTGGCTAAACTAAAATGTGACAAAGATATGTGACCCATTCAACAAATTGTTTATTTAATAAAATTAACCTACAATACAATTTAATAAATTGTTTATTACAAAAATGAAATACAATTAAACATCAATCTATTTAACTATCTATCATTTGTCTTATGCTTGTACTTGAAAATCAAAACCGTGTAAGGCCACCGTCACAGTCCTGTCTGCCCCTTGTGTTCCCCTGCCAGTTTTCCCCGTATTTTCACCCCATGGACTCCCTTTGACTGGAATTTCAAAGACTTCCCTACCCATCATCCCCTTGCACCGGACACCATCCTTGCTTTCACCCACCTGAAAGACATTATAGCACCCACACCTGAACCTTATCCCCTGGCCTGGACACTATATCTACCATGTGTTTTGTTGTATTCATTGTCTTGTCTAGTTGCACTTTTAGGTCACGAGTTGGACCATTGCTTCCTGTGGATGTTACCTGTTGTTAGTATACATACCCGTGGATGTTACCTGTTGTTAATATACATACCCGTGGGTGTTACCTGTTGTTAGTATACATACCCGTGGATGTTACCTGTTGTTAGTATACATACCCGTGGATGTTACCTGTTGTTAGTATACATACCCGTGGATGTTACCTGTTGTTAGTATACATACCCGTGGATGTTACCTGTTGTTAGTATACATACCCGTGGATGTTACCTGTTGTTCATATACTTACCCGTGGATGTTACCTGTTGTTCGTATACTTACCCGTGGATGTTACCTGTTGTTAGTATACATACCCGTGGATGTTACCTGTTGTTAGTATACATACCCGTGGATGTTACCTGTTGTTAGTATACATACCCGTGGATGTTACCTGTTGTTCATATACTTACCCGTGGATGTTACCTGTTGTTCGTATACTTACCCTTGGATGCTACCTGTTGTTTGTATACTTACCCGTGGGTGTTACCTGTTGTTCGTATACTTACCCTTGAATGCTACCTGTTGATAGTATATTTACCCTTGAATGCTACCTGTTGATAGTATATTTACCCGTATGTGTTACCTGTTGTATACTTACCCGTGGATGTTACCTGTTGTTCATATACTTACCCGTGGATGTTACCTGTTGTTAGTATACATACCCGTGGATGTTACCTGTTGTTAATATACATACCCGTGGGTGTTACCTGTTGTTAGTATACATACCCGTGGATGTTACCTGTTGTTAGTATACATACCCGTGGATGTTACCTGTTGTTAGTATACATACCCGTGGATGTTACCTGTTGTTAGTATACATACCCGTGGATGTTACCTGTTGTTAGTATACATACCCGTGGATGTTACCTGTTGTTAGTATACATACCCGTGGATGTTACCTGTTGTTCATATACTTACCCGTGGATGTTACCTGTTGTTCGTATACTTACCCGTGGATGTTACCTGTTGTTCGTATACTTACCCGTGGATGTTACCTGTTGTTCATATACTTACCCGTGGATGTTACCTGTTGTTAGTATACATACCCGTGGATGTTACCTGTTGTTCATATACTTACCCGTGGATGTTACCTGTTGTTAGTATACATACCCGTGGATGTTACCTGTTGTTAGTATACATACCCGTGGATGTTACCTGTTGTTCGTATACTTACCCGTGGATGTTACCTGTTGTTCGTATACTTACCCTTGGATGCTACCTGTTGTTTGTATACTTACCCGTGGGTGTTACCTGTTGTTCGTATACTTACCCTTGAATGCTACCTGTTGATAGTATATTTACCCTTGAATGCTACCTGTTGATAGTATATTTACCCGTATGTGTTACCTGTTGTATACTTACCCGTGGATGTTACCTGTTGTTCATATACTTACCCGTGGATGTTACCTGTTGTTAGTATACATACCCGTGGATGTTACCTGTTGTTAATATACATACCCGTGGGTGTTACCTGTTGTTAGTATACATACCCGTGGATGTTACCTGTTGTTAGTATACATACCCGTGGATGTTACCTGTTGTTAGTATACATACCCGTGGATGTTACCTGTTGTTAGTATACATACCCGTGGATGTTACCTGTTGTTAGTATACATACCCGTGGATGTTACCTGTTGTTAGTATACATACCCGTGGATGTTACCTGTTGTTCATATACTTACCCGTGGATGTTACCTGTTGTTCGTATACTTACCCGTGGATGTTACCTGTTGTTCGTATACTTACCCGTGGATGTTACCTGTTGTTCATATACTTACCCGTGGATGTTACCTGTTGTTAGTATACATACCCGTGGATGTTACCTGTTGTTCATATACTTACCCGTGGATGTTACCTGTTGTTAGTATACATACCCGTGGATGTTACCTGTTGTTAGTATACATACCCGTGGATGTTACCTGTTGTTCATATACTTACCCGTGGATGTTACCTGTTGTTCGTATACTTACCCTTGGATGCTACCTGTTGTTTGTATACTTACCCGTGGGTGTTACCTGTTGTTCGTATACTTACCCTTGAATGCTACCTGTTGATAGTATATTTACCCTTGAATGCTACCTGTTGATAGTATATTTACCCGTATGTGTTACCTGTTGTATACTTACCCGTGGGTGTTACCTGTTGTTCGTATACTTACCCTTGAATGCTACCTGTTGATAGTATATTTACCCTTGAATGCTACCTGTTGATAGTATATTTACCCGTATGTGTTACCTGTTGTATACTTACCCGTGGATGTTACCTGTTGTTAGTATACTTACCCGTGGATGTAACCTGTTGTTCGTTTACTTACCCTTGGATGCTACCTGTTGTTCGTATACTTACCCTTGAATGCTACCTGTTGATAGCATATTTACCCGTATGTGTTACCTGTTGTATACTTACCCGTGGATGTTACCTGTTGTTAGTATACTTACCCGTGGATGTTACCTGTTGTTCATATACTTACCCTTGGATGCTACCTGTTGTTCGCACAATATACTGTTGTGTGTTCATCTGTTCACCTTGCATTAAACTCACCACCAGTTTACTTCAGCTCTCTGTGTGCGTCATCGTCAATCTGTCAGCCACATTTATAAATAAAAATATATTAACATACACAAGATTTCTTTTCTGTGAGATCAGTGGCATCAAGGTTCCAACACTTCCAAACATTTGCTCTGCTCATACCAAAGCCATATACCTGACATTCACATGTGATGACTCATATTCTTTCTTTAGTTAAAAACATAGGCAACTCAGGCGGACAATGTTTACCAAGCCAGTACTGAGAGCTTCTAATATGACATCTTACGTTCTGCATTGAATGCAGTCTATAAAATTGTTACCACCACAAACAATTATAAACCTGTTTGGTGTCCACCTGGACTGGCATACAGTTACTTCTGACATGCGTGCATTGCATCTGTTTTGCGTATCACTCTGATGAAGCACTTTAAATCAAATTAACAGCTTTCACCTTGTCATTACAACGCACAAAGGTATTCAAGAGTTTCATCGTTTAGACAGAAAGTAATACTGGGACGTCATCAACCAGGTATTGTTGCCATCTCAGGAGATATCCAGAACCTTGTGCTCCCCACAGCCTCTTCAGGCCCGGTGGCAGTGGATGAGCTAGATGAACAGGAATGCCAGGGCTAACACGACCCACATGGCGGCTCCACAAAGTTCTCCCTAAGCTTGGCACTCTCTGTAGGCAGGACAGGCACGGTTGCCCAGCAACACTTCAACTCTGCTCCCCATTGGCTGGTTTGGCAAAGCCAGAACGTACAAAATTTCTCAACACTGCAATCTGTTTTTCCATCAGTTACATGGAACCTGAATTGCCAAGACGGAGTCTGTTTCTGTTCTGAGTTTAGACTGACAAACAGATTATTGCCAAATGTCATTCCAACGCAACATGCCAAAAAAACCTGCAGCAGCAATGCATCTGAGCGTCGCTCTCATTATCCAATGCTTGTTAGTATGAGGCCTTGTCTCACATTATCCCCCAATGTGCTGGACAGCCAGACCAGGGAAGAATTCCCCTACTTTAAACAGCACGTTTCTATGAGTCATCATATGGGAAAAAGCGAGTGCTGGAGGCATGCCTGGACGGATTGGAGTTCCCCTTTACAGCACACACACATACACACACATACACGCTGAGTCACACACTCCTCGTGCTCCAAAATGAGAACATAGTTTCTGCATTCAAGTGTTATGCAGGTTCAAAATTCACACAAAACCCTTGTCTTTTCTCTACACTGTTTATTCCGAATGCTGCTCCTGATGGAGAACTCGGCGACCTATTCAAAGTAGTATTGTAATCGATACCACATGGCCATAAAGCTTCTATACATCCACTAAGTAACTACTGTACTTGCAGCAAGCTCTTTAATGCTGTGTCATTCACATAGCAGGCCAAGAAAATAAAAAACTGAATGTCTTACACACATTCATGTTTCCCAACACTACGCTTACACATCTTTATTAGGCAAAAGGCACCGTGATCATTTCCCCCTTACTATATTCAATAGGGCTTCGCATATGGAGGGATTATATTACAGCGTCTCCTTTATACACACTCATCTTCCTGTTACCACCACGCAGCCCGTCCAACAATACGAGAGGCCTTCGGATTGATTTTTCCCCTTACAAACACGAGTGAAACCAAACACTGACCTGCTGATGATCATTTCTGCCTCCCTCAAAAGACCAGTGTGAAGAGGCACCGGCAGACACGTGGGAGAGCATTTTATGGCCCGAAGGCAGACACCACACGCAAAGAACAGCAATTAACACACATCCGATCGATAACAGCAATGATGTCCAGGAGGAAGGATTACAAGTACCCTTAAGTAATAAGAAAAGCACTCAGTACTGACGGACAAAACCTATATTGTCAATGAGTGTCGTGAGTGCACCTATGGCCTAGTATGCAGATGAAAGTGTGCCTTGTGTAATGAAATGACATAGTGGGGTTTTTTGTGTGAAAAGGAACTATCCTACAAAACATCTAATTTTGTGTTAAACACAACAAAAAATAAAATATTATTCGTTTACTGTGGCAGTGAACTGAAGAATATCTGGCATTTGAAAATGAAGAAATGTGAAGTTTCCGGAGGATATTTTTCAAAACACAAGAATGACCTTACATAACACCCATAAATACTTTTACGTATCATCTGCTTAATCTATTAGCCCATTTCAGGGTTGTCTGTCTTTTAATTTTTTTACCTTTACCTTATATTTGTACCTTTATTGGGAAACAAACTTGGCATTTAAAAAAAAATTTGGGCCTATGCTCAACATGGAAGCTTACAACTGAGCACATTACTTTTTAATAAAGACTTTTTTATTAACACAAATATTCGTGAACAATCGAGAAATGTACACTGTTATTTTATATTTTTTATTGTCCATTATCATGTTTACTGCAAATGTATCTTTGAACAAACTTCTGTAAATCGACAGTAAGTTACTGGCAACTTGTTGACAAACCCTTTTTCCTTAATTCATAACATAACTGCATCACAACAAGCTATTAAGTCATCACAAAACTCTGTATTTCTAAGTCTCTGGCTGGTCTACGAAGCTCCTAAAAAAAGAGTGAAAGTGGGGCAGACCCCTGTATTTCAGGTTCCTCACTAACGTCCTCGCTGCTCCTGTGAGAAGCAGGTCATTCTCATCTTGCGGTGTTCAATCATGAAGACCAGCGCTTGCCTGGCCCAAATACAGCGCTACATTTCCTTAGCAGAGCAGTAATGCAGCACATTTTATGATTTTATGATGGTACAACAATGACATCGGTCCTTTAAAATATTTGGGCCTTGCAGCTTAACAATTAAAACAATGTTGTTTGTGCATATGCCGCATAAGAGCTACGAATGAATTTCAGTTTTCATTGGAAACCTTTTATGTAGTGTTTTCAGTTCTGTATACCAAGAAACCCAAACCTGAGACATGCACAAAACTGAGAAAATAGCTGATTTAGGGTTTGGACAGCTGCGATAAAACACATGTAAGTCATTCTTGTGGAGCACATTCTTGTTAGATGTGTCTAATGAGAATTGTGAGGGAGGTGACTAGCTTATCAGAGCATGAGCAATGTGAAGAATGAGGATACTACTTTAATACAAACGTTTTATGTTGGTCAGACCATGCACACTGAAATACATTTACATGTTAAATTTCCATGTGATTTCTATCAACACAAATTGTATAGGCCTATACCTGTTATGCAGCGGGAGAAGATTGAATCATAATAATTAAACACATTATCTGGTTGATGTTCTTATTTTCAAATGCAGAATGCGTCCAAGCGCTACAGCAGCACCCCCTTCAGGAATAGAGAAGCAAAAAAGATGATTTTAAAAATTGTGTTTGGCTGTGACGTTAGATACATGTTTAGTTGTTTAGACGCAACACCATTCATTCCATTAAAAAAGTTAAGAAAGAATGAATAGATGATCCTAAACGTTTGAACAATAGTGTGTTTCATGCCCTTTAGAGATAAAAGTTGCATTTCTTTTGTGCTGTTTTGGAGAAGTAATTTTCCTATAAAATAAAGTATCCCCCCAGACCCAACAAAACCATTACAATTATTGATTGTTAATAACAATTAGCATTTTGAAGAAGTTTGGCACAAATGTATTTCTCAGATGCTTAGTATTTTAAATGCTTGTGCACTAGGCTTCATCAAGTTGTCTACCTATCTGTTGTTCTTCCGTGGACTTTCACTTTTCTGAGAAATTGTTGATTTCCCTAAAGAAAAAATCTTAATTATTGCAAATGTATTTATTCTTACATCTTTTCAGAGCAGATCCACATTCGCATGTCGTTACATGCTTTATCCAGCAGATGGAGACAAGATTACATCTAGTTCTAATCGAAGCAATCATTAAACATATTATTATCAAGGATATGGTTTGATAGCATGTGTTAGAGAGTTATCTAGTAGAGAAAACAAACATAGTCAAGACTCTTGTCATCTCAAGTCATGCCAAAAAGTCATTTATTATACATTTGAAATTTGCCATAACTCTTGAGGCCTTTGTTATGTAATATTCGGGAAGTCTTGTTGTTCTCTATTGTGTGTGATTAGAAACAAGTGATAATACTATATAGTGTTATATACCCATACACGAGACAAGAAATTGTCCATCTTTTTCTATAACGAAAAGGTGTAAACGACAACATAAATGTTCTGTAAACCTTTAGCAATAGAAAAGTGTCAAACGATGTAGCATCCAACCTGTGACAGTGAACACAAAGCAAAACTCTTTAAAATTAGCAAAAAGTTCATTGCTGCTGGAAATGGGAGTTTTTGATTCACTAACTTTTCAACTTATTATACAACAAATCTAATATCCATTTATTCTGTTGACCCCTTATTCTATGAAGAGTAACAGCGAATGCTGGAGCAGGAAATGATATAACAGCGAAAGTTTCATCTGAATGTTTTTTCAAACAGTTGTGATTCTTGACTGGTTTCGATCAAACATAACTATTAAATAATTATGCAGAAGTCTTGTCTATGAAATTACATCTACTGAGGAGTCGTTTTAAGGAATATTACAGTAACTGTGATGTCACAATCTTATCAAATGCCACAGTGGCAAAGCAATTCAAAATGACTTGTATATTATTTAGTCAAATGTCTAACATGATAAAACTGTATAAAAGACTGCCTTTCATTTATTCATTAAGATTGATGAGTGGCACAGCAATACAAATAGGAACTATAGTCTCTGTACAACATTTACAATGAGTGAAAAATTCTACAACACAAGATGTAACAGAAATGTATAAACAAAACCTCCTCTATAACTGATAATAATAATAATAACAGTTACTGAAACAACCAAAAGTGTTACATTCCAAATAAAGATCACAAACAGAACATGCGAAGAAACAGATTAAGTACAATTTGTGCAACAAAGCAAAACTAGTTTGTAACAATCAGTATTGGTTCCTTTCCCATACTAAACAATAATCTGAAATACTGTGATTCACATAGTATTTACTAGCTAAACAGGATTTTGTGGGAAAATGTGATTATTGAATATTGAAAGATGCATGGTGATACATTCATGGGATGTACAGTTAAAATAAATTTGAATGTGCAGCTTCTTCTACCTATGGCACTGATGTACAATATTAAATATTACTATTAAGTGAGTTATGAACTAACTATTTGCATATACATATTTATTTTAATGTAGATGTGATGTTAAGAGATACAGATCCACCACAAACTGTTGCTGGATGTCAGTTAATGTTTACATGTACACATGTATTGTGTTTTATAATCATAGTTTTTGGAGCTTTCGTAATTCGACTTTAATATCATGAACATTTAATTTTGATCCACTCACTTGATACTGTCATTTCATATACACTATCACAGAGTTCTATGAAAAATAAACCTTTCTTTTCCACAATACCTACACTTTTCTCTCTATATGTACATAATATATTGTACAACTGTGACTCTGCTCATACTGTTCACCACTCTTGTGCTTTGACTGTAACAACATGTGATTCCTCAGTCCTAAATACCCTGATATCACAACAGCCCTGATGGATGCTGATCCAAAGCATCATCCAATGACAACCTATAAATTACACAGCCTAGTTCCACTCCTGTTGACATGATGTTCACCAATATAACTATAATCACAGCAGATCACATAAGATTCATCCTTATCTGCTGATCCCTGTTACCATACATCTATTATCACTTGACACTTATTCTCAGACTAAGACAGATCTCAAGTCCCTATTATTGGCTAAGCAAAGAAATGTGGAGAGGTCATATGTGAACAGTACACGTTAAGGGAAAGTCTATAGGGCACCTGGCACATCTGATTCGAATAAAAAACATAAGAACACATGCTGTACCCTGTAAGTGCATGAAGAGCTCTCCTCTGCCCTGTGATCATTGTGGTATTTATACATTTCTACTTGTTTTGTTCATAAGTCGAATACAACACTGAGTTGTACATACTCAGCGAGAAAAGTACACTTCTATTTTATATTCCAGTTTCATCACTTGTTTTTGTCGTTTCTACAGCTTGAACTCATAGCATGATGACATGAGTAACAATGGAACTGTGTTTGTGCATGTGTGTGTCAGAGCACATAGGAAACTTTTTTTCTTCAGTAACTAGCTCTGTAAATACAAGATGATAGGGGGCTGTGTGGGTACATCTCACACGGCCGGCCTTAAGGGGAAGCTCTTTACAGAGCATGTGTCCTCTTTCCGCTATCAACTCGAGAGAAATGATCAAAAGCCTATTGCTTAATCTCTAGGATGGAGGGGTTGTGGTCTAGGATAGCCAAGATGATCTTGTCCATGTACTGCCTTAAACGGAAGTTGATCTCCTCTTGTTCTTTCAAAGCATCAACCAGCTGCAAGGATGGAAAGAGAAAAATCCATTAATGACAATCTCACATGTAAAGCTAAAGCATCTTTAATAATTTGCTCCGAATGCACAGAAATGTCTGCTTTTATACATTAAATGCAAATAAGATGGTCACTTGACTATAAATATAACTAATATAACAGATTTCTTTTGCATGAAATAAACCTTTTTGTGGAATAGCCTTCCGACCCCAAATTTAAAAGGTTTGTATTCTGTAGTTCTTTGACTAATTTCTTGCATTGCAGTCTTCAGTTCTTCTCACCTCATCTCTGGAGGCGTTGTCTATCTCTGCTGCCAGTGACTGGGCCTTGGTGTGACATGCAAATAGGTTTTTGGCCTCATAAAGGCTGAGGCTGAGAATCTGTCCGTTCAGATCATCATTCTGGTCTCGGAGCTTATGGTTCTCCTGTTGGAAGATTAAACTTGATTTACTACTTCTGAAGCCAGTGTGTTTAGAGGATGGTGTAGGTGGAATAACATTGTGATATCCCACTGTACCTGTTTAAGCCGCTTGACTTCGTGCTCCAGCTCAATCTCACGAGTCTTGGCATTGTACTCGGACAGTCCTGCAGCGAGCCGGCTACGACCAGGCTTCTCAGTCTCCAGTTTAAAGAGCTGCAGGTGCTCCAGCTCACGCCTCAGGTCTTCAATCAGCTACATGTTCAGAGTAAACATTAGGGGCCCTATTTTAACAATTTAAGCACATGATCTAAAACGCACGGTGCAGGTGCACTCAGGGCATGTCTGAATCCGAATGCTAGTTTAACGACAGGAAAACGGTCGGCGTGCCAGGGCGCATGGTCTAAACGGGTTGTCCCGATTCTCTTAATGAGTAACGGCGTAACGTGCAGTAAACCAAACAGAGTCTAATCTCTCATTCCCTTTAAGAGACAGTTGCGCTCATGCCATGGCTGATTCACTATTTACATGGCTCTCACTAAATCCTTGGTGTTTCGAGTCTAACGTCATCACGCAACCCTGTTTTTTGGCAAGTTTAACAATCATAGGTAGTTAATATGGTTAGAGTTAGGGTTAGGGTGTGGGTCAGGGTGAAGGTTTCATAAGACTTGAAACACCAAGGATTTAGTGAGAGCCCTATTTTACAAAGTGGAATCTGCAAGAGGAAAGGCATCTGCTTGTGCGTGAGGTTAAAGCGGGCGAGCAGACCAACTTTTGTTTCCGTGCAACATTTCTGTATCCATGAACCCCTGATTTCTTTGTAAGTTCATCTTGGAAAGTGACGTCAATGCATACCCTCTATAAGTAGAGTGAAATTGCGCTGTGGACCTGCCCAGATGCGCAATTTCTACTAAAGCGCTCTTTAAATAAAAAAAATAGTGCACTATTGACTTTAGAATTATCAGTCTATTTCCAGTTGCTCAAAATAGCAACCTGCCACCAATGCGCCTGAAAACACCTCTTTTTTTAGACCCGCAAGCCCATGGCGCACAAATGTGAGCAAATGCATTTGCTACCTAAACGACGCGGTGCAGGACGGGAAAATGAGAACTGCGTCGGGCCTAGCACCTTGCACCAGATTGCACGATAGGGCCCTAGATGTTTGTGTCCCTGTAGCTTAGTTTTTAGAGCACTGCACTAGCAATGCCAAGATTAAACTTCTCAAGAAACACCCAAACTAAGAAAAACATTTACTTTAGACTATATCAAAAGTGGCTTTTCACAGAAATTTCTGGCAAATGTATAAACGTAAAATGTTAAGGAATTATGTTTGTGTGTAATTTGCAATGGAAATACCTCTTGCATGGCTTCCCGTTCTTTCTGAAACTCGTGTCTATTTTGCCAAAGCTTATCCATCATTTTCCTGTACAGATCCATCTCATCCTTTAAACGCAGGCTGGTGTCTTCAAGCTTATCCGTCATACGCTGCTTCTCCTATCCAAAAAACATCGGCAAGAAAACCATTTTAGGATTCATTCAGTTATTTATCATGAAGACAATAGGCACAGTAAGCGTTCACATTTTCAAAAATGATATTTTTTCAAGGTTATGTTTCAATAGTATATTCAATTACATAAATAAAAGACATGAAATAAAACAAGATTCATCGAATAAAGAGGCGACTGGCGGGATTCCTATTACTACAGCACCATGATGAGTGTCATTTATTTTTGTGTTCGTTCTCCTACTGTCTGAAAGAAATAAAAAGGTGCTTTCTTTTTTATCCATATCAGACATTGGCCCAGATATTTTAGCTTTAGGAAAATACAGCATTAGCTGCTGCATGTTCTCTACATGATTTCCTTACATCATATAGATCAAAGCCTCACTGACTCAAGAGTCTAAATGCAGAGCTGCTAAAATCACGCAGGAAGCAGCTTTCACACGTTTTACTCCATCTTAAAAGCGTTGTTAACACTGACAAGACACCTTCATAATAGAGCTCCAGGGATTTTCACTGGCTGCTGCAATGTGTCTGAAGGATCTTTCAGTGAGGTCCCGTGTGAAAGTGTTTAATTCAGAGACAGATAGACAGCAAAAATGTATGATTTGCTTACCAAATGGTGTAATTTGTTTAACAAATAATAATTTGATGTATCATGTGGGTTGTGTAGTTATATAAGGGAAAGCATTCCAATGCATCACCCACCTGGTCAAGTTTTTCAGTTTGAGACTTTAGTCTGCACACATTCACCTTCATCTCTGCATTCTCCTCCTCAAGCTGTTGAACCCTACAGGCAGAAATCATCTTTTAATTGAGAATTATGCATAACCACAAAGTAGAACGGAGTATCGCATAACCAGACATTTGACTAAACTGGCTCACAATGCAGCCTTATTCATCTTATGTCAGTCTGACTGACATCTAAAGCAACTAATCAGAGTATGTTTGTGTTGACATGTCATTTAGGGGTGGATTTATCAAAGATTCTATCACAATGATAAAACGGTGTATGTAAATACTGACACAGTATTTACATGACACACTTATGCAGTAAAATGTCTATTCAATATTGGAATACTCTTGGTAAATCCAGTTATTACTTCTTCACTATGCTTGAAGCGCTCACTATATCAAGCTGGTTACTTGTAAACATGACTTTATTTCGTGGTGGACTGTGTGTTTGCTGCCAGACGCAGTGCAATAGCAGCCAATGAAATTCCCAAATCAAGTTAAGTCTTGCTTGAAACTACAGCTCGAGACTGAGATTAACATATAAAACCTTGCACCTTGAGTTTCAATGTTAAAACCCCTCAAAACCTCCATTTGTAAAAACTAAATTCATGCAGGGAGATTCGGGTACCGGTTGCTAAGCAGTTCGATCTCTGTGGACTTGTCTCTCTCCATCTTGCTGTAGGCCTCTCTGTGTCTTTTCAGTTCCTCCTCTAGACCTTGCTCTGCACGCGTCTCCTGATCCTTGATCTGTTCCTCCAGCTCATGTACCCTGATGAGTAACCACATAAAAATGATAAATTCAAGTATTTACTGAAGACTTTACCAGATTGTTTCATATTTACCTGTGAACTAGTTGTGTGTTTTCATGTTTAAGTTTGGATTTCAGATCTCCGCTGGCCAGACTGTCGTTCTCAAGCTCTGTTATCTTCTTTTCCAAATAACTTACCTTAAAAAAAGGTTAAATATCAGAATCACACTCACAGGATAGCCGCATTAAGTCAAATTTGATCTTTTATTATGCTATTTTATTAAAGATTGAACTTTGGCTTCCCATTAAATACTTCCAGTACCTTCTCAGTGATGTCGATGTCACAGGAGTCGATGCTGTCTCTGAACAGATCTTCTGTGCTGCCGTGGCTGCTGCTGAAGTTACTGTGATGGAAGAGCTGACTGTGGACCACACAGAGAAACAAAATAATTGAATATAAACCTGCCAGCAACTAACCAGAGCAGTAGATCTGACTGATGCTGGACCTTATATACACTAGGCTGTGAATGTTTGAAGTAAAAGGTATGCTTAATATGCCTAAATGTATGCTTTATCTTGAAAAAATCATTTCACAGTTTTTTTAAATAATGGAACTAGATTAAGGTTAGACACAGGACTCAGGTTTAAATGAGATGGATTCTCTAAAACCAGTTAGTAACTTTATCAGGCTGTGGACTAACTACTGTAAACTTGATCAGGAATGAATGACTGATTATCCTTGCAGGAGTAAATGAAGGAGAAAGTGTTTAGTGTACCCTGTAATCTCATTTTATACAGATCTCGTAAAACTAGATAGATGAGAGACTCACCGACCAAATGCGGTACTGGTGATTTTCCTGTTCGGGCTGTAAAATGATGCAAAACAAGATTAGCTTTGCAGCTCCATACAACAACACAGCAAAATCTTATATAAAAATCATTATATGGTAATGTTTCTGAAAAACACTTTTAACGAGTGGTGAAACTTAGTAAATCGTATAAGCAAACGTATATGATATATATTTGGGAAATTCCATTCAAATGTAAAATAAGGCATTCTGATGTCGTTTGAAACAATGTCTCAATGTTTTTAAAGATATTTATTTTTAAAGAACAGTTTTTCATAGTCATGTAGTGAGTTGTCACATTCACACCCATAACAGTCCATAGTCCTCATAAATCCCTAATTTTTCTCGTTTTTAAAACTCGTGCATAGACTGACATTTTTCTGAAGTCTGGATTTGTCAAATATAAACAGATGATTCGATATATTGGAAATAAATACATTTTCTTAGAGTAAATTTTTCATGTTTTTACTGAAAATGCCACATCCATAAATGCTGGAGCTGTATTTTTGAGAAAATCTTACTTGAGACTTGACACTTTTTCAATATTCTACTGACATTTACTGTACTGTAAATGATCTAATGCCATACAGAGAGGCCAATTTGATTATCCATATTGCAGTTTTATTGCTTTGTTTTTCCGTTCTGCTTATCCGCTTTATTTAAAATCTAATTACAGATTCACCATTGCCTGAAGTGACCAAGCTCCCACACTGCAGTCGGTTTGTCCTGGGTCATGAGATTACACTTATAATCAGCCGGCTTTAAAAGACCTCGATGAAAATAGAATACCTGCACTCTAACCTTGTGTTTACATAACCCACGTCAATCTAAACCCCTTCACTTGTTGGATCACACAGGTCTGTTTGTTTACTAAAATAAAAGTAAATTCTCATGCATTCTGTACTCAACAAAACCAATAAAGACACCACCAGACAATTTGCAAACCCACAGCATACACACACATACTGTACATGCACTCAAATGCGCTGATGCAGATTTTGCCAGTTGACAAATGTCAAGTGTTGTCATGACTTGTTAAAGTAACTGGACATTCCCTAAATGAACATTCAAGTTTATTTTAATTGGTTCGAAATGATCTGAATTTTTTACTCAGTGTCATCCAACAACAAAATATATCCAGTCAACAGCTTCAAATACAAACATTTAGTGCTTCATATTCAAATATTTATTTAACTTAAGCATTAGAATGCAGAGTATGCAGTTGAGCATTACGTTGAAATGTCCAGGGATTAATTGCGAAAGGCCACAGATCACATGATCCAACTTCCTCATCATTCCTATTCATACAGACACACAGACATCAGGAAATAACAGGGCTCTTTACTGTACACTCCCTTTCTGTCTGCAGTATAATGCATCTGTGTGTGAGGCTTACGTGAAACCCTCACAATCCCATGATGCACTGCGGCCCAGATAAAAGATTGCAGTGCCACTCTTCTAAAGTATTAAATTTATTAGGTACCCTCATGATAATAAAAGGATTATTTCAGCAGTTCCCGTTACATCTCACTACGCACACACCCACTTAAACACCCAAGGCTTTTTATGAGAGTCTCGGTTTTCTCTCACTGTCTGATAACATTCACAAAGATAAGTAAAGCCCTGAATGGAACGGTGTTGCTATGGTAACAGGTTCTAAGATGAAACCCTTCTCCTGATAAAGCTTGTGATTTTGACAGACCACAGTGATTAAAGAGACTCATAAAAATACACCTAGCTTTACCCGACTCGGTTCAACAGAGACATAAAGAATCCGTTCAGAATTGCAGTGCTACACTGTTTAGCACAAGCTATAGACAGAAAGTAAGGGAGTTTCACACATTAAGTCCACGTCTTTCTATATACAGTATTGGTGTTCTCCTACAAATACACATGATTAGCCTTAAACAAATTCATAGTTTTCAGGTTTTCTGCAGGAAAAAAAACTTTTTTTTACTCGTCTTTCAAAGAAAAACAAAATGATTACTCGTCTTTCAAAGAATTTTGTCCAGTCAAATGCTGCTACCCCCTACTACTACCAACCACAGTCTATCAATTTATAGTCCATGGCTGTGACTTAACTAAACTATTAAAACAAACAAATGAATGTAATTAAATGAAATAGCTGCATTGTCTGTATTGTCTTACCTGTTAGCTTTAAGGTTCTTGAGTCTGGCCTCTAAGTCATTAAGCAGGTTGACTTTCTTGCAGCACTGAGAACAGTAGACATCCAGCAGCTCACTGTGATACAGATGCCTAATCTTCTGAGGCGTCTGACCAGCACTGCAAAAACATAGCAAAGTACTTACAATTTCACATAGTCTGATACAGGATTTAATTATGTGGTTATCACAACATGGTAAAGTAGATTCAACCTGGGATAAACAGTTCAAACTGGACATATAAGAATGGCTTTAAAACACCCACACTATAGATAAACTGATTTAAAACTGTTGTGATTTTGTGTGCAACACCACAGGTGTCTAAAAGTGTATTTAAATTAGAATTATTTACAAATAATGACCACAAACTGATTCATATATTATTGTTATTTACATAAGGCTAAATATAGTACACAACATGAGATTTGTACTGGAGGGTGTAAAGAAAGAAAATTCTGTCATCCTTTATTCACAATCTAGTGTCTTTGTTCTGATGAATACAAAATAAGATATTTTGAAGAATGCTTATAACCATTTGCCACCATTGACTACTATAGTAGGACAAATGTTATTTTGATGAATGTAGGTAAGCAAACAGTTCTGATGCACTTTTGATAACTATTGTAATTTTTCCTACTCTGGTAGTCAATGGTGGCCAAGAACTGTTTGGTTACAAGCATTCTTCCAAAAATTTCTCTCTGTGTACTTCAGAACAAACAAATTTATAGGATGAATAAATGAGTAAAATATGATTTTTGTAGTTAATCATATTGGCTGTGACTGGTTGCCCGTTATTTCTCAGTAGCATATCGAGATTAGTAATATTTAGTGACATATTGTGTATGTCATGGCAACGTTTTTTACGTTCAGTCCAGTTTAGAATAGTTTTTAAAAAGCAACAAAACAAGATTTATTTAACAATGTACCTACCTTGAAGGTAGAGAGGATCCCAGATCGGAGAAACCATTAGTGCGTGTGTCATCATCAGGGATGGGACTGCTGGGTGTGAAGTCCACATCCTCTCCCTCTCCATAATCCTCAAACTGTTCCTCTACTGAGATCACTGAAGCTGCTGCAGAGACCATCTGACCACATCTGCAAACAGAGACGGGGACACCTCAGTCTCTCGAGAGCTACTGCTAAACCACAGAGTACATCATCTGTGATACTGACCTGTTCCCACAAAAGAGTCCTCCCATTCCTTCCTCTTTATCATCATGGCGTCCTCCTTCAGATGATTCCGATCCCGCGCCGCTGTCTCCAGCACTGTCCATGTCCGACTCTTGTGTGTCCCGTCCCCCCAGTCCTTCCTCGTCAGAATATAGCCGGCATTCTGGGTAGGGTCGCGTGCACACGATGACAGGGGGTCCCATACTTCCGTCCCCATGCTGCAGATAGATCATGGAAAACATGTTAAGTCCCGTTGCTCATAAATTTTGTGCCTAAACAAGTAAACAAAGTTCAAAATTAGAGGTAATAAATAAACTGGTTTACTCATTGGAATGGGAACATGATACCACAAAGAAAGGGGCTGAGGTCAAAGGTTAGGTCAACTTTGACCATTAACCTCAGAAGATGCTAGGACAGAACAAAGGCTCTCATGATGAAGTGGCAAGAAACGTTTGGTTAGCCAAGCTTAGAGTCATGGACTAAAATGTACTAAAAGTCCCTTTTGATTAAAAAGTGTATATGCATAAATGCAATTCAATAAAGAATCAGAACTCATTCTACAGTTAATAAATCTCCCTAAAAATACTAATGTGTTTGGAAACTAAGTATTTTCATCAATTCTATCACTCACACAAGTGCAGCCCCAACTATTTCTTATTAAAATTCATTTCACATCTCAATGGCAGTTGGACAATGGAACTCAGTTGGTGCTCGGCGGCATTGTTATTTTCACAGAGCGAGCTAAATCTTCGTCACACAATGAAGGATTGTTTAATCGCCACTGAGTCTTAACATATTTGTGTTGAATATATTTGACTTTTTTTGTATTTTTAGATTTATTGTATTTGCACAACATATGTGTGTGGAAGATTCATTTAGGCTTCTTTAAAGCTGTGAGTTATGACTGCTCATTAAATCTTTATTCCGTTGGGGAACCACGTGAACTGCAATACACACCCATCTGAACATTCTTTTAAATCCCAATATGACCCTGTGTGATCATGATATTCAGTCACAGCAAAGCATTTATGTATCCCATAATGACTATTTAATCCCTATAATCAATTTCTTCAGAATAACTATAAAAATGACATGTAAAATGGTTCAAATTTAAGATATAGGAAAGAAGACGGTTTGCTTTTAAGAGATCTCACAGGTCCACGACCCTTTTTCTGTAGCGACCTCTCTCACATTCACAGCTCAGTGAGCCTTACCTTTCCTTTGTAGGTCACACACAGTACCACCTCCCACCCGTGCAACAATGAAAACCTGAGAAATAAGACCTAGCTGGCTGCCGTGAACTGAAACCGGCCGGCTAACACAGCTCCATCACTTTCTTAAGATAATCCACTAGCTGCTTAACAGCATCCATATGAAAGTGTCCTTGTAGAAAAATGCTTCTAGTATTTTATGCCTCATGAAAGGAAATGTAAATCATGGGTGCTGGATTAAACATCACAGGACCAGTCATAGGTGCATGCTTAACTTTGATACCTTACACAGGGCTGCATCTTTAGAGATAACAGCAGGGAAGCAGATATCCGACTAACATCTGCATCGGGTGAAGCTTTGACAGTATAGCAAAAGTTCTCCCTGCTGTGGTTATGAATGCAGATATTCTGGGACTGCAGTAATGTGAGAGGAGACATGGGGGTCTCCTGCAGTGAAGGCACAGATAAATGACCCCTTTTGGGCCACCACCCTAAAGCGCCATCTGGAATTCCTAGACTAAACATTTATTCTTTACAGTTACTGACAGACTGTCTTTCATGTTAGGCATGCATGCATGCACAGAGACGCACATAAACCAAACTCATTTAAAAATGCTTTACTACCTAATTTGAAGAATAAGGTAATCTCCTAAATTAATTATTTGCACATGCATTTTACTTTGAACATGTAGTTGCATTTATTCTCCATGCATAAACAACATTTTCATGTGGTTGTGTTGCATGCATTTTTCCAAGACTCTCTAACTGGAATTCATTATGCGTTGCAAAGATTTTCACCTATGAGTATATGGTATAGTGACAGTAAAGTCGTTTTATTTCATTTCATTTCACCAAACTTCAATATGCCACATTAGTGCTGTTGTTTTAAAACCATACAAATAAGTCTTATTTTTGTATGTTATGCAGAAAACCGAAGCTTGTGTGCTATTTTATTCTTTGCTCTTTTTTTAAGCTACTCACTACAGACTGAATTGTATGACATCTTCAATACAATTTAAACCTTCGAAAAGATGCATCCAAAATCTGGGATTACACCAAACATGTCCTTATTCCCTACCATATTTTACATTCCCATTACTGAGGAAAGAGCGATCATTATTAAAAAGCCAGTGACCCTCTCTGTTGAATATCTAGGCAGGTATTGATTCAAACACACATTAGACTGTATGCCAAGCAAAACCTTTAGTATTCAAGCAGTGTTAGTGGGATTCCATAGATTTTTATTGTGTAATCACTCTTTTATCTGTTCTAACTGAACAAAACCGATCTACTTTTATTACATGGTTTAAAGTTCTCAGATCAATTTTATCGAGTTTATAGCACATTGCATTTTACCTACTCAATCTTAAACGTCTGCATGTATCACCTCGAAAAATAAAAACTGAAATGAGAGGGTTGATAATGTGTTGGGTGTGAGTGGATTGTGTAATGAAGACATCAGGAATTGCTCTTTTATTTAAGTAATCTAACAAATCTACTTATTATCCAGCTATAAGCCAAATGCTATCACACCCATAATGTCACTTTATTATAACAATTGTAAATTATATAAATTATACAGTATAATACAACCCGACATAGAAGAACACAATTAACCCATATCGTAGCACCACACAAGCATGCAGGGAAAAGAGAACAAACTCAATAACACTGCATGTCATGGTATTAAATGTGTACGATAGCAACTTCTGAAAATACTGCGAAGCAAAACAGGTCCCTTCAGCCCTCTGATCTATAAATAATGGAGAAGTTTTTGTCTGTGGGGTCCAGGAGTAGAATTGCAATAGAGAGCACAGTGTGATGGAGTATCTCACCTCCTGTGTCCCACACATCTTCACACATGAATAGACGAAGCAGAGCATGCCGAGGCAGGAGACAGGACGCATGCATTATTACTTGTTTCCTTTAGGTTGGAGCAAATATTTTGTATTAATTTTCAGATGCAGTATCATTTTCTTCTGTAAACCCATGTCTCTGCTGATCCTTCATCTCAAGATTACACCATCCCACACAAACAAACAACACTCATGGCACTCAACGCTGGCCATCCTCCAAAGAGCACCAAGCATAGTCATAGTCCTTTAAGCCCACATGAAATGTCAAGTGTGCATATAAATACGACGGTAAAACCTTTCATTCAAACTTGCTGAAAATACTAATTTAGGCCATTGCGGGTTATTCTGCATAGCTTTCTAATAGTACTGGTTGGGTATCCTGGTTTAGCGGGTGGAGGAGCATAACCAGCACACCAAAACACATGATGATTAACAGCAATTCGTTTTTTAATCAACAAATTTGTGAGATATTCTTAGAGGCTTTTAGAATACTAAATAAACTCCAAAGGTATGAAGGTCGGTGAAAGTGGGGAACATTCACGCTTGCTGCTCATTTTTCATATCAAGTCCGCTTGGCTGGTTTTGTTTGAGATCTCAGTGGAAATGCAGCTGGATGTCTGACCAGCTCACTGCCTACACACAGTCTGCAGACAAAAGAATGTGGATTTAGAGGGAGCCGTGAGTCATAATCTAACACCCAGGGCTTTAGAAGTGAGGACCGTCGCCTTCCCCTGGACGATATCGACGAGAAACACGTTTGAACTTACTGATATGGAAATCATTAACCCAACAAACACACATAAAAAGACTTGCAGAAACACTGTACTATCAATACTGCAGGGCCATTCGGTAAACGGATTTACAGTATAGCTAATTTACTTGATTATGATGCAATGTGTAGGAGTTCCTACAAATATGTTGAGTTAAAAGTACTGTAAAAAATAAAAAGATGGCATTTTTAAAAGCTCTGCCATGACGGCTTCATCCATCTCTGCAAAACTCTCTAGAGCACGAGTTTAGGTGAACCACACACGATTGGATTTTACAGTGTCCGAGCTGCAATTAACCTTCTGTCTAAACTATAACATTGAATTATATGTTTTGCTAGGCTTAGCATTATGGTGTCTATGAAATGGTGGTACAGATAGTGCCCTTGCAAGCCCACACAATAATCAGGGCTGAAACAGCATTTCAGAGCAGATCAATATCTAAATTGTCAGATCCGCAAATAACTCCAACAAAAAGAAGATATGAATCAACTCATCTTGCATCAAATTTTACTGAAACTTCCTCAAACAAATGATTTTGATATACGAAGAGTGATTTTAAAAGCATCATTTGCTACACCCAATCACTACAACATCCTATAACACATTTAACCTGGCAAAATCAGGCTGAAATTTTTACAAAAATCTGTAAAAAGAGAACCCACTATTTTTTGTTGTTTTTAAAAACATATTTGTCAACCCTTATTCAATATCTTTTAATAAAAGCTAATGTTTATTTTACATGTATTATATTTCACTCATTTATTCAATAATCATTGAAATGGGGAAAATTCGTTCCAGACATTTAAATGATATGCACAGAAAATACCAATACATTAATTTTCAATACATTTTCTGACACAGTGGGGATATAAAAAACGTATCTATTGCTCATATTCAGCGTTAATGCTATAGAAAAAACCTGCAACTAATTGTTTTATAATTGCTCGGTGCATTGATCTAACTTAAGCTGTAACATTTACTGTGCATTGACACATTTACTAGTGTGTAATGACGTGCACCCAATAGGTGAAGTTTAAGAAGCCAAAAAACATTCTGAATGAGACCCCTTGGCAAAACAAACCAGTAGAAGGGGCACCATGGGAAGGAATTTCAATGAAGGTCTCTGCTATTGTTCCTTGACCTTTCTAGAACGTCCTTTACCAGAGAAACAAAGTTACCGAAACACACTAACACGCGAACACACACACACACATTATACTATACTGTATGTGGATGCAGAACTACTAGCAGGTGGTCAACTGTCTGAGAGCCCACCCAAACTATCGTTGCACCCTAATATACAGCCGTCCAACTTTAAGATACATTCAAAACTCCATAGTGCCTCCCCCATCAACTACTTAATCTCTAGTCAGACAACCCCCAACCCCACCCTTCAGAAACTCCCGAACCACACCATTAGCCATGTTCCCAAGAGACAAGTTTATGAGGACAACCAACTACCAAAACAATCAATTAGTCTTTTGGTCTTTTGAGACTATTAGTTCCAATTGGCTATACAACAGAAAAAAACGATACATATACTTTTGCCAGGCAGGAACTTATAAACGGCAAGAGGCCAGAGGAAAACAGAAACAATGGGGTCACCAACGTTAGTTTCGGTAGACATACCCATCGGATACACACGGTACAAACGCACACAAGCAGCCTTAAATCCCTCACACATCTGATTAGCATTTCAATAGCATGACCTCTTTCCCCTCACAACAGATTACCACACAATCCAGCCCGGCTCTAGTGTTTCATTCAACTTGTCATGCAAGTGCAGGTGTAGTCTTTCAGGAAGAGACATGCCGACCTATTTCCAGCACGCTGCCTAGATCCTCCAGATTATGTACCAAACCTTTGCTCATCTAGTAATTCTACACGTATATGTTAAAACATTTAACAAAGAGAGTCACTAGATATCCAAAACATACTGTATTATCCCCACTGTTGTGAATGGTTACAAGGTACATTGTACAGTAAGTAACTTCAAACGGCTGCAGCAGTCATCCCCTCATGCTCTCTTCCCATTTAGCATCATCAACTCTCTCTACCAGTTCACATCAAAGCGCAGTGCTTGTTCTTACCCTGCCGCTCAATACTGAAGATCCATCTTCTCCATCCTCTCTGCCGGTTAAGCCCCCATCGGCTGAGGACGTCCAGGACCTGGAGTCCCCGTTTCCCTCCAGGATCCCCACCCACACCGCAGTCCAACAGGTGAAATCAAATTCCACACTCCTGTCAGATTCTGTTCTTGTGGACGTGTGGGATCCTTATATCCACCGAGCGGAAGACACTCAGCCAGCGCTGCTCCAAATGATCCAAACCCTCCTCTTTTCACACATACACGCACACTCGCCGTGACCTACGCCGACCGATAGTGCACATTCAGCCACACGCAAACAGACGGAGAGAGACGCTACTGATCTGGCAACAGTTGTTGGGTGTTTGGCCACTCCTCCCGAGCAAATCACCTCCCTTACTCTTGACCCATTCCCTCCCTCTCTCTCTCTCTCTCTCTCTCTCTCTCTCTCTCTGCCTCGCTCACTAGGTTGTTGCTAGGAAACTGTTCAGCTGAGCCATCCCACAGGCGTGACATCAAGCCGAATGTGAGTGTACTGACGCGACACACATGCTTATCTTAAGCTTGTGCTAGGCTCGGCTGGATATTACTGTCTTCATGCATGATTACAGATAATTAACCTTCTGATTATGAGAGAGCGGTAAGTAAACCAAATAAATAAATGAGAAGCATTTGTGAATCGAGAGGGATTCATCATGTGATACATGTGAACAAAACAGGTTTGTTTCCACACCAGACACCATGTGAGTCTTTAGAAACACATGTTGTCAGACACGGAATTATCATAGCACTGTTCTTTGACCCAAATTATCAAGCCTGGTGTTTTTCTCCAATATCACTATCAAAATTAAAACACAATAAAACATTATAGCCAAGAATTACACAGCCAGTTACATAGAACTCGAGAGGGGAAGGTGAGTGAATTTTGAGTTCCACCTCAAAATGTAGCAGATTTCCACCTTTTATCTATGAAATAGACTCTAAAGGCTACGCACATTTCTGCATCTATTGTTTAAAAAGAATTCCCCAACTAGTGTCCCCCCAGTGAATCTTGACCATTGCAAATGCCAAAAATCTACAATTTACCAACCAGTCAAAGGAGAAAGTGACTAACTTTTAAGTCCCCGTGAACGGGAAGTTGCGATCGTTTTTACTTCCGTGTTATGACGAATTTCAGAGTTAAATTAAATTTTGAATCATCAATGTCTGCGATTTGATTGGATGTATAAAAATATCTGTTCCATTTTGGAATGGAACTGGCAGCAGTCTGACAAGGGAGGAGTTAATGGATGCCCTGCCCAAGCCATCATCTAAGATGGATAGTCATTACAGGACGGAAGTGCATTTTCATATTTTAACGAAAGATATCAAGGGCACACAATTTTAATAAAGAGAATGGCCCATGTTGATGAACTATTTACAATAAACACTGTAATGTTTCATGAAAAAATAGGCATTGTAATTTTTTATTTCACTGGGACTTTAACAATGTACAGGCAGCCACTCTGCTTCGTGTCGGGTCCTGATCACACTGAAGGGGCTTATTTCACTATAACAACCGGCTGCTTGTACATTATACTGCTTACTACACGGCCACTTGGCACATGAGAAAAAACTGGACATGAAATGTGAATTTTAAAATAAATAGCCAACATTTTCAGAATGCAGACCTTCTGCAGCCCTTTTAAGGTAAGAAACAACGTTGAACATTTGGGTTCCTGTATGTTATTAGTTTTGAGAAGTTGGTTAGAGCGTTGGGCTTGTGATCAGAAGGTTGCTGGTTCTAATCTCAGTGCCAGCAGGTCATGACTGAAGGGCCCTTGAGCAAGGCACCTTACCCCTGATTGCTCTGCAGTAATGTGTCACTGTAAAAAACTACTTGTAAGTCGCTTTGGATAAAAGCGTCTGCCAAATGAATAAATGTAAAATAATTGATATTGTTAACCTAGGTCATTATAATCCAGTGATACGTTTGTCTTGCTGTTTTGCCCCCTTTTCAAAATGTAAAACGTGTTACATAACCCATGGTTAAAAGCAGTAAGCAGCCAAAGTAAAAACAATGCTAGTCCCATGCTAACCAAGTGTACGTATCATGTAAAAAGACTAGGTGAGGGGTAAACTCGAGTTCATGAGTCACATACGTTTTATGAGTGTTGATGGATGTAACATCGTAAGCACTTTCTCACTCAACATGTCAGAGATCCAGCTTCAGGCGCGACATGAAAGTCAAATAAATAGTGAACATGTTGACAAGCATTTCACACTTTCCAGGGTTCACGTGAGATTCAGAGATGTGGGTGTTACAAAATGAAGAGAGGAAGGAGGTGAAACAGAATTGAAAATGAGGTTGAAGATGCAGGTTTGTGCAGGTGTGTGTGATTTCTTGAGTTTGAGAAAGATATGTTCCTCCTTTACTCTCTCTTTCAGTGCTGCCCCACTTTCCCACGATTCCCTTGAGCTCAGTGCAGCACCATCAGCAGGCTGTTCATGAGCAGCAGCTAGAACCGCACCCTTTAACTCTCACATCATGTGCTCTGTCTCTGTTAAAGCTGCAAACCATTCTTCAAAGCATAAGACCAAAATGCATTATGCATTACGTCTGCCTCTGTGATGCACTGCTACAGCCTGAGTTAATACTATGAGAAAAACGGACAGAAAGAGAAAATATACAGATTATGTTTTGGGAACATGAGGGTGTTGGCTACACATTACTGCAGTATGTTTTGAATGTTTATATGTATGCATATACAAAGTCATTCCATTATGCTTATGTTTTACTAGTTTTATCTAGATTTTTCACATACTGTTTGGAAGAGATCATTGTTATTTCAGTAGGTGTGTAGTTAAACTCACAAAATATGAGTAGTATTTGCCAATGCAAAAGTCTAGGGTGTTGTGGGTGGTTGCTAAAGGGCATTGCTATGCTGTTGCTAAGACTGTACGGTTGTTAGGTAGTCCAATAAGAACACCCTCAGGACTTTAGAAACAATACAACCAGGTCGAACGGGTCTTGACGTTTTGTACCAATCCAAGCCACAGTAACGGTTTCTTTTTCCACAGTAGCGCTATGAAATAAAGCATTAGAAGGCCTTCCAATATAGAATAAGGGAAATCTTCCACAGACCAAACCGCATTGGGCAATTCAGATCATTTAAAAACACCTTTTGATTAATTTTTCACACTTCTTGGCAACTGGCAATGTTCTTGGCAACGTGACCAATCATGACACATCACTACAGGCTTTCCACCAGCACAGGTAAATACACAATTGGAACAAAATTATTGACACACCTCTTCTTATAAACACATTTGACTGCTGAAGTCATGTATGTGATCACAAATCTAAGTGCTACGGGAAAAATGATTTTCTAGAGAATTGTGTGCTTTTAAATGTTATAGCAACAGTTTGGGCAGGGCCTTTCTCTATTCCAACATGACAATGTTTCTGTGTACAAAGCAAGATTAAAAAAGAAATTGATTCAGTCGAGTGTGGAAGAACTGCATAAATCACAAACCTGAACCCTGTAATGCCTTTTACTCTGGCATATCAAAATCTCATATCTTCCGTCAGCAAATAGTCCAACTCTCTCCTGAGATCGTTTAATTGGTGAGCTTTGGAAGTATCTGGTCCCACTCTGAAAAACGTATCAACTCACATAGAATCGGCTTCCACATTTTTGGAGTTCAAATCCAGCTTTAAACCCATCTCTTCTTCTTAGCTTTAATACTTTTTTTTATAGTTTTTATTATTGTTTTGATTTTTATATTTGGTGTGATATGTTATTGTCAATTGTATAGCACTTTGGTTGGCCTGGTCCTTGCTTAAAAGTGCGCTCTAAAAAAACTTAAACTTGAACCCAGCTGAACACCTTTGTGCCAAACACTCGTACACAAGCGTACAATCATTCCAGAACAGAAAAAGGCCCTTCTAAAACTTCCAACAAAGACGAAAACAAAATTCTTTAATATGGTTTTGTATAGCAATTCATATTTGTTTAGATTACTGGAATAGATAAACCTGTGTATTAGAAGGTATGTATTTATGCCATGAAACCCAGTAACTGAACTGGGCAGAACCATGCTCAAGAAAAATCACAACTGGGACTATTTGGCCTGATGGTGGAAAAGCATCTTATGACATTCCAGCCCCTCAATAAATCTAATTCATGTCCACTACACAACATAATACTGTTAAGTACGTACCTAAGGTTAGAGGGTTGTTCAAATAATAATACTAACAATCATCACTTGTATATATAAAAAGAAGTAATAATACGTATGAAAGATTTGCTAGAATAACTAACTGATGTGCATACAGTTTAATAACCAAAACCATCCTGCTGTGTTACATTAAATAGTTAAAACAGTATGAGTGAAGGGACCCTTTAAACTTTAATTTATTTCTCCGTGATTACATATGCATAGCTTTTATCTCTTCTAACCTTTTTCTCTCCTTCTTACCCTTTTTGTGATTGACAGCGGGTAGATTATGAGGACCGCTGGAATTAGAAAAAAAAACATTTGAAAAGAAACAATGAAAAAAACCAAAGGGGGCAGAAAAGAGGGAGAACAAATGGGGGAGGGGTCACAAACAGTCCAGTCTTTAATCAGAGCCGATGAGCCGACAAATTCACGATCAGTTCAAGAATAAACAAATGTCAACAATCATGAAGCGTAAGACGGTTGCCAGAAGCTTCAAATGTTCATGAAGATACCAGTGGACACAGAGTGGGTTGGAAAAGGAAAAGAGAAATCATGAGTATAAAGCACAGTGAGGACACAGTGAACACAGACTTGGCAGTTTGAGCACAGTGTGCATACAAATGACAGCATTCCTCCACCGCCAAAATCAAAGCGAATTCACAGAACCAAAGCAACACACAAACAATGTAAACAGCTAGTATAAAGACCAACTGAGCTCAATAGGCATGATGTCAACTCATTTGATTTATTAAAAGCTCTCTGTGGCTATGTCTTTATTTGACAACATAGAGCCAAACTAATGTGTGTTATGCAATGGACGTACAGTAACATAGAGGTGAGCACTTGCCGAAAATTGCTTTTAAATTTAAGGAACACAGTGCAATGGGGCCACATGCAAATAAGTGCCCACGGATCCAATTATTCAATGCACAAATGACTTTTATTAATATAGGTCAATGCAAATTAGCCTAGGTCAATGCATAATCCTGACGTTTTATCTAACAGCGGAGATGTCAAGTAACCTCAAGCTGTACCTGACAGTTTGCTTCATGGGGAGATAGCTTCTACTTTCCTGTAGCTCAGTGGTTAGACCATGGCGCTAACAATGCCAAGGTCATGGGTTCGATCCCAGGGAACAAATGTATGGTATAATGCAATGCAAGTCATTTTGGATAAAAGCGTCTGCCAAATGCGTAAATGTACTTAAAAGTGATTTTCTTTTTCATTCACTGGTAAATGTAAGAACATGCACGTCTGGCTCTATACCATCCTCCAGACAGAGATAGTAGAGGAGACACTCAGCCAATAATAAGACGGTCCACGGACATGTTTAAAGCTTGATTGCTAAAAATTGGGTTGCCTTTATTTATAATCTAACCCTGGCCCAGATGACACATTCTGTTGACACATATTTTGACTTTACTGTAGCACACACAACGTGCGTCATTGCTTTTTGTGTTGCATGGACATGTTGACAGCCTGTATCATCACCTTTTGCGTTGCCAGCACTTAAGTGTGTTTTATATTTTAGTATCGCACTATTTTTGCTAGTCTCAGCTATGCTAGTGTTGTGAGGCAGCTGTAATGACAGCTGCTGTAATGCAGTGCCACTCAGTGTTCTCGCTTTCAATTGAAACACCTGCAGAGACCAGCAAAAAGGACCATTTATAAATCTACTTCAAGATGTACAACTTTGACTTCACAATTTGTTAACGTTTCCTTTTTTGTCTCTGTCAGTGTACAAAAGAAATGCAATGATAGACACAGTGTTATGCATATAACATCATGAATAAATGGCTTTAGAACTTTCATAGTTACCATACTAAGAAGAGGGAGGTTTGGATTATATTATTCATTTGAATTAAAATAATTAAGATTATAAAAGGAAGCTTAAAGGGGTCATATGATGCAAAATAGGTGTTTTTCTGTGTCTTTGGTGTGTTATAAGTTGCCCATGCATGTATTAGACATGAACAATTGTAAAAATGAAACATTTGGAACAAAAGATGCATTCTATCGATACGCGAATGCTCACCCAGATCTACCTGAAAGTCATCGTGTAGCCACAGCCCCACAAATCTACGTCAGTTCGTGGAATGACTTTACTTAAACCGCCCAAATGTTTACGAAAGTAAGGTGTACCTGTCAGTACAATTGCTTTGGAACCTGATGTTCCAAATATGGTAAGTTGCTTTAGATTTCCGTGACAAGCTTGCGGTATTTTACCAATCACTACGCACTGGTGAACTGGCCAATCATAGCACACCTTGCTTTTCAGAGCGATGAGCTTTGTAAAAACTCTGCACGTTTCAGAGAGGCGGGGCAAAGAAGAGCTACAAACATGAACTGTATGTGAAAAATACAGCGTTTTTAACCTTCAACCGTGTATACACATTGCATTACATCTTAAACAGTAGCCGTGTCATATGACCCCTTTAACTATGATTTCTAATTTAATGAAACAGAAAACTGAGATATTTTATGCAAGAGACCCCAGATGATGAATAAGTCTAGAACATAATTCTTCACTTCTGAGACTCTGGAAGTTTCCCAAAGCTGTATCCCAATTCGCCTACTTATACTATGCACTAAAAGTATGTACTGCTTTTGTTATGTAAAGTATACATATTAGTGCGTAGCAAAACAGTATGCACGCACTGGAACATACTAACACAAAACAGAAGTGGCCATTGTTGCTTAGACGACACTATGATCTTGAACCGTCACAAACATTAAAATACATCTCTTCTTTGGATTTAAGTATTTATTTATGAATTATTTCATATGTAATGTTTACTGTACATGTAATAAACTTAAATTTATTAATTTAGCGAAACATCTTTTATAAAATTGTATCAATGCAGTGTAGCATCACTAAACTTGAGTTGTGGATAATATTGGCCATTAACTGTCCATAGCATATGTGACAACACAAAAAGAACAATTCTGGAGAATCCATAAACACCGACGCATTCACTTTGCTTCCATCTACCACATTATCAATGCCCGAGAACCCCAATTTTAGGGCATGACAGCTTTGTAGAGAGAACATTTTAAATCTTGTTATCCCAGACAACTGTAACTGTGTACATTTTCACCAGACTTATTTTAAAAATTTTGAACAGGTGCATATACTGTAACACCCTAAAATATATTCTGCCCCATTATCTGTGTTAAGCTTACAGGTAACAGACACTGGCCTATGAAATTCAATCTTACGTTGAGCTGCGATGCTGTTGACCTGATGAAAAGAGAACAGAATGTGAGAGTCAGAGCCCAGAGCTCCAACCAACAGCAAAACATCTTCATTTCACATATCACTCTGCATCTCATCTCACACCATCTATACGTGCTTGAAATACCACCAGCCTGAAGCTCCACCTGCTCGGGCATAAATCTGCTTTTCTACTGTATTCATTATGCTAAAAGTAGATTAAACACTGGGCCATATGTACTGTACCTGTGCTCTTTGTTTTAGTCCTTTCTCAAATTTACATGTAGTCATTTAGCAGAAGCTTTTATCCAAAGCGACTTACAAAGAATTCAGGGAGCAATAAGCGATATGTCATATGCTACTACAAAGAATTAATAACAGTAAGTGCACAACATATGTTTGCTGGAGCAGATACATTAATGCTCCTGTACATTGGACTTTGAGCTGAGGAAACAAAAGAGCAGACCTTCTCCTGTAGCTCGAGACCAGCAACACAAACATCACAGGTTAGAACTGAAACATACAAATCTTAAAAAAGAAAAACTTTGGATAAAGTGTCTATTAAATGCATGTAACTGGAGTTAATGAGTGCACAAAGATAAATTATGTGTCTGGAGCATCAGCAGACACTGCACCCTGCTGTAAGACACTCTCTCTCTCTCTCTCACTCTCTGCTTCAATGACAGTGAAGGACATTAAGTCCAGACTCCAGACCTTCTCAAAAACATCAGTAAAGTCTATTATCCACCAATTCAGCTAAGCCCATCAGCAACACACAGGGTCTGTCTTTCAGATATATAAAATAAATAGACAAAAATATAGTATAATATTATTTACCAATTATTATAGGAACTGAAAATTGTATTGCAATTTAACTGCAAAAACAAATGGAAGTCACATAGAAGCAATGACAATCCCCTCTTCTACAGTCTGTGTGTGCGGAGCGCTGTGCTTATCCATCAGTATAATCAATGCGACAGACTCATTAGTGCTTTCATTCAGCAGCAGTCACTAGGAGAGGAAACATCTCAAACTTCAATAATGTTTCCACTGACCTGAACACAATACACACACTGTACACATCCACAGCTTCACATATCCCTTTATGTACATTACAGTAAAAAGGGTATATAATAGGGTCACTTGAGCAGAATGTTTCTTTTGACATTACATATCTTTTCATCTGAATCCATATGACTTTTGTTGACCATTTACTAAATAAAACTTTTGTGTTTAATAAAAAGTGTTTTTTGGAATTAGTTTCGAGAAGTCCATCCCAACAGTTGGGTTTACTATCATTCTAATGTGTGGAAAAAACATTAATGAGTAAGTGACCCTAAACTTTTGAATGGTAGTTTATATCATGTGTCTGTATGAAAAGCTAAGAACAAATGAGCAATTTCAATATCAAATGTATGGAAATTATTTATATACATTTTTACAGAAATTACACCTTAATTTCTAACAGGACCATCTATCTTTCTACCTGTAATAAAGTTAGTGTTCTTGGTTACCAAGGTAACAGCCGTGACAAATAGGTTTGAGTATGAGTGATGTATGAAGACAATAAAGAGAAACATCACTTTAAGAGAACAATCAGATCAGTTTGATCAGATCTGACAAACCAGAAATCAGATCAGACTGACTCTCAATACTAACAATGACAGTTATAATAACACCCTTATTCCAGATTCAGTGCACACACTTACTCCTTTCTCATGACAAGAAATTCACTAAGTCAGCTAGTTAATACTGTATTATTTACTAAATAAAATAACAATAAACCTGAATGTGACAGTTTAGTTCCAGGAGAGCGGGAGAGCGGGAGAGCGGGAGGGAGGGAGGGAGGGAGGGAGGGAGGGAGGGAGGGAGGGAGAGGGAGAGGGAGAGGGAGAGGGAGAGGGAGAGGGAGAGGGAGAGGGAGAGGGAGAGGGAGAGGGAGAGGGAGAGAGAGAGAGAGAGAGAGAGAGAGAGAGAGAGAGAGAGAGAGAGAGAGAGAGAGAGAGAGAGAGAGAGAGAGCAGCAGCACGACTAGAGAAGATCAATGCAAAGCTTGTGTCCTCTCTGCTCATTTGAAGTGCTAATATAACACTTTACTGCAGAACACATAAAGAGTAAAGAATGATACAGCATATTTTACACTCACATCTGGGTTTTTCAAATTGTGCTGTATAAGAGTATTACGGTAAGTGAGCTAAGAAACAGGTTTTAAGGGATACTCCACGAAAATTCTGTCATGAATTACTCACCCTCTAGTTTTTCCAGAAATGTATACATTTATTCGTTCAGTTGAACACAAAGAGAGATATTTTGGAATAATGTTAATAACCAACAGTTCTGAAGCACCATTGACTGCCGTAGAAGGAAACAATTTTTTGTAAATTTTATGTTCTGGAAAACAAATAGTTCTGGGGCACTTTTGACTGTCATTAAAATGTTTCCAATTATGTCAGTCAATGGTGCTTTAGAACTGTTGGTTGCTAACATTATTTCAAAATATCTCTCTTTGTGTTGTGACCGAACAAAGAAATGCATACATGTTTGGAACAACTAGAGGATGAGTAATTCATGACAGAATTTTTGGGTGGAGTATCCCTTTAAACCTGTTTGTAAGCTCACTTACCGTAATACTCTCATACAGCACAATTTGAAATGTGAGTGTGGTGTGGTGTAAAATATGCTGCATCATTCTTTACTCTTTATGTGCTTTGCAGTTAAGTGTTCAGGTTTTTTCAGGTGGAGTATCCCTCTAAATTATTGTACAGTAAATTTTTTGCAACACTGTTACTTCAGCCCTCAAAAGGATGCTTAGAGTCATTATAAAACGCAGATCCAAGATTTATTTATTTATTTCCATCTCCATGGATTTACGCTGCTCATAAAGTTTTCATCTGAACATCTAATTAGTGCGTCCTAAAATGACATGTAAAGATAACGATAATGTAAAACTAATGATCATATTCCCAGTATCTTTTCTAAATTGTGGAAAGCCTAAAGGAGCTAGAGACAATCTTTTGCTGCAGTGTTGAATATCCATAGGGTTGTTTTGATCCAGCAAAAAAAACAAATTGTTTCATTAAAAGTTTCATGCAAGCCTTCTATTGTGGATTTCAGCTAGTGATGAATGATATGAACAGTCTGTTTTATACCTGTGCACTGTGTGACTACTGTAGCTACTGGTCTATGAACCAAAATGCACATCACATCTTTTCAAACATCGCCACCTAGTGGTGATACACATACATTAGCTTTATTTCAGCCTTGTATTGGCTGATGTTATTAAGCAGAAAACAGCAATAAAACATCAGTCCAAAATGAAATCCTTTTGAAGTTAAGTAACAGCATTAGCTATGACACATTGGCTGTTCCAACTACAAAAAGTAAAAACCCACCTGGAAATCTAATAACTTACCAAAATAACAATAATGGCAAATTTAGATGTAGAAATTAAAACACTATTGTTTAATAGGTTGATGTGCATCACACTTTAATATTGCCGTCATGTACTCTATGTAATTTTATATGTGTATAAGTGTCTGAATGTTGGAATTCTCCTCGAGCCTGACAGATCCATTGAGCCACATTCAGCATGTTTACACAAGCAGTTAAAACATCCCGTGTCAGGTTATGTTTTACAAGGCTTGAACGGTAACTCAAGCAACAGCCTGTGAAACAGTGGCAGTATGGGCTGCTATGTAGTGAGGGAGGGGGTCTTTGGCTCACCTCACTGTAATACATCAAGTTCACACCCGCTTTGCATTGAATCTGTACTACTGAGCCCGAGGACAAGAGAAGGTAGTTCAATGTAAAAGTAGCCGTACAATAGCGGCCTCTGTATGCAAAGTGTTCTAGTGTGTTCAGACACACTGTCAACAAAAGGTGCTTACAGTTTCTGACGTGCCTTTGGGTTATTGTCTCTGCATAATGCCTTTTAGAACAAGCAGGTGGACACATTTCAAAAGGAAATCCCGGTTAACTGAACTATTGATATACATCTAATGTTTTGAACAAACCAAGGCTGAGATATGTTGTTTTCCACAAACAAGGTAGCCGAAGTGACGAAATCACACAGTAAACTACTAGACAACTACTTCTTGTGTTAGAGAGCCCCTCATTGAATCCTGTTGTCACGGTCAACAGACACTAATTATACAAGATGCAATTAGACACACATTCACAGCACAACATTTTTCCATTTGACCGGTCCCAATGTTTTGGCTGTTGGGGTCACTAACCTCAAGCACGCTAATATTAAAACTCCTCCTACCTGATAGTAGTAGCCATTGTCGGTCTGGTATGGCTGTGAACCGATGCTGGGGGTCCCCAGCGCAGTTTTCAGAATGTCCTCACAGCCTGAAATGAGACACAAGTTTCGAAAAAGAAATATTATACTTGTTAAGGGGCGCAAATCCATATATTCTTTCACTGTATATAATAAATATGTGATGTGTATACAGAACAGAATTTGACTATTCATTAAGCATGCATAACTGAATACTACATTTATTTATTTGAAAGTTCCGCAAACAAACAAAAAAACAGTGGAACACAGAGGTAGATATTGGGACGTATGTTTCAAAAGTTTGATGATTATACAGTGGAACACAGACCCATCTGTAGAAATAAAACAGGCAAAGTAACATGCCATGAATAAATAACATGCCGCGAGAGGCAGTAAGCGCCTGAGCTCCATTTATAGTCACATTGTGTGAAGTATAGTGAAGCATAGACAGCTTGCACTGGCACTAAGAATGGCCCAAACGGGCACATACTGTGGACAATACATAAAAGGGCTGATATCAGGACAGATAAATGGTACAATTCTGCTACTGCAAGTCCACTACATACAAGAGCACAGTATTTTGGTTACCTCAAAGGGACAAATTGTGCTTTTCAAACTAACATTTTTAACATTGGGTCATTCTTAACCATGACTAAATATAATCTAAGCCTATCTTGTTGCAAGCTTTACACTGTTTATATTTTATCCTGTGATTAGAACTCGTTATTTCTTACAATTTGCTTTATTATTCAGCATTAAGTATGTCCAACACCCTTTTATGACTACACAAGTTGTTTATCCAGGGTTAAAAGACATTAATCCCAGGCTAAAGTGTTGTGCGAAGAACTCTATATTCTTGCTCTGTGGACACTGTTATGTTTGCGTGGTGCGTGCTTGGGAACAGGGACTGGGTGATTCATTAGGGATGGTGACATGAAGGGAAGACCACTGGGTCTCATTTAACACAGGGCACTGGGGGACAGACACTCCACTCAAGTCTCTGGGCTTCCAGCCCATTTGGCCTGCCTGCCGCTCCCCAGCATCCCGCCTGTCCTTTATCTGTCTTCCATGCATAGTGTCCGAATCCCTGTCCCCGTACTGCTGGCAACATTTTGGTTTACAGATCTGCTGAGCAACATGAGTATCTTTGGTTGACAAATGTATCCTTGCTTATTGTCCTCTTAAGGAGAGTAAAATATTATTCCCAGCAGGGAGGAGCTAATGTGCCCATTGAGTCACATTAAGTCCCCTTAAACAGTAATAATCTATAATGAGATGAACTGTGATTACACAGTCACCATGTTAGAAAAACCTTTTTATAAAGTCCTCTAGCTGTGTTTGACACTATATAATCAGGATTAGCATCGCCTAACTTTTAACTGAGAGGCACAACCCACACGAACAAGTGAATTACTGTGTTGTCATTGTGTGAGAAAATGTTGCGAAACAGATAAATCACATATTGTATGACCAGTTATTTACAGCCAGATATGTTTGTAATTCAGTTGTTCACAAGTTGTTACTTTCAATTATAAAAATCAGGAGTGTTTGGCTGTGAAGCAAAGTCTACTCATTATATCTTTTCAAATATATTTTCAGTTCTTTAAGGTTATCATCGCATCTTTTCTATTTATATGCTCATACGGCGTGTATCAAAATACACACGCAAAGTCAAAAGCATCAATTTCAGTGTAAACTGTAGCTAAATGTGTTTCTGAAATGATACCAATACTGTATGTTTGTCATTTTAAATAAGCACCTGTCTGACAGAACACTTTGCTTTGTACTGTATTTAGCAGTTGCGTGTGAGAGAACAAAAAAACATGCGCTCTGTGTGTGTCATAGCGTGGATATTTATGGCTTGGGGAAGGTACATTTAAGGGTTTTCACACTAAATGAGGAAGTATCTTGTGGTATATCATGAATATCATGAAGAACAGAATTCATTTTCAAGCCAGGTCTAGAATGTTCTGCAGGATCTTTTTGATCTAGTACCAATAGGTTCATCAACAGCATCAACGGGCTTGAAATATTGCTACTGCATTACCTTTGATTGCAAACACACCGTGGCAAAAATCTTTGAAGTTGATTTTGCCGTGAGCATTTGGGTCCAGGTACTTGGCAAAGTTCTTCACCTGAAAAAGAGAGCGGTCGTGAGAATGGCAACCACAAAGTCACCTTGACAGGCAGGAAAATCACAGAAGTAAAAATGTATGAGAGGATGCGTGTAGTATTACAGCTCCCACAGATGATGGAACAGAACAGAAGCAGGAGATTGTTTCTCACAGTCAGCCGGTGTGTGCGATGGACAGCTGTCTGTTAGTGATGCAGACTGATCTGACACTCTGCTGACACATGACAAGACTCGCTTATTCAACACTCCGAGACCATTTACATTCAAACCCTGTTCAAGCTGAACGGTCTCTTTTAAATGAACGTGTGCATTTCGAGTAACCTCAGGGATTGCACTTTCATGGCTTCCTAGAAAATAAGAATCACCTTTATTGAGAGACATAACAAATAAAACAATTAGTGACATCCTGTAAATGCCTACAGATAAAATTCTAAAATAAATCTTAATTTCCTGGTGTATAAAGATATTTAAAGGAAATATCTCAATTTCATCTCAATGACATCTTGGAGTAATATGAAAGATGTTAAACCGATTTTTCCGCTGACAGCATCACCCCTTTCTAAATTTACTCACGTCTAAGAGGATAAGATGTGATTTTGACAACCGTTCCGTATTGCAGCCCTCCCCTTAAAAACCTGTTAAAATGATTCTGCACACTTCCACAAAAAATAGAAGCATTTATCGCAAGGGACCTAACAGAGACAATCATTTGAGCAGGAGATAGATCACAAAGCTATACTGTAGAGCAGGCCGCGTTCAAACCCCGATCAAGAGGTTTAGTCTGTGTTTATGATGGTGCAGGCCAGGCACAGAATAGCATTGCCTAAACTTCTGTTTCCTTGGTACATGTGCGAGGGACACAGAGACATGGGGAAAAAAGAAAATGTGTGTGCCTATGTCCCAAATGGGTTACATAGGTCAAAGGCAGAGTTGCAGAAAATGTTTGGCCAGAGAGAGAGGGACAGACAGATATGAAGATGGAAGACAGTGGCACAGCTCCATGACTACAATGCTACAGATTGTAGTGATTCATGCTTTAAAATGAATTTGGCTACTAGCCGTCATATAAAAACACTCCAATTAATACCATGAATTCCCAACAGAGGTCAGTATATAACATCATCGTAAAAAAAATTCTGAAAACATCAGCACCAACATTCTTGAAAACAATGTTCTACGAAGGGAAGAAAGACATGTAAATTAAGCATTCTGCTATACTTACAGAAGCATCTTTATCAAATACTCATACACTGCAGAACCTTGCAGCAGTGTTTTCTATCAGTGTCAGTGAAGCAGTGCAGTTGTTAATGAGTGTTGTATCAAAAGCTGAATGTTAGCAACCGCTTTTCAAGGCCACCACTGAGCAGCCTGTGGGTGGGGAAGGAGAGCAGAGCCCGAGGGCTGACACACATGTTCAACACACGTTCTGTGCTCGAAACATCCTCGTGCTCTCTATGCGTACCAATCACAGCAACCATGAACGGCGTCACAGGGAGAGACATGAGATGGAGAAATGATGAGAGTACTGGAACATATCCATTTAAGAGAGTAATTGAAAAAAGAGGAAATGGAAGGTGACATTTACAAAGAGAATATTGTCATGGATGTAAGCATTTAAATAAATAGTTTAAGAATTAATGTAAATTATAGATTCAAAAATAAATGAATGAGTAAAATGCCTTGTTTTGCAGTCTTGTTGTGTGGCTGTTATCATGACTGTATCTCATATGATTCAGAATCTGTGACTAGCACCATACAGAGAAACCAGTCATCTCTGACAGTAACTCACACTGACACACTCATGGTGTTACATCACTTCCTTCTACACAAAGCACCGAACAGTATGACTGCGACTGGCACTACATGGAACTATTATGACACTTTTTCTTTGGGATATACAATTTTATAAGCATGTTTGACATCCTGTATATCTTAAAGTACACTCTTGAAAATAAAGGTGCTTCACAGTGATGCCATAGAAGAACCATTTTTACTTCCACACAGAACCATTCAGTAAAAGGTTCTTTAAAGAACCATCTCTTTCTTACTCTCTTATAATCTGAAGAACCTTTTTTTGCCATAAAGAACCTTTTGTGAAACAGAAAACTTCTTCAGATGTTACAGGTTCTTCTATGGCATCGAAGAACCTTTCGAAGCACCTTTTTTTTAACAATATATAATGCATTATAAACACCAATATTAAAACTTGAAGATTATTGCCTTTTATATTAAACATGGTGAGTTTGTCCTGTGCACACTGGCTGTACTGCAGGATAAAAGGTCTGGATAGAACCTCTGCTGGGTCCTTCACCCCTGATCCAAGCATCACTTGGATAACATCAACCCATTCATCATCACTGCTGACTTCTGCAAACTGCTCACCATGTTTAGCATGAAAAGTAGTCACAGAACCGAATGTAACCAAAGTATATTTTGCAAGCTCTCAGGGGTTTATCTAAATTTGATTATCCTAATCTAAAATTAATCAGGAATGACATTTTCTTGAGCAGGGAACGCTCAATGTAAACATGCATGAAACTGTAGAATATTCAGGTGAAGTGAAGCAGTTGTGCTCATTGCATTTTTATTACTGCTACCCAACACAACAATTGGAACTCACTTTAAATGTCAAAGAGCCTTCGGGCCCAGTATTCATTATGGATTTAACTTAATGTGTAAAGTCGTCCAATTAAACATCTTAATCAGCTGAACTAAAAAGTGACGACCACAAATGGCTGCACAGGGCATAGCAGCTCACACACACAAAAAAACACTGTCAGGTTGTTGGGAGTAAACATAAAATATCATAAAATGGCAATACACCTAATCCAAAGGTGTTTATTAACGCCCACATCAGGTTACAGCAGCTATTGATGCATGTATTATATAAATTATTATATTTCTTAAAGGGTATTATGGTGAGAAAGCAAAATCTTTTGAAAAAAGATGAGGATGAAAAAACAATGAAGATAAATTTATTTTTATTTTATGCTATTTTATATTATAGGTTAAACATATATGAAGAGTTTGGTTACAAAATGAGATAACTCCATTTTTATCCATCGTGTTTTTTATTATGTTATCATGTTTTTATTGTGTTAGTATGCTATATTTGTTTATTTATATATTACGGCTTAAATCAAAACAAACCACCTGCAGTTTGATTATTAGTAATTGGAATGCATAACACAAAAGCTAATTTAAAACCGAGTTATCTCATTTTGGAATCAAACTCTCCATACATATTAATATAAAATAATAGAATATTAAAAGTTTGTTTTAAAATTGTTTTGCTATGTCACACCAAAGGCCACAAATATACCATATCTGTCAACTACCCATAAAGGTGTTATGTAAACATAAAACCATTCAAAATAATGTTTAAGATTAACCCAAGAGAAGATTTTTTTTTGTAGTAGGTAAATCTTATAGATTCACTGAAATGAAAAGCGCCCTTCTATCAGCAGTCAGCATAGTGATAAGCTATGATTGCCATGGTGACAGTGAAGGAAATGAGCAGATTTAACAGCTGTTTTTGTGCTGGTTGGGTTATTAGGTAGAACATTTAGGGGTTGTGCATCCGTGTTAAATCTCATTCATCCTGAAAAACATAATGAGTAACTGAAAAAGGCCTGCTGACAAACAATGTGGCCCCGGCAGAATAATGGGCATCTCTGTAGATGATAAAAGGTTAATGAGGATTAGTGAAAGCAGCTGTGATTCCCCTGTCATTATGTTGTTTGTTTGGGTCATGCTCAAAATACAAGCATTTCTCATGAGTAGACAAACTGAACAGACAGATCACCCCAGAGATCAACCAAGTGGAGAAAAGTAAAGGAATGAAAGGTTTTCATTCAACATCGGATAAATCCTTATGGAAATCAACTAGATTTCTATTGAAACTTTAAGATTCATTAATCTATGTTGTTATCCCTGGCTGACTTAAAGAATATAACAAATAAAGAAAATTTGTCAAAAGAAAGCTAAAACACAACTCAAATAATATAAAAACTGCAGAAAATCCGTAAGCGATACCTGATGACATCAGCGCTGAAGTAAGAGAGTGAGGAGACAGTTGTCTTGGTTACTTAGCGGAAATGCAATTATTAGGCTAAATTGTTAGTATCCAGTACCTACACCAAGATCACACCACAAACGACTGGACCCATTTTTATAATAGCATAAACATATGTCTATGTGAATGAGACAACCTGTTTGCCCTATAATATTAATGGAAATGCTTTTGGCGATGACTGGCCTCTAATGTACAAAAACACTGTAACGTATTAACTAAATGAAACAATTCACTTTTCATTTTCACGTTTATAAGAGTTAAGCAATTGAGTCACTATGAGCATCTTACTTCATCTCCCTGGCCGAACTGTAGACCCAGATCCACGAAGTGCTCAACGCGAATATAGCCGTCCGCATCGTCGTCGAACACGTCGAAGACTTCTTTGAGCTTCTTCAGAAAAACCAGCAGCTGTTCTTGGTCGGGGAAGACATTTCCATCCATCCTTACGATGATGTGTTATCAGAGAGACTCGAGTCTGTGTACGCGCTCGCCATCGTCTCTCCCTCACTCAGCGCTCTGACATCAGCAGCATCACTAGAGGTTCGTTCGCATTCCTGCGGCGCTGCGCAGACCGATCGGCCTATGACTTGGAGGTACCACGAGAGCGATTTGAAAGCGGTGGTTTGACGTCATACGCCGATCGGTCTGCGCAGCTCCGCATGAAAAGTGTTCAGCATGTTTAATTATCTGCGTTTGGGAAAGAGGTCACACTGATGAGACGCTCACCTGCTGCTGGAAGGTTGTGGGTGTGACGTCACCTACGTAATGCGTACCGTCCGTCAACAAAACTATATTTAATTTAGTCACCATTTTAGACGGTTAATCCATTAATATACATAATAAAATGGTCTCACTATTAATGAAAATAATTTACGAATAAAACATAAATGCAATAATTTTTTTTTTATAAAAAAACGATTTATTTGTCTGAAATCGAGAATAAAATAAAAAACATACAATGAAATCATATGTAAAAACTTGACAGCAATAAAAGATTGACAATAACTGCATGTCTCTGGCTCAGACTTGTATTATCAGATTTTCATTTGTCATTCTCCAGAATGAGCCGGGGCTCCAGAAGGGAATCCCAACGCTCCGTCAGCTGCAGTAGAGACATCAGACAGACTTGTTTTAGCTTACCACAGCATACACACTTGACAATAAACTGCCCTCTTTCACATCGACAATTAAAATAAATAATCAGACAGCAACAAATGGGTTGGATTTGGGAATGGGGTAAGGTATTTAGCTACACTGTTAAACTCTGCTTGTCTTTTGACTACAAAATGTATAGATATTTTAATCCATAATATAGTTAGCATGAGCTTGAGCACACTGTGTACCTGTGATCCATGTGTAACAGCATATTCTACTACCTCAGATCCATCAGGGTTCTCATACACCAGGTCAAACTTCCCAGGTTCAGCTGGGGCTGAAACACAGGGAGAAAAAAGTGTTTTAGCAAAAGTAATAAAGTTGAGGTCAAGTTCTGGGCTTAGAAATAACTTTGGCAGAATATGTTTTGCTGATACCTTGACGGCGTGAGAGTAGTTCAAGCTCTATCATCTTTGTTTGAGGATTGAATGCGATAAGCTTCCCTTCCTAAAGAAAGCAATCACATTTTTAAAAGTGTACAGAACAGTTTCCGTGTATTAAGAACATTTTGAAAAGCTTTGGACTTTACTTTATATTCAGACACATCTGGTGTGTAGTTTTCTGTCAACTCAAGAAGCTGTGCAACATGAAAGAGAGCAATCAATTAATCCTGCACAGCATACAAAACTTTTAAACTAAAAAAATCCAACCAACTCTAATAATGATCAGATGTAATATTATCAGGAGGCTGAAAAAACAAGTGTTAAGAGTTTCCATAATGACTTATCATACCTTGAAGGCAATCTTTTGGCCCACCACAGGGGGAGCTGCGAGTAAGGGTAAAGTGCTGTAGTCTCTTTGGGGGACTTCAGGTTCTGGATCATTCTACAATAACACAAAATCAGGTGTGAAATTTTGTAAAAAGCTAATAAAACTTTTGAAATGCTAAAAAAAAAAAAGTGTCACACATAAAAGTAGCACTTCATTTAGATGGTAAGTGCAAACACATAGCTTAGTTCTCACCCGTATTATAAAACTTTCATTAGTCAGAGAATCTCTTTCTTTGTGATGTTCTTCATTCTCATAGTTGTAATGCAAGTCTTGTTTCCACGGTGTTCCCCTGGCCCTACCAAAGCCTCCTCTCCCACTGCCTCTGTTCCCCCCACGACCTCTGCCTCTCTCCTGGCCTCTTGTGTTTCCTCTGGTCCTCCCTTCCGATTCACCAGTGCTCGATCTCAAACCAGCTATGTTCAACCCCATTCCTTGTAAATTTGGCTTCTTAATCACAAGCTCTATTTCACTGGAATCTGAGTCGGTGCTCTCTGTCTCATTCTGGGGCTTTTTAGAACCAGAGGCAGAAACGGACAGATCAGGAACACTTTGCGGGGTTGAGGGGAGTTGACATGCTACCTGTGATTTCTTGGCTGGGGGTTTGTCACGGCTGGGTGATGTTGATGAAAATGAGGATGAATCTGTTGAGCTCTTTCTTTGTTTAGGTGTTTGTAGTGGAATTTTAGAGATAGCAGATGACAGTTTAGGGGTCACAGGAAGTGGAGAAGGTTTGGGTGTAACAGGGAGTTTGCTTTTGCTGGCTGATGGATTAACTGTAACATCAGAGTCAGAGTCTGATGATGAGGTTTCTTTCCTTGTTGCAACAGTGGCCTTCTTGGTAGTTTCAGACTGCTTAGGTTTCGGTGGAGGGGGCTTACTGTGAGACTCATCCTCACTGCTGACTGAAGAACTTGATGTTGACTCCTGATTCTTTGCTCTGGTATATTTATCACAGGTTGAGACACTGGAAGTGCTTTTTTTGCTGGTTTTGCTAGAAGAGCCGGCTTGCTCTTTAAGTTGAATAGTCTTTTGAGGGCTGCTAGGATTGTTGGCGGACTTCTGTTCTTTTTTCTTTTTCTTATGCTTCTTCTTCTTCTTCTTCTTCTTGCCACTATCTGCTGGTGCAGAGCCATTGATCTGAGCATCGTCCTGCTTTTGTTTCTTACTTGAAGCTTGGGTAACACAGATCTGCCCCTCGTCCTCTCTTCCTCTCTTCTTACCCTTGGAGTTTTGGTAAACCTCGCCTCCATTAACAAAAACAGAACTGGATACCTTTACCCTTTAAAAATATATTACATTACATTAACTAGAAATGCTATAGTTAAATGGTTCGTTTTCTCAAGAGAAACTTACAAAAGGTGGCATGGAATTCACTTACCGTATACTGTCATTGTCACGTACTATATAGATATGTTCTGTGGTGGGCAGGTAACAATCTTCAATGAACAGGTCTAAAAGAGTCTTACGGCTATAGCCGAACTTTTCCTTTACGATGCTGGACAGGTCTGCGACCACTCGGCATTTGTTCAAATCCACCAACAACCAACACATCCGACACTCAGGGGTCGCAGGAGGAGGATAATCGAAGTACAATCTAACCCTGATGGAGTTGAGACTTGAGGTGGCCATGCCTGTGCAGTGTTTTCAATGAGGATGATGGAGGCGCTCACGGTTTTAAACCGGAGTGTAATGCAATCTGTTGCGCCCTCTTCCGGCCTGGAAGACAATAGCGCCTTGCAGTTATTTCCTTATTCGATCACATTTCAAGTCAGCTGACTGAAGAAGTCATATGATACAGTTCTTTACATCATTTTGTTCAAAGGGCTGGGGTTGTTCATTTAGGCGGTGGGTCCAAACTCAGTCAATGTGCTAGCCTGACTGTGCGAGCTTCAGGTCAATAACAATGGAGCGGTCGTGGATTGGCATGCTGACTGTGATGCTGCTGTTTGCCGGGGGGTTTCTGAAAGGTATGTGAGAGATATGCTGTATTTGACTACTACTACGTATAGTTTTTTCGTTGACCTTACTGGGGATTTAATTACAAAACGAGCAGAGATCCTGTAAACATTTGTAACTTTAAATGAGAAACGAAAGTGAAAGATGAACATTTGATCCATGTTACGCGACCCCCAAACCTTGCTCCTGTCGCCTAGAGAAAATATCGAGTAATATCATCTTTATTTCGCTTAAGATATTGTTAGTTTTTATTGTGGTAACCATGTTTTATTAGCATTTGTATCAGCATAGTTTTACTACAAATATTCTGGTTACTGTAGTGTACAAATTCGTTGTTGGTTTTATGGTTAAAACAGGCAGCTGTGTTCCAGTTCAAGCCAAAGAATCTTGGGGTTATGTGGATGTACGTGATGGAGCTCATATGTTCTGGTGGCTTTACTACGCCAACAGCTCCAGCACTAGTTATAACGAACTACCTTTGGTCATGTGGCTGCAGGTTTGTGACCTCTTTGACTGTCTTTAATGATAAACCACTGTTATTGCTCTTAAGAATTCACATTCAGCTGTCATATATTGTCTTCACATTTTCTGCTGACCGTGAGCAAAGAAACATGATATTGTTCATTGTTATTTTAGGGAGGTCCTGGGGGATCCAGCTGTGGTTTTGGCAACTTTGAGGAAATTGGACCCCTGGATAGAGATCTTAAACCGAGAGAAACCTCATGGGTGTGTAAACAAAATGTACATTCTGTGTTAAAGGAACAGTTCACCCAAAAATACAAATTCTGTCATCACATTTCTTTGTTCTGGGGAACACAGAGAAAGATATTTGGAAGAATGCTCGTGAGCAAACAGTTCTTGGCCACCATTGACTACCACAATAGGACAAATTGCTTTTAAAAGTTCTTTGTTCTGTTGAACACAAAAGAAGATATTTTGAAGTATGTAGGAAAAGCAAACAGTTCTGGGGCACTTTTGACTATAATTGTCATCATTCTACTATGGTAGTCAATGTTGGCCAAGAACTGTTTGGTTACACGCATCCTTCTAAATATTTTATTTACAAAAGGTTTGGGACAACTCGAGGGTGAGTAAATGATGACAGAATTTTTTATTTCTGAGTTTCACAATTCACATATTTAGAATCTGTGATGAATTAGATTTAATTTATAGACACTCCAAAGAAACCGACAAATATTTGTGTCTCTACAGGTGCATGAATCCAGTGTGCTATTTGTGGATAACCCAGTAGGCACCGGCTACAGTTACACAGACTCTGAAGGTGCTCTCACCAAGGACGTTGCGATGGTTGCATCAGATATGATGGTCCTCCTCAAGAACTTTTTCTCTCTTAAGACAGAATTTCAAGTATGAAGCCCAAATACATATACATATTCTGTATAATTTGTCTATCACATAATTTACCAGAGTATCTAACTGATCCATGTTCCTCCAACAGAGCATCCCTTTCTACATCTTTTCTGAGTCATATGGGGGCAAAATGGCAGCAGCTATTTCCCTCGAGCTCACAAAGGTAAAATTTGTCATCAGTTTTGAAACACTTGAAAGTCATGCGCTCTGTGTATTTGATCTTAAATAGGAAAAGCATGAGTCAGAACCATTACTACTTCCTCAAAAGCTTTCTGCTTTTAACAAATGTATTTTTTACTTGTTTCTTTATCCTGTTCTTGTGACCAAACACTGTTCAACTTCATTTTGATTCTGAATTCAATGTTAATTTCTTTAGGCAATTCAAGCGGGTTCAATCAAGTGTAACTTTGCTGGGGTTGCATTAGGGGATTCCTGGATCTCTCCTATAGGTGTGTACAAAGATTGTTAAGTGTGTACTGTATTAATGTGATGTATTCAGGAATTACATCTCATTCAGCTGACATCACATGATATATTACAGTGCAGCAGGTAATTGTTCTTTTTCTTGCAGATTCAGTCATGACATGGGGTCCTTATCTTTACAGCACAGTGAGTAGCTCACAATGAACACCTTTGTATTTATATTAGACATGATTGCATTACGTGTGATCAAACCCATTTCTAGAGTATTGATTTAATCAAAGTATTTCATGGAGTTAATGCATCTTAAAGGTCAACTGTCCTAATAGCTCTATTTATTGAGTTGCTTTATTTATGTAAAATATTTCTGATGACTATAAGTAAAAAAGTGTGAATGAAGACTGCTTATGTGTTTGTGCTGTTATTTGTAGTCTCTTTTGGATGACAATGGACTGGCAGAAGTCAATAAAGCAGCAAAGGGCGTGCAGCAGGCTGTAGAACAAGGCCAGTACCAAAAAGCCACTGAGATGTGGTCCGTCACAGAAAGCGTGGTAGAACAGGTGAGATAACTGTGTGCGGAGCGCAGATTTTTTTTAATGCTTTTTTAAGCTCCGAATTTCAGTTGATACATATGCCGTCAGTTAGTTTCTTACTTGTTACAGAACACAAATGGAGTAAATTTCTACAACATCCTTACTAAAGACCCTGATGAGATTGTGAAAACCAGCCCGGTTCAAAGCTCAGATGGATTTCTTTGTGAGAAACTCGACACGCACATTCAAACCCTCTATATTGTTTGGTGTTGAATATGCAAAATACATGTTTTGGCTATTTTCTTGTTTTTGCAGCCTCACTGAAGCGACGTCACATTCGCCCTTTGCACCGTCAGTCTCTTTCAGAGTTAATGAATGGACCAATCAGAAAAAAACTTGGTGTCATACCAAAGAATGTCACATGGGGAGGTAATGATCTGTTTTATGATCTACAGGGGCATTTCTGTGTGGGCAAATTCACAACATACGTTTCCCCCTGTTCCTGCAGGACAATCTGAGGCTGTATTTGTCAGCATGGCAGGAGATTTTATGAAGCCTGTGGTGAATATTGTAGATGAGCTTCTGGCTGCTGGGGTCAATGTCACCGTCTACAATGGCCAGCTGGATCTTATTGTGGACACAGTGGGTGAGAACTGTCAAGCATGAGTAAACATCCCAGTATATAAGACTCTTAAAACGATCTTTTGGTATAGAGCGATGTATGGCTTAATATATGAACAATGGCATTGACTTTATAATTGTGAAATCAAAAACAGTGTAACTGTCACAGTATTCATAAACTTTGGAAAAATATTTATACTTGGAGATCGCCATTTTTTTCCATCAAAATCTGTGATGTCAAATGGTTGCAGCCTAAACCTATGCTCTTTTGCAATAGCGAAGCTCACATGTTTTCTATATATAACAGTAAAATATGACACATAAAACATAAGATCAGCTATAGAAACACACAGGGACAGTAGGTGGCGGTATGTCCTCTTGACAAAAGCCAGCCTGCCTGCAATAAAAGAAGAACGCGTTCAGTATCAGTAAACGTCTGTTCAAGGTAACCGTGTATGAAATCATAGCTTTAAACTACCTCCTTTAATGACCGATGGTGAGAAGACAATATCTCTCTCTCTCTCTCTCTCATTCATATATATATATATATATATATATATATATATATATATATATATATATATATATATATATATTATCCTACAGAACCTTATATTTATTAGCCTTGTGTGCAACCATTTGACATCATCGTAAAAGAACATGGTTACCATCTTTAGGTTAAAATGAGTATGCTGAGAAAATATTTGATGTGTTTTTTATGACAAATGCTAGTAGTGTAAGGCTATTACAACACATTAAGCCATACATCTCTCTATACACTGGGTTCCCTTTTAAAACAGCTCTGGCCTATTTACTATTACCATCAATATTTTATGATCTGATTACTGAAACCACTTTTGAGGACAGTCAAAACCATACAGACCATTGTATATTTGCAGTGTAATCTTCTCCGATGTATACCAAATAACAGGACTATATATAATCACTCTGGCAATTGAACTGTTTTGATATGAGGCCTTTTATTTATCTGTTTTATACTTAGGAAGACTATAATTATTGAGTGCTGTTTTAATATGTCTCCGCACTATTTTGATCATTAATTTGTATCTGGTGTGTGTGTGTGTAGGTCAGGAGCTGTGGGTGAAACGGCTGAAATGGGATGGGCTCCAATACTTTAACCAGATGAAATGGACAGCACTGGAGGACCCACTGACAGAGAACCAAACTGGAGCTTTCTATAAGACATACAAAAACTTTGCCTTCTACTGGATCCTTAAAGCTGGACATATGGTATGATAAATTATATTACACTTCTTTGTAGTTAGCAATATAGAAAATGCTGTCAATATAATATTCTTAAATATCATAGTCTGAACAAATGTTTACCTCAATTCTGTTTCAAGGACATACAGTTATGTTCAAAATAATTGCAGTCACTAACCAGATCAGTCACAGTTTTTGGTAGAAATTATATTTCTCTGTGGTAAACAGAGTAAAAGAAAACCAAGAGACCCAACAGTCATGACATGCATGCTGCTAATTCTGTGTAATTAAATCATTAATTGAAAAGCGTACTTCGATAAAAAATGTATTAGAGAGGGAAAAACATATAAAGAAGTGCAGAAAATGATAGGCTGCTCAGCTAAAATGATATCAAATTCTTTAAAATGGCATGAATCGAAGAATAGTCAAAATGGTAGACTCAGCCAATGATCATCTCCAGGGGATCAAAGAAACTCTGATGTTACCTGTGAGTACTGTAACAATTAGAATACGCCTATGTTTACATTTACATTTATTCATTTGGCAGACGCTTTTATCCAAAGCGACTTACAAGTAGTTTTCTACAGTGGCACATTACTGCAGAGCAATCAGGGGTAAGGTGCCTTGCTCAAGGGCCCTTCAGTCATGACCTGCTGGCACTGAGATTAGAACCGGCCACAGCTGACCCCCGTTAAGCCAAGCTATCGGCAAGAAGTCCCTGCAAAGTCCCATTGTTGAAAAAACAACATGTCCTGAAAGGGTTACAATTAGCCAAAGAACATATTGACTGGCCTAAAGAGAAATAGCCCAATATTTTGTGGACTAATGATAGCAAGATTGTTCTTCTTGGGTCTAGGGGTTGGACAGTTTGTCAGACGACCCCCAAACACTGACTTCAAGCCACAGTACACTGTGTAGCATGGTGGCGCAAGCGTCATGATATGGGGATGTTTCTCATACTATGGTGTTGGGCCTATTTATCGGATTTTGGGGATCATGGATCAGTTTGAGTACATTAAAATACTTGAAGAGGTCATGTTGCCTTATGCCGAAGAGGAAATGCCCTTGAAATGGGTGTTTCAAAATAACCCCAAACAAACCAGTAGGCGAGCAGCATCTTGGTCCAGACCAACAAGATTAACGTTATGAAGTGGCCAGCGCAATCTCCAGACCTTAATCCAAGATGAAACTGACATCAAAAACTGTTTCTGAGTAGGAAATGCTGAGGAATTGTGCTCTGTAGTGCAATCGTCCTGGGCTGGAATACCAGAAATTGGTCGACTCCATGCAACACAGATGTGAAGCATTTCTCAGGAACCGTGGCTATACAACTAAATATTAGTTCAGTGATTCACAAGAACGCTAAATCTTAAAGCATTTTTCATTTTATACAGTAAATGTTTGTAAAGAAAAACGCAGACACTGCTATTTTTTTTGAAAAGCCTAACATTCCTTTTTCTTCACTTTCTGTGAGAACACAACTGTATGTCATGTAAACATATCTATTCATTCCATCTTGACAGATACCATCAGACCAGGGGACAATGGCATTAAGGATGTTGAAGATGGTGACTCAGCAGGATTGATGGATCATATGCAGACTCCAACTGAAATAGCTTGTAATCCACTTCTAGACAATCAATGCTCGAATTCACCAAAACCTGACACTTTTTTTTAAACCATTTGCTTCAGATTTTAATCAGTGTTTGTCTTGTACAATTTGTCAAATTGAAATTGTGTGACCAATAAAGTAAATTTTTATACAGTTTTAATTACATCTTGAATTTTGAAACGTCTTGCCAAGAATCTGCTTATGACACACAAATAGCAGATAAAACCACATTTTTTTTAAACGAAAGGCATTCACATAACATTTTTTGCATGATTCACAATAATTATAAAAACTGAATTTGCTTAATTTGTTGGGGGGAAATTTACAGAAGAACTGCATAAGTGGTTCGCACATTTTACAGCATATATATATGTATAACCGATCCTGCATAAAAATAACAATACATTTTACACATCCAAATAAACATTTCAGATATTAAGGCATACAATATTGCAACAACAGTTGGATTTCACATTTATCTGCATGTACAAGGTTATAGATATTCTCAATGTGTGCAGACCATACAGAATATATGTAACATCACTGCAGTAAATGAGAAAATATTATATTGAATAAGCACCAACTCATCATTCTTTTCCATGTTAGCTATGTAGTGTTTCTCTCCTCACGGGTTTCCTGCCGAAGTCTCACTATAGCTGAGTGTGCGTCGACCCCAGTGGGGCTCAGGCACTGTGAATCCCTCTCTGGTCACAGGTTCGACCACCAGCTCAATGAGACCTGGCGCAGCAGGCACCTCCAGCTCCACCACACGGTAGAGATTAGAGTAACACCTGCCTATCAGATTCAGAGGTCCCGCAGGAATGCGAGGGTCCGGACCGCGGAGTCGCCTCCAGTGTATCCGGAAATGGCGCACCAAGTTGGTGGGATACTGCCAGCGTAATGTAGCGTTCAAGAGGAGCTTCATTGTGTGTCCGTTGCCACTCAGAGCACCCGTTTGCCACACCACATCATTAATGCACACGCCCTGGACAGGCTGCAGGGGGCTTTGAAGGCTCTCTGCATCCATGAGCTGGGCCAAACAAAAAACAACAGAACATTTTAAAAACGGAACACTTTTAAGAAGTTAACACATGACGAATTAGTCATGACTGAACAGCTCCTTTATCCTGCTGTTACTTGCATACTGTATCTGTCTCACCATTATCTCCCCAATCCTGCAGCTGAAAGGAACATCTTCCTTTACTTCATCTCGGGATACACGAAGACACACATCTTGTAGGGAGCAGCCTGTCATTTTTAACAGGTAGCAGCTGTGGATGACATTGAGTTTAATAAGAAAAACTTGGGGTTAATGTATTGGTTGTGATTTATTACTGAAAACCATCTTTGGACACAAACCGGATGATCCAGCCTTCTGAAGTCCATCGTCCACATTTCTGTATAAACTGCTCCACCAGCTTGTTGTCTTTGGCTAAAGCTTCTGGTAAAACACTGCTAGCTGAAAACACACAAACCAGATGAGGTAATTATACATTTATGACAAGACAGTTCTTATAAAGCCATACTTGTACTGCAAAACGGCATTTATGTGCATTAAGATGTCTTGAAAAGTTTAGCTGAACCAAAAATAAAACTCACTCATAATCAGTCATTCAAAACCTGTATTACTTGCAAAACACAAAAGAAGATATTTTGAAGAATGTTGGTAACCAAACAACACTGACCCCCATGGACCTCAATTGTATGGACACAAAACCACAAATAACTTTTCTGAAAATATCTTCCTTTGTGTTGTAGAATAAACAGTCATATACAGGGTTTGAATGACACGAGGCTGAATAAATCATGAAAGTACTATTCATACATTTTTGGATGAATTATCCCTTTATGGCCACTCACATGGTATTTCATCTGTCCCATCAAACGTGCACAGAGGAACATCTATGGTTTTGAGCTCAAGGGACACCTTCACATTCTCAGATGGCTGGTAGACAAAAGAGATAAACGTCCTGGCTGCCAAAGGAACGTGAAGAGAAAATATCCTACAAACAGACACAAAAAAACATGTTGGTTATTTTTTAGGTTTTGTAGTTTAGGTGAACTTAAATTGAAATAAACCTTCTGTACCTAGCACAGACATCAGTAAGTCCAGATGGAATCATGCCCTTCACCATCAGTGAGCTACCTCCTATCCAAGCCTCTTTTGGGCAGCCGTGGGTTTTCAGCCAGCCCTTCTCTCCTATGCTCTCAGACAGGTACAGAGGCTGGATCTCCTGAGCGTTCAGATTGAACCAGCTTCTCTTATTCTCCACCTACACAATTCAAGTAGTCAAGAATTACACAAGCACGCAATGCAAATCTGGACCACACAAGTGAAATACGGTCCTTCCAGCGAAATAACTTAAGAAAACAGCCATCACAAAAGGTAGTAATGGAAGTGAAGAGGGCAGGGCATACTGCTATATACTTTACCTGTCCTTTCCAGTAGAGGCTCTTTCCAAATCCTTGACAGAAAGAGGAAACGAATGGAAGACTGGATGAGTGACGGTGGATATAAAGGTAATCAGACAGCAAGCCCCAAAATCTATGGAGGAAGATGAGATAATATAAAACGGTCAAGTTTGCACATGAGCACACCAAGTGATTTGTTGGTGTTCTATTGGTCATATTCTGCTGAGCTTACTTGTCCTGGTTTTGACGGAATTCTGTCTTTTCGTGGCATTCATATACCCAACCAGGAGCAAAAATTGCCGTTGAAAATCCATGATTGCGAATCATCTCCAAAGCCTAATGAGAGGTTTAAATATGACACAAGCAAAAAACTAAAGAAATATTATTATCTAAATCCTCACTTACCTTTATAGTCTCAAACTTGCCTCCAACCACCTTCCCTCTCGCAAAAACATCAACACCAACATAGATGTCAGGCAAGCGGCCCTGAGCACCAGGGAATGACTTCATCCACTCCAGGCTCTGCTCTGTCCAGTTGTAGTTAGTGAATATTCCATCACATGCATCAAAAAACACTCTAAAAAAGAGAACAGGAAGCTTTTAGCCAACGAAAGAAAAACATGCAGTTTGGTTCAGTTTGGATCAGTCCATCGGGACCAAGGTTACGACCTGCCTGTTGTTATCATTGAGTTCATTCTGCCAAATGAGCGAGCCATTTTTCAGCACACTGTCATACCAGATGACCACACTGCTGGGAACACGCTCATGCATCTGATCTGTGAGGTAGCGTAGAAAGGGACTGGTGTTCTTCACAGCAATCTCCTGAGGAGAGAACAAAAGTGGAGGCAAGTTAGAAAATTGAAACTTATATTATATATTATAAAATTATATATGACTCTCTCTTCATTGAAACACAAAATAAGATATTTTGAGAAATGTCTCAGTGGTTTTGTGCCCATACAATGGAAGTCAATGCGGGCCAGAGTTGTTCTTTTTTTAACATTCTTCAAAATATCTTCTTTTGAGTTGACTTAATCTTCGTTTTTGAGTAAATTGTTTTGATGTAAAACAAATAATGTTGTACCCCTAAAGAAGTTCCACACACCAATAAGACACGGCTTGTTTACTCACACTCAGCACATTTTCTATGTTGATGAGCCACCCGTCAAAGCCATAGCAGTGGGAGATCTGAACCAGCTTGTCAGCAGCTCTCCGGTAAGCCTCCTCATTGGCTAGAAACTCTTCACATGTCTTTGCTCCATCTGTCCACTCGGTGATAAATGTGCCTTACAGGGGAACAAGAATACTTTAATAGATCCATATTGGTTTAACTTGTGTGTTAATGTTAACTGATGATAAATACTTTTTCTGTATGTTCTTCCTTTCCCTGCATCACCTTCCCTTAAAGGTCCAGTGTATGAAGTTTAGCGGCATCTAGTGGTGGTAGCAAATTGCAACCAACGGCTCACTCCACCCCTCCCCTTCGAAGCACTACGGTGCCTGACACACTAAGATGTTGTCACGTTTTTGCTTCTTTGCTGAAGGAAATAACATATTTTTTAAACGCGCTCTCTAGAGCAGTTTGTCCGTTTAGGGCTACTGTAGAAATAAAATGGCAAATTCCATGCAAGGGGACCTGCGGTGTATGTAGATTAGATTGAAATATCTCATTCTACGGTAATTAAAAGATAACGCTTCGTTATATAAGGTCTTTATACACCTCTGAACACATTGTTATGTATATTATATTGCACTTCTGTCAATAGTTCCTCCAAAATATGACACACTGGACCTTTAAAAGGCAAACCTTCAGCCAAATTCTTATCACTTTAAAGTGTCTCACCAATTGACAGCACTCCATGCTTGTGTGCGGCATTGGTCCAAACCGCAGGAGGAATGGTTACCATCTGATGACTGAAGTAGTTGAAGATGTCGATATACTTCCAGTGATAGAAGGCATATGGATTCTCTACCTCTGCACCTTGAATGAACCTCGGCGAAAATGACAGGACCGTGAAAATACAGAAGAACGTAATATAATAATTAGAAATTGTTGAATTTGTTCTTGAGTTGTACCTGTCTTCCAAGTATCCACCCATCATATCATGGGACACCAATGTCTTTTTAGGGGATTTGGCTAGTGGAGGATACCTGCTAGCCAGAGGCACAGTGGCCACGTTGAATGGACTTGCTTCATTTCGTTTCCATAACAACAACTCATCCAGTGACTTTACACTGCAGCTGATAGGCTCGGTTGTATCATGGTCGTAATGCCTTGCTGTCAGATGATAGAAACAATCTTAACTCGTCAAACTCAGCAAATAATCACTTAAACAACTAAATACAGCGACGTTACCTGGCAATTTGGATGGTTCGTAACTTATCACTTCGTGAACACTTTGATCTCTGGGTTGATCCAGGCAGGACTCAAAACTGGACACATATTCCTTGTACGTTGATCACAGTGAATATACAACGCAAATGACAAAACACTCAAATGACAAAACTAAGTTACCTGCTTATCCCATCGATAGCAGTCTTGTCGTCGCTTGTAGATTCTTCCCTTTTTCTTTTGAGCGTAGTCATTTTTTCACCTTCCAGTAACAAAGGGATAAACGTATATGCGATTTGCAGATAAAATTGTAATTTCTAGTAACAACACTTATTTCAGCTAGAAAAGCGGAAACACGCTTTGCTTCCGCCTCAGCTCTGATTGGCGAATGATTGTGTGCGTGCTGATCAGAGCTCATGCGTGATGGTTTCGCTGCGTGCCTCCGCTAGAGGGCAGCCTGTTCATATTTTAACATTGATAATATTGCCTGTTAAGTGTAAATGTGTGCTAGAAACTTACGTTTTTTTCTATTATAGTTCATTTAAAGCCGAGTGAACTGTATAATAAAGCAATTTTAACGCGATGATCAGTTATATGAAAAGTTAAACGAACAAATTGTGGATTTTACTAAAATGTCCCTTCAGACAGAAAATATGCGTCTAACAAAAATGAAGTTCATAAGAACTGTCCAACAAGTTGAAGTCTCTTTGAAAAGTACAGATCTTCGGTCTTCTTGACATGTCAGTCACTGGGTGTATCGAACAAAATATATACACGACCTTCATTATCTATTTGGCAGAGAGAGAGCAGTGACCGTGTGTAAATGAAAATTCAGCACTGATCAATCCACTGATGCCCTGGGGGGAGATGTCAGAGTCCATGTCCTGAAACTACAGCTTAGAACAAACAGCAACATTCTCACAATGAAAATACTCAAGGGGACTGTTAAATAGTGACTATAAATAGCACGACATTAAAGATGAAAAAACATTATCCAACTGTTAGGATGTACATTCATTACATTTCTGCATGAACAACAAAGAAAACAAGAAGCCACATGAAGACTTACAGATTCAGTACCTCACAGATCACAACCAAACCAACAAAATAAAATCTTCCTGAACCACGGACTCACTGGCTGCCAGTTTGTATGTTGGAAAATACACCCTATGCCAGACCAAGATACTTTATTAGCCTAAGTTGATGTGTGAAGCTCTGTGAATGGAAAACACACTGTTGACATTCGCTAAAATGAAGAGGTAGACTGCTTTTTGCCAACTTTTACAAGGCACTGAAAATGTTTCTGTATAATCCATACAATTTTCTTAATTGGTTTGTTTTTACTGTGAAAGCTAGAAGACAACAAGGCGTGTTTTAGTTGAGGTGTTACCTTTAGACAGGTCAGGCATGCAGAAAACTTTGAATCTCATTGGTTCTTTCATGTCTCGTGACTGTTTGTCATATTTGTGTTTTCTCAAAAGACACGCAGGAGCTTCACTGTTATCATTGTGCCTCCATAATTCAACAGCGGTCTGCATATATTAATATTCGAAGTATTTTATCACTCAAAAAACTAATTAAATCCCCAAAAGTTGCTTTTTTTCTGGGGTCATATCATATGGGTCATTGTTTGATGGATGAATTTACTTTTTTGAGCTTCAAAAACTTGGTCCCTATGAACTGGCATTACAAAGCTAGAAATAGCCAAAATATAATTTAGCCTAAAATCCTATATATCTGGGATAACATCAGAGTAAATGAATTAGGAATATAAAATAATATTCATATTTCCGTTAACTATTCCTATAAGCACTCCAAATCTGCACTAAATTATAATTTATAATGTTATTGGTGTCGGCATCGGCTGATAATAAAATTTGTGGCGATAAAATATAGCTGATAAACCATAAGTCATTTCCTCTGGTTACAGTACTGTTTTTCTGTCGTGATCATTCACTTGCTGCTATGAGTAAAACATTGTTGATGTAGGTACAGTATGTAGATACAGTATTTATGAATGTGTATATTATAGGAACAAATGTATATCGTTTGAATCAGACTGCCATCTGAATAATTTCTTTCTTGAGACCTGTAAGGCTATTAAGACATTTTTTCTGGGTTGCTCTGGAAGAACATCTATAATTTGTTTATTAAACAAGGTAACACTTTACAATAAGGTGCTATTAGTTAACATTATTATATGCCTTAGCCAACCATTGCTAACAATGAACAATTTAGTTTGTCAGCATTTATTAATCCTTGTCAATGTAAGTACATGCCAGTATAGTTATTCATGTTAGTTCATGGTGGATAAGTTAATGTTAACAGTGACAAAGTATGATTGTAATAATGTATTAATGCTGAAATTAACATGAATTAATATTAATAAATGCTGTAGAAGTATGGTTCCTTGATAGTTTATGTTAGCTAATGAATAATCTAACTGCTAACAAATATCACCTTATTGTAAGGTGTTTCCAAAAAAGAATATACCAGACACGTTTGAAGGTTAAATAATCATTAACTATGTGTAAAGTAGGCTTGGTAGTTGGTACATAATTTTCAGGGGGGAAAAGAGAACTATTGATTACCTTGTTTTTCTGCAGTGAATGTTATCAAATAAAAGCAGTTGTCCACTTTGAAGGCAGGATTGATCTGCTTTTTTGTTATAAACTAGAAGTGCGCATCTGGCCAGACATAGCAGTTGTATGCACTGACAGACCGTAGGAAGTCAATAAAATTTTGATAGATATAAAGTCGTTTCTAATTTCAGGTCTTGGTTTGGCTCTGAACTCATTATCCTCAATCGATATTTAAAAGCATGTGTCTATGAAAACCGGCCGCAGGCTAATGGTCTGGCAGCAGCCGGGAGCCCGGTGACCTTGTGTTGTCTCTCTCCGTTGGGCCAGGTTCTTCAGTATAAATATGGCTGGAGAGGGGGCTTCCTCATTTTGGGGGGGATTTTGCTCAACTGCTGTGCCTGCGGGGCTTTAATGAGAGCTCTGATCTCACCAAAGAAGGTATACACTCCTGGGAATGAAAACACAAATGATGACACAAAACCCAAGCCTAAGTTACTGGACTTGAGTGTTTTCAGAGATTGTGGGTTTGTCATTTACGCCGTGGCTGCCTCCATCGTGGTGCTTGGTTTATTTGTGCCTCCGGTGTTTGTGGTGAGCTATAACAAAGAGCTAGGAAACAAAAAATCTGCCCTCCTGCTCACCATTCTGGGTTTAATATATATATTTTTGCAAGGCCCACATGTGGCATCAATAAAGGACTCAAGAGGGTTTTGGCCATGCTGTGTCTATTTTTCAGTTTCGCTCTTATATGCAACAGCATCACCCAGATCTGGCCAGGTCCATGTCTAAAGACTATGGGTCTCTAGTGATCTTCTGCTTCTTCTTTGGGATTTCTTATGGCGTGGTAGGCACCTTGCAATTTGAGGTTCTTATGGCTGTCGTGGGGGAGGAGTTCTCAAGCGCCATTGGTTTAGTTCTTCTCCTTGAAGATTGCTGTGCTGGTTGGACCTCCATCCACTGGTAAGTTTTATTAATAATTTATTTAAGAATTGGCATTGGCAGATTCTCTTGAAGCTTCTCTTGTCATTCCAAACATGTATAACTTTTAACAAATTATTGAAGAATGTTAGTAACCGCCCCCTAAAACAGCTTAGGAAATCCACACGCAAACTGTGAAAATGTCTTTAAATTAATTTCCAGTGTGCCTACAGTTTCTGAACTTGGTATTTGTATTGTTCAAGGCCTCATGGGCACCTTTGCCGTCATCGACTAGGCTCAGGAATCGCACCATAACACATCCACAACGTATGACACTCTCCCACACCAAGAAAAATTACAGAAATAGTTTAATACAGACTACGCATGCTTACACTCATATGCAAAAACAGGTGTAAACTAAAATTACCTAAGGGACGAGTGAAAATCTCATGTCTTTATGATGTTTTGTTGCAGAGATATAGATCTTGCTAAATGGTTGCCAAGTTAACTTGTTTAGTTTCTATGGGCATGGCATGGCACCTGACAATTGTTAACACACTACACCACAAGTGAAAAGAACCGAGGCCCTGTGTCTCTATGATGTTCTACTGCAAAGATATAGGTCTGGCTAAACGGTTGCTAAGCTAATCTGTTTAGTTGCTATGGGTGTGCCATGGCGCCTGCCAACTGATAATACAGTAAGCCATGAGTAAAACGAACCCATCCCCAATGTCTCCATGATGTTATTCTCCAGAGATATAAGTCTGTCTAAACAGTTGCTAAGGTAATATGTTTGATTGCTTTGGGCGCGAGTTGTAACCTGTCATATTACAATACACTAATCCATGAGTAAAACAAACCAACCCCTGTGTCTCTACGATATTCAACTGGAGAGATGTAGGTCTGGCTAGACGGTTGCTAAGCTAATCTACTTGGTTGCTATGGGCGCGGCATGGCACCTGCCAATTGATAATACAGTAAGCCATGAGTAAAACGAACCCATCCCAATGTCTCCATGATGTTATTCTCCAGAGATATAAGTCTGTCTAAACAGTTGCTAAGGTAATATGTTTGGTTGCTTTGGGCGTGGCTCGTCACTGTCATATTATAATACTCTTATCCATGAGTAAAACAAACCAACCCATGTGTCTCTATGACATTCTATTGCAGAGATATGTCTTTTTCGTTAATACAATGCACATTCTTCAAAATAGCCTCTTTTTGTTATGGTTGTGGACAGAACCCAAGTGCAGGCAGACATGTGTCGAACAACAAGACTTAATTTCAAAACAAAGACCCTCGATGGGGAAAACATGAACAAACAAGACTGAAAACTAAAACTTCCCACAAGGGGGACAAAACAAACAAGGTCTTAAGAATAACAAACTAAGTCCACAAACTTGAGTCCAGGGAACAGGAACACGGGTAATCCAGACAGACGAAGGGTAAGTGTGCAAAGTGTGCAAAACGAACCGACAAGGGACAGAGGGAAACTGGGGCTTGATAAAGGGAAACACTAACAAGGACTGATGACACAGGGAGAGTGGCCACAGGTGACATGAATGAAACACTAAGGGAAAGCTAACAGGAGGATAGCACGAGGCAGGTGAGGGGACTGAAACACTAAGGGAAAGATGGACCAGGGCTGGAGACAAGACTAACACTAATGGACCGCTAACCGGGGAAACAAGGGGGCGGGACTAAAGGACGTGACACTGGAGAGAGAGCATAGCTTCTCAAACCAAAACAATGCTCTTTCTCCACACAAAACACATGGGACTGACATGATCCTGCAACAAGACTCGAAAACCAAGACAAGGAGAGGCAGGATCATGACACTTTTGTGTTCTGAAGAATTAATATTGAATAAAAAATATCTAGGACCACCTTAAATACATACATTGATTCGCATTCATTGTTGCTGGAAGTAGCCATAAGAAGATGGCTACACTGTGGTCAGTAGGAGATTGACATTGTCTGCAATAATATTCTAGAAGGCCGTGCCACTTAAATTATGCTTATTTGGCACACACGCCTAACATAATATATCCCATTTCTTCCCCCATTTTGATGTTCGGTTTGAACTTCAGGAAGTCATGTTTACCATGTGTAAATGCATTGTGTTGCATGTTGAATATCAATTTGGGTTTACATGCAATTTAACTGGTGTACCTAATAAATGTGTGTTATGTATAGCAATACAGCAACTTACAACCAGCCATGCATGTGTAAATATGAAGCAACGTTAAATGTTTAACACGTTTAACATTGTGGTCCGGTGAGACACATTTGATTTGTTTATCTATGCATATAGCATTCAACACAGACACAAACACATGCACAGTCTCGTTCACACATGACACACAAAAGTATACCATGCACAAACCCGTGGGTACCTGGTAGCCCGCATGAACTCTGTAAGGTGCCCGCTAAACACAGGGCTCACCAATAATAAATCTGACTAAACCAATCAGCCAAGTGCTACATCATCATGAAAGTTTATTATAAGCAAGTGTTTTAAGCTTTAATATATTCTTTAATATAAGAAAACTGAATTTGGTTCTGTGAGCATAAGGCATCACATGTTTAAAATTTGAAAGTATGTTATCAACAAGTAGCCCTATAGAGGATTTTAGATATTTCGGTAGCCCTCGCTTAAAAAAGGTTGGAGACCCCTGATTTAGAGGGATATACATGCACACAACACACACGCACGCACGCGCACACACACACACGCACACACGCACAAGCTTACAGTCACACAGCGCACATGCACAAATCACAGGCACACAACACATACTCAGTGAACAAAACCAATTGCGCACAAAAAACAGACACACACCCACATGCGCATAACATTCAGGCTTTGGCTGCCAATGAGGCTGAAACAGACATTATCAATTCTTTCACATATCCCAACTATGCAGTGCTTTTAGTCACATAATGGGTATTTTAGGGCTTCATACATTTAAATACATGTGCGTACAAGCAGGAACTACATTTAGAATTTGTAAATACTTGTCTAGGAAACGTCAATAACGATCCATTCAATTTGATTGTTCTGTTTTGTTCACATCAGATACACAGCAGTGTTAGCAAGTGTAAAGCTTGTTGTTCTTCTCCCAGTTCAAAATTCACTTACATTTATGCATTGACAGAAAGTGGATGAATTCATGTGCTTTAAATCTGACAGATCCTATTCTCTAAACCTTAACACAAACAAACAAACCAAATGGTGCCTGCTTATAACAGTTCTATCATACAATCTCAGTCAAAAGATTCATCCAGTTTTACAGTCACTTATCTTATGTAAGGTCATGGGAGCGTTGTAGCCTATCCCAAAATGTGAAGGCCACAGGAAGGGTAGACCTTGTATAGATGGCAAGTCCACTGAAGGGCAATCACATTAATAAACGCACATTCATAGACACAAACACCTACAAAGCAATTTAGTGACTCCGGTTTATGTCATCTGCATGTTTTTAACTGGTGCACTAACACTATCGTAATATTTACTTGTCAAACGAATAGTCAAAAAAGACTTCATACACATGCGTTAATATACATCTAAGAAGTCAAAGAATATTTATCAATTAAATGAGCCTATGAACGGTTCTCCACTGCCAACTTGTGGTTTTAATAAACGTTTATTGAAAACTGCCATTGAAATGAAGGATATTTCACCTTTTTGACTGTTATGAAGGCATGACTCTTCCGATGATCATCACATTTTGCAGGCTTGTTAAGTGTAATAAGATTTATAAATGGATGTAGGAATAGCGAGATTTCAGGAAATTGTTTCACGTTAATATAATAAAGGACCCTGTTATGGTCACGCAAATGAAAAAGTTCAACATGTTTTTGAAAGTTGTTGATCTAGAGAGTCCAGAGAATTGTACTGGTGGTAATTTTGAAATTGTTTGAAAAACCTAGGACTACTTGTTTGCAAAAATAGGTTTTTAACATCATCACCGATTACTCACAAACTGTTTGATCGGCATCAATGGTTCAAGAGGCAAAGTTGTTTGGAATTAGGAGAGCTTTCATTTGATATCAATAGTTTGTGTACATGTCAAATGTCACGTGACACACAATTGTTTAGGGAACCAAATACATATACATTTAGGACTTTTTACTGTTATAGCGCTCCCTAGTCTCCAAACGCTGCGGCTTTTGTATGTGTCATCCAAGTGATGGTCTAGATATATGTTCCAAGCCTCATGATGATATCTCAAATAGTGCTCGTGTTATGGCCATTTTTATGATATTGGCCCCGCCCATAATTGTTTTTGGCGCAGAAGTGGTTCCAGATGCAAAGTTGTTGGGAATTAGGAGAGCTTTAAAAAGTCACGTGATACACAATCGTTTATGCACTACAAAAGCGTTATTTCGCTCCCCGGCGGCCGAATGACTTCTTATTTCTTACAGACCTACAGAAAAATGAATTGAACAAGCCCAGCGAGTGTCGGCCTCCGTTAACCTGGTCTAATGCTCAAACTTCATTGGTCAATGTCCTTTTAGACTGTCATGCTGCATGACACAAAGACATGCCATTTACATTCATACCGGAAATGAAATCGGAGATATACAGATTTTAAGTTTGAGCCAATTGGGTGTGCGACAAACGGGTTAGGGGTTATGAGCGCAAGCGCGCTCAGCATCGCTGTAGCGCCCCCTATGGTCCGACATGGCTGGCTCCGTGTATCTGAATAGCGAGCAAGACTACTAGCATATGAGTCTCGGCTCTGTCGGCCTAACGGTTTGGGTTGCACGATCAGTTTTATGGCAGAATAATAATAATAAAACATACAAATACATTAGGTTTCTAGCGCTACGCAATCGAACTCTAAATATTTTATAACATTGGGGAAATATAAAACCCATATAGGAACACAAGCACACTTCTGTAGATAAAGTGTCAAACTGACTCCACCGGTCACTCTTTTCTGTGAACTGCAAGCTAGGTTAATTTCTTCCAGGTTGTCATTGAGGTGTAAAATGATTTTTTTCATAGAGAAAAATATGACAAAACGTACAAGTACTTATTAATTTATTTACACATTTTAAAATACACAAATACAGTGGCAATACAAATGAGGAAAAAATCTTCCAGTGAAGGAAGATTTCTGTAATTCCACCTGATACAGCACAGTGTGATGCTTGTGTGGTGCAGAAGGACTGGCCAAGCAGTCATGTGTAGAATGAACCAGAGAACGAAAATAGAGAAATCCATAATAGCTCGATCCAAGACAAAGTGTAGTTGTGCCTACATTTAAACACCACCAGTACTGGAGAGTCTGTTTCTGTGAGACCACCAGTGGAGAGTAAAATACTAACTTATTAAATCTAGAACAAAGGAACCAAGTCCCTCTCACCTCTCTAAGCACTAGCCTTTTCCCCATACTTACAATACACACACAGACAGTGGCTATGACAAATGGTACTTTGCCATCACTAGAAACATCCTATATACATGACAACAGAATTGAAGAGTTTCACCACTAAACACCCCCCACCCACCCAATGACTACAGAAGAAAGCCTACGCTCTACTATGCCGAATGATATGGACAGGCACGTTGCCCTCCACGTCCTCTGTGACTTAATAGCACCAGTAAGTCAAAGAACCACACTTACAAAATAAGGGACAAGCGGTACTAAAAGAATTGATAATAGTAAATAAATTTCCAAAAAAACACTTGCATCTCAATTTTTAAAAGTGTCAGTCACAAAGAAAAAACAGGCATGGCTTAAATGTCGGCTGGTGTATTTTCAATGAGACAAGCTGGGCAGGAGACATCCATTGCAAATCCTAATTCACATATTCAAATCATAAAAACAAAACAAAAAACAAAGAACATGCCAGTCTCAACATAAGCCCAAAAATGTCAGGTTAGAACACGATTGTTAACGTGTATACACCTCCAGTCAGGAAGGAGCCCTTTTTTTAATTCTTAACCTACTATATACGTCCTTTAGTAAACGGGACTCTGTTCAATGGTTTGATCTCGACCACATACGTGCCTGCATTTTTGTAAAACCACTAACCTTAATTTGGGGGTAAAATGATACAAACAGCAACATTAATAACATCAACATTTCTACAATACAGGCATTTCACAGCTTTCAGAAAACAAAAAAGCTCAAGGGAATGCAATAAAATAAACAAGCAAGAACTGTTCAGGGCCAGGTTGTTGGGTGCAGACAAAACTAAAAATAGTCTAAAATGAGTAATGGTAATAAAGGGTGTTTTTTGGTCATGACTTCTTGTCATTTCCAAACCTATATTTGCTTCAAAGCCTGCCCTTCCATTTAATATACGCAAAACAGCCAAAAAAACATAAGGGACATTGACTTCATCCTGCCACATGAACTAAGAGGCTTGCAAACAATATTTTCCATAAGCTTTAAGTGGTTAAACTAAAAACGAGAGTAAAGGTTCACTTGCAAAAGTATCAAGCCAGTGTGAAATTAATTTTCTGTTGTGTACAAAAGACCAAAAAAAATATGTTTAGCAAAATGTCAATGGCTATCAGTACAGCTGCATTCCAAGCTGTGTTAAGTATTTTTTGCAACAGGAGAGGGTATCAGAGCAGTTGTACATGGCTTTAGCCAAGTCGCTCTGCTTGTGAAGAGGCCCCTGGACGACAGGAGGACGGCCCCTTCCTCCTGGTTTGTCAGACGGGCAAAGGCAGCGACAGCCAGAGTCACGCCACCCTCCTCGGCCCCATCCCTCTCATTTTGCCAGCGATCTTCTGGCAAAAAGCGTCATTAAAGAGCACGATTTATTGTGCCCGGGTGGTCTTGAATCGTGTGCGTGCAGGTGAAGAAATGTTTGTGTTGTGTGTGCCAAAACAACAAAAACATCCAACGTTTGGGTTTGTGTGCCTCAAGTGTTTTAATTGCGTTGAGAGGAAGGAGGAAATTAAGTCTCTGTAGAGTTGATTTGCTGAGGTTGATTTCACATGGTTAGAAGCTGCTGGAGAAGTCCTAGTGCAGATCAGGGCCGTCGTTGGTCTGCTCTTTAGGCGCGTTTAGGATCTCATCGAGGTACAGCAGACTGCAGGCCACTGGGGGTGACACGAGAAAGAGCCTAGAGAGGGAAAATAAAAGAGCCAGAAATTCTAGTTAATTTCACATCTCTGCACTGCAAAACGCACAAAATGTATATTTTCATCGTTCAAAAGATCCTCAAATTGTTACGAATCTCAAATTGTCCTTCAGATGTGCAGAACAAATAATGTCTTTACAGGTAACGAACGCTGATGCCCTGGGCCGTATTTATCAAGCTTCTCAAAGTGCCATTTCAGTCTTAAGTGCAGAGAATTCATGAAATTTACTCCTACTCTCAAACGTAAGAATAAAAGCAAGTTATACAATTTCTTAAAGGTAAGAATCACTCTTACTCTCCTAATTATTTAAGACAGCTCGAGAGGTCTCTCAAGTGCTTAGGAGTTGCCACTGGGGGGTTGTGATGGCGCTGAGGAGACAGAGACATGTGGTGGACAGAGGGGTTTGCCAATGGAACCGTATAATTCCTCATCATAGACACAGAAAAACTGTAATCCTTGTATAGGCATAACTGTGGGTGGCACTTTTTAAAAAATATGAATTTGCAAAAGGGATTCATTCATTAAACCACATCTACACATAATTTTCATTATCAAATTTAACAAACTTTTGTCTTTTTTGAGCAAAGTTATAGGCATGCAGTCCCTCTGCTGTCTGCTGTGCGCATTCCAGTTATGCTCCATGGATCAACAGCACTGTTGCGCGTTCTCGTTACGCTGTATTGGATCGTCATCTTGTTATGCTCTATTCAAATGGATTAGCATTATTTTTGCATGTTCTTGTTATCCTGTATTTTGTTCTCAATGGAATGGGTTCATTTCACATGCAAGAAGATTTAAAGCAAAACTACTCTACTAAAGCAAATAAATTCAAATTTCTTTGTATAACTGTATAAAACGGGTAATTTACAATGGTGGAAACCTGTTTCTCTTTAATTTCCAATGTCTATATCGATATATTCTCTTAAGTCTTTATTTCATATGCGTGTTAAATATAAACTAAATTTCACCATTCAATGTGAATGTATCAGAGAATATTCATAAATAAGGAAATCTATTCAGTGATTGGTCAATGCCAATGTCGTCATTCAAAATCTCGCTTGCGGCTCAGAAAAGTGTCGTAAATCATCTCTAAGCCTGACACTTTAGATTTAGTCCTACACTTCACTTAAATTCAACTGAGCTGGTTTATAACGAACTTTTAAATGCAGCTTTGAGCCGAGAATTTTTTACTCTTAAGTCAATTCTTAGCAGTGTTCTTAGGAGTAATTCTCGGAAGCTTGCTAAATACGGGCCCTGGTAACCAGATCAACCAATGATGATACAATAAAGCCCTAAATATTCATCCTTACTATTTTATCTTTGTATTCCCTCCTCTACCCAAAAAGGAATAATTATCTTGTAATGTAGGAATCTCGAATTGTTCCCAACCTGAGAAAAGTTGATGTAATTTCCCAAAGTATATTAAACCTGTCAATATAGTGACAAGATTACTTTCACATGTGGTTTTATTCAAACAACACACATTAAAATGATCTTGCTTCAAAAATTTAATTGACCTGACCCTATAGAGCAGCTGTTAATCAATACATAACCTATCCTTGAATGAACAGAACCATATTTAGCACTCCAAACGGAGCTGACAACTACATGCCGCTGTGTCAATAGCCATTGTCTTGTCCATGGTTCCTCGGAGCGTGTCATGTGTAGGACACAACTGTCATGAAACCATGTGTCCGAGTGTCTCCAGTCTATTCAGTGCCCCAAGTCAGAACCACCATTCTTAAGTTCAGTTTCATCATCATGATTTTTAGGTTTGTGCTACACAGGAATAGGGGTGATCAAATTGTTATCCAATTTTGCCCCACAATACCAAGCCTGTCAATGTAAACTTTGTAAAATTATGATTTGGGTCTTAAATATTTTGGAAGGTCCTGAGGCCGTCCACTGAGCTCCCTTGTGGCCTGCTTATGAGAGTTTATGGCCAGAGGCAACGGTAAAATGAAGTCACCAAACTCAAAAAAAGCACGTCTATTTTTCTTCCACACAGGAACACAACATAGGACTGTTTTAAAAATGGGGTAAAGCTCTGAATCTAACATTCAGTCTATTGTACAATAAAACCTAGAGGTGATTAGGTGGGTACACATTTTTCACGATCCTCCCTCAAAGGCAAGCCAGTGCAAGGGGCCCATGAGGACAGAGGGGCACTGAATCACATGACTGCCCCTCCCAAAGGGTGGGGGTGAATCCGGGGAACAAAAGAGCTGTCGAGCAAACCTGAGATAGCTCAAGCAGCGAGATTACACAAGACAACTCTACAAGTAAAAAAAACATTTCCTTTAGGGCACAAATTAAAAAAGGAGGCTGTTTTTGGTAAACTGGTTTAATAAGCAGCAGTTATACCCTTACACATAAAAAAGCGGAAAGCTTGGTAAGTGTAAAGCTGCGTTGATAAGTGGGAGCAGGTCATCACAATGCATGCTTGTAGGAAAAAACCAAGTGCTGGGGTTAAAAGTGAGACAGGAATAGGCACGTCACATAGCAGAGTGTAGAAACACACAGTCACAGGAAGAGGGCGCTGCACAGCACATAATACACAGCGCTCCTCACCACTCCTGTATGTTTTTATAGTTTCCACTCTCCAAACACTATAGTAAATCTGATAAAGATATTTCAAACTTCCTGTGCCTCTGTATGTCCCCGTGGATAGCTGGCTTATGAAAATGTATCAGCCAATAAATTCACTGTGGTACATTTATAAACTAAATGAGAATCTCAGCACAAATGCTCCTGAGACATTGAAATTATGATGTCAGCTCGTTTAGACTATCTAAAAACAATGCTTTGCACATCAATATATGAACCAACACTTCAAATTTAGCTCAAAATTACAGTACTGTCCATCTGTGAGAATAATTGACGTCATCTGGTGTTATGAATAATTCTCAGTGCAAAGATTAAAAATACCATACCAAACACTCATCAGAGAGAGCCTGTGAGGTCATAAACTGCTTACTATGGGGTTGGAGCTTTTTTTTGTTGGCTAAATTGATGTCACTAGACATCTGACTGTTTGCTCGGAATTCAGCAAGGAATGAAGTGTTGGTGGTTAAGCCTGGCGTGAGCAATGCGCTGCGTAACAGCCATACAGCAGTGATGAGGGACAGGGAGTCTATCACTCTGTGCGGGGAAGTGGAGGATGTCCAGAAATAAAAACTGTACCTAACCGTCACTCACCCAATGCTGTCTCTCACACCAGAGCATGGCCAGCATCTACTTGCCGTGATGATCAAAGGGAATTCTATTCTGAGGTGGGTGGGTGGGTAGGTGGAGGGGAAACATTTATTTGTGAAGATATCAACAAGTGTCCAACAACATTTGGCACATTAACATTCGGATCCGAACAGAAGCCTTATTACTTCAAAATTTATTGAAATGGTCAGAGATTGTGTACGTATGACATGTTTTAAAAAATAAACCAGATCCTAAAGGTGACCAGGGTTATGCAATGACGATTAACCAATTTTAATATATTCCAGGGCTCCAGACTGCAATTAAACCGGTCACAGTTTTCAAAACAGCGCAAGCATTTTATACAAGTACTCGCGCATGTGCGACCTGCAAATTTGGAATTTCTTCTAGTAGTTATTTCATGTGGAAAGACGAGTAGAACGCGAGCCCACCATTAGTGCAGGCTGTGTGATAGAAAACGTAGCCCCAGTGCGTAGGTCCCTCAGCTGTAACTGTTTCCCGCTGCAGTGGATCATTTCAAATCCATTCACAGCAAGAATGTATGACAGGTTAATGCTCTTGTTAGGTTTCATTTTAACTTATATTTACATGTCTTGTGAACATGAGCAAAAGTGTCCTTAATAATCATCGTAACAATGTTATAACACAAGAAGTTTCATTTTGCTTTATTGTGTAACACTGTAAACCGTTAAATATATACTTTTTGGCAAGCACGATTTCTGTTGGCTCAAGTTCAGATTACAGTCTCTCTATTTAGCACCCATCCAAAGCGTATCTGTAGACTCTCTTTTTAAATAAGCAGAAACAAAGCAGCTGTCACCCAGCAACTTTTTTTGTCAGTATCAGTAATACAGTTATTTTGGACCCCTGTATACACAAATATTTAATACATTGTAAAAAAGATTACGCATATTTTAGTAACACTTCTCTTACATATCACAGCTTATCCTAAATCAAAATTTTAGTAGACCGTCAAGTAATTTCCTTTGGCCTTTGAGATCTTTCTACATACCTCAGCAAAGAGTTTGACTACCACTGTTAAAAGCAATGCTGAAGACATTTTTCAAAGCGTAGTACTTCTATTATAGCATGCTAACAGCCTTGAAAGCCAGGATACAGGCTTAACACCAGGCCAGATCACAGCCGCTACAAGCTTCACTTGATCAGTCTGATATAGCCATCACTCTCTGCCATCTTGTACTCTTTCTCTCTGCCACAAAGTTACTGGTACAGAAATATGCTCATAAAGCATTTCTAACTAGTGTAGTTGTAACAAACTCAATGAAAACAATTTATGAGAAGCAGAGCTGAGAACGGACACACTGATAGCAAACACACAGGCAACATGTGGGATAAAATGCAGGAAATAAAAAAACAGTTGGTACCTGTGATGTGGACATGCGTGAGGCATCCTGCCGGCCAGTTAGATCTGAGGAGGAAATGTTGACAGGGGCTCCGCGGTGCAACCTCATACTAACCTTCCGCTCTCGCTCCATTCCTGGAGGAAACAGACAGACACGTGTTACCAAAGGTATCGAAAAATTGAAAGATTTCAGACACCACACATTGGGTCCAACTAAAGAAGTAAACAAGATACCCTTCTTTTTTCCAGCATGGAACTTCTGCAACGCAAAATAATTACACAAAACTGAAAAAACTATTATTGTAAACATATGGCTCTAGATTTTTAGTAGAGAAAGAAAGGCTAGCTGACGTGTGCTGGGGCTCTAGTAAGGGTTAAGTATGGTTGTTTTAAGAAACTTCTCAAGGCTTTGCTAATTGAGGCCATACATGTTACACCCGCTAGCTTTCTGCCAAGACCAATGCAGGATTGCTGGTTGCTAGCATATAGGCAGAAAAAGTGTATTGTGTGTGTGGGAATCCCCACCATTCGATAAAACAAACGTCAACTCAATGTCTAGCCTGCATCCTGCCAAGTGAAGAAGCTTACAACCTCTTAACCACTTCCTCTCAAGCTCAGATGATAACAAATGATAGGAAACGCAAAAAGAAAGTGTACTTTATACATCAAAACAATATCATTATGTTCAAATAAAAGGGAACAGATCCTTCAGATCAAGCAACAAACATGTTGGCTGATGCAATTCAAAAAGCAGTAAAACACAAACAAGCAGTAACAGGCAAGTACGCAAAGGGTTTACCTGTGTGTGAGGTTGGCGTGAGGGGCGTGGGAGGTGCTACTTCTTGTGTTCCTCTGGGTCTACCTGAGCTAGAAGGGATCATGCCACGGGCAGCAGGATTCCGGCCGTGCCGCAATCTTTCCTCGCGATCCCTTCGTTCTCTCTCTGGATCTTCTGCTGCTCTGTTTGCACCCTGAACAGTAAAATGGTCAATAAATGAAGCAGGGAATCTGTAAAACAGCATCACAATTTATATAGCGATCAAGTGAAAACACCCAATATTTAAATACTCACAAATTTGAGCATGTTCCAGTCAAAGACGTAGTCGTATGAAAAGCCTTGTCGGTGGAAAAGATTCCTGAAGAGCTGTCTCAGGTAGGAGTAGTCAGGCTTGTCATCAAACCGTAGGGAGCGGCAAAAGTTGAGATATGTGGCAAACTCAGCTGAAATGGAGAACAGTGTAAATGGACTAAATTAAGATTTTTTAAGGGCTGAAAACACATTCCTTGGTTCCAAGGCGTTGAGAATCGAGAGTCAATTCCAAAGGTTCCATTAGAGTAATCAACTCCTCTTTAAGGGTCTTCATAAGCAAAAGCCCCAGACCTTAGCCGTGACATCAGTAAACAAAATCTCATTAGTTTCTTGTCTAAAACATTACAGATTACAGAAAAGAAACAAAGGATGAAGTTTAGAGCTATGGAATGACAACATATTCTGCAACTTTGTTGTTGTACATACAACAAAGAATTTAAACATTTTTAGGCTTAACTGAACTAACTGTACTGCAGGTTTTTCACAGAATTTTTTTTGCCATTTAACGATCAGTGTCAATTTGACAGCAAACTTTGATTTAGTTTTAGTCATAGTCTTTTGACTAAAATGCTATTTAGTTTTAAAAACTTTAGTCATCCCCATCATTTTAGTTTTAGACTACTGAAGTCTTACTGGTTTAACTAATTTAATTGTTGTAATGTAATGTTCCATACAAAGATTTAACCGTTTTGATATAATTAACTTGACCTACAGGATATGCATTGTTGCAACACAGAGGATATAAGACCATGAACGACATGTACCAGTTCATTCAGTCTCATTTTGACTCAAATGACACATTCGTTCAGTGAAGGGCGTATCCATTCAGTACATTCAACCAATGAAACGCTCTTGACGCTCACGTATCTTTGAAGCTGCACTGTTTTTGCTTGAAAGATGTTTTGTTGAATGTAATGTTTCATAATCACTTCTCTAATCGGGAGTAAAGGAATTGCGCTGGTTTCTTTTGGCTTTATATTGCATTTCACTTTATGCAGGAGCTCACGTTAGCAGATAGATTAACATAAGCATAGAAAACGTTTGTGCTTGCCTTTAAAAAGAGTTTCGGGGTGACTTGCCAGCAGTTTTTTAATGTACACTGCTTAATAACTTGTAATAATTCGACCTGCGCTTAATTTTGAAAACAGCTAGTAAATAAAAAAGCTGAAAGATTTTTAATGATATTATTAATAATATATTGGAATTGTAGAACAAGAACGACATGTTTGGTTAAGGTTTTTGTTATAGAAACAAATAATGATTAATAAATATAAAAAGTCACAGCTTAGAAAATTGTAATCGAATGGCCCTAGGTTTTTGTCTTTCTGCTACATGCTAATGTAAAAGTGTCCACTCAAATAGTCTAGAATGATTGTGGCCCTCCCTGCCTCCAAGTCATTTGATATGACCCAACCATTCAGTTTCAATAGAGAACATGTCAACACCGCTAAGAAATTGTCAAGTGATTTTACACGTTTTATGCCATTTGCAATGAAACAATGGCACGTGAAAGAGACAGTAGCTTACATGGGTATCCTTTGCACAGGACTTCAATAGGAGTGGACATTTTCTTCTCACTGATTCGTTCATACTTCTGTCTCTTTGTGGCAGCCTTCAGACCCTGCCATGGCAGAGAGCCCAGGTTGAAGTACATGAGCACATAGCCAAGAGACTCCAAGTCGTCTCGTCTAGACTGCTCTGTAAAGTTAAACACATGTCAAAATGTCAGTAGTTAGAATTGGCCTGCATTGCAAACCTTAGTACGATGGCTGGTCAGGTTTGACAATAAGCTATCTAAATGCTGGTTTAGCAGTGTACCTATTCCCAAGTGGGTGTTAATGGAAGCATAGCGAGCAGTGCCAGTCAGGTTTTTGTTCTCGCGGTAAGGGATGTGCTGGTGGGTGCGAGCATCTCTGTACTTTTTGGCCAGGCCGAAGTCAATGATGTAAACAAGGTTGCCCTTTTTCCCCAGGCCCATCAGGAAGTTATCGGGCTTGACGTCTCTGTGGATGAAGTTCTTGGAGTGGATGTATTCGATACGGCTGATCTGAGGATGAAACACAGGACGGTATAGCAGGTCGAATGACAAGTCTGACAAATGAAAGGAGAAAAACAAGCTCCACGCAAAGCTAACATACCAATTCATATAAAGCAATAAACGCATGACAACCGTTAAACAAGTAGTCCTTACACATTAGACCTAATTTCACAATGCACCGTCGCATTTAATACCCAGTCAAACACAAAATGAAAGCGGATAGGAAACAGTAAATCTTGTCATGTTACAAGAACACCACTTCCTGAGTCATTATCTGGTTTTCGGTCTCCAATAACAAGAGATGGGTAGGCCAGAGAGGACAAAGGTTACGGATGATCAAGTCTACAGCCTTACCATCTGGTCAGCCAGCAGAAGAACAGTCTTTAGGCTGAACTTGCGAGAGCAGAAGTTGAACAGATCCTCCAAGCTGGGTCCCAGCAGCTCCATTACCATCACATTGTAATCTCCCTCTGCTCCACACCATTTGATTGTTGGAATACCAACTATAGAGGAAAAAGAGTTATTACAAAAGGCAATCATTTATTTGTACAGATCACCAATATGCACCTTAACAGAATGCTTGTCAAACAAAAGGATCAAGCATTGGTTTGTAAGTTTAGCTTAACATCATGACTCGAATACATGTTTGTATATTTAAAGGAGGCTGACGGACAGAGATTGAAGGTGAACTAGAGCATACATTTTTCTTCTCAGTTGTCCAGGATGGAGGGGGTGGGGAACCGGTTTAGTTCAGTTAGGACAGTGATGCGATAAAACTCAGACAGAGGTTCAGCTTGTATGAACCGGCAACTCTGGTTGGCTACCTTCAATATGGGCTTTAATGCACTGACCATAAACACATCACTAAAATGACCTTGAAGTTGATGCAAGGAAAGATATAAGCTGTGTCGGAAGGACAGCTGATACCCAATTAGATCACCTGTAGACCATTACTGGCCCCTTTCAGCATTCAGCCACATGCTGACCAGAAAAAAACAGCTGTCCCAACACCATAATATAATCAGAGCTTAAACCGATATGATGGATGAGGTTTGGACATGACAACCTTTCAGAAGTTTGACACAGACAATTACACAGCATATGTAAAAAAGTAATTGCGACAAAATGCTGATCCTTAATTTATGTCACAGACCCAAACCCCTTGAGCTGTATTGAGCCGATCAGGAATAAAAGAGGGATGTTTTTGACAGAGCTACAACAAATGGCTTATTAATACAGCCGTCTGTGCATATTAAAGGACCAGTGTGTTATTTTTTGAGGATCTACTGACAGAAACGCCATATAATAAACAATGTCCGAGGTGTATAAAGTCATTACATAATGAAGCGTTATGTTTTTATTACCTTAGAATGAGATGTTTCTATAAACATACACAGCGTGTCCCTTTGCATGGAATTTATGCTTGTTTCTACAGTAGCCCTAAGTGAAAGAAACTGCTCTAGAGCGCATTTCAAAAATACGAGATCTCCTTCAGCAAAGAAGCTAAACGTGACATAATTTTTTAGTCCTGTGTCAGCCTCCGTAGTGATTTTAAAGAAGGGGGAGAAGTGTACCGTTAGTTTCAATTTGCAACCTCACCGCTAGACATCGCTAAATTTCATATCCTGGACCTTTAAGCAAGTATAGTACCATTTAAGTATTTACCAATAAAAATATTACTCACGATTTAGTGCTTGGGCCAAAAAAATTCAACATACACAACTCATGTAGCAAAATATTTAGGAATGTTTTCCTCTTGTAAACTGATGACAAATTTCAAAACCGCTACAAACAATAAGTTGTAACCACCTGTCCATCAATGCCAGACTGCATGTCTTTCAGCATTCTGTGGGGCTGTTGATTCTCTAGACTTTCACATATACCCAACCCACTCAGGGTTATTTGGGGCGAGAAAAAGGGTTCAGTGATCTGGGGGGGTAAGAGTTCTCTCTGCAGCTGCTGTCATTTGTACTGTAACATGCAACCCTGAGCCTGGCCACTGCCTTCAACAGCACTGTGCTTATGCTGTTCAGCACTTTGGAGATAACATCTTCCTGGTCAGCGATTCCTGCGCAAACTCAGAAGGTTAAATATATCTCCTGCTCGGAGCTGGCCAGCACGCCTTTCTACACGCCAGACTGGCTATGATACAGTCTATATTAACAGGAATTAAAATAGAAAAAAGCTGAGCTGTGTTTCTCCATGAATGGTTTTGAGCAAATATGCAGTTCTGGTGGTAAAACCTTTAAGAGGAGAACCGATGTTTTTATCATTTTCATTTCTAATGCACGTATGTGCGTACACCATTCACCAATGTAAATTTAGTGGCTTGTCATGCTTGTTCATGTTGTGCTAAAAAAGGTTGGGAGTGGTGGAAGCGACCCAGTTAGGAGATGGAATGCAGAGGGCCCGCCCCTCCCCCAGACCCTCTCCCCTCTGCACACACCATCTGGTCACAGATCCATGTGATCACAGGGAACACAAGCACTGGGAGAGAATCTCACTGTGAATGTCGGTCTGTTGTGGCACGGATGCCATCATTTGGGCAATGCTGTGCAAATGGCACGCGTGTTCAGTCATGCTGGGAGTGAGCAGACAGACGTCAGTGTTTGAAGACAAAATGTACCATACACCCATCTACAATAAAGCATTAGGGGCAAACCCCAGCCGGGACCAGTGGGTGGGGGAAACATCCTTCAGGCACCTCATGTTTATTCATTTTGCAGTTCATGGCATCATTGTGCAGCAGACATGAAAGCATTGATAGTAATACAAACATATGATGTCTTTATCCGTCTTAAAACCAAACTAAAACCTAGTGTCAATCTATTGTCGTTTTGTTCCTGTAAACCATTGAATCATGAGGAAATTACAAGCACCACCCATGATGCATGTGCTGCAGCCCACACTTCCTTCCTCTACTTCCACACAATGCTAAATATTCTGCCAATGAGAAGTCAGTTCATGAAGCTGATAGAACGATGTGAGATGTCAGAGATCTGATGCTGCCGCATGTAAAAGAGAACGATGCGTTGACTCACAGTCTGATGATGCGCGAGGGATTGGTCATGATTGGTTTGCCACCCACTATTCCCTCGAGATTCTGTAACATCCTCAGTGCAAGAAGATTTTCTAGGAAAATGGGATCCTTTAAACCATGTCTTACTTAGGGACCACCAATATGTTGAAAGGGTTAACGCGCCCCGTGCAATTAAACTTCTGTCATTTACACACTCTCTTGTCATGTCAAACCTGTATGAATTTCTTCTAAGAACACAAAATATATTTTGAAGAAAGTTGGTAACCCAACAACCTATTCAGTTCTATTGTATGGACACAAAACCAATGCAAGTCAATGTGTACTGCCGTTGTTCGGTTACCAACGTTCTTCGGAACATCATCTTTTGTGTTCTGCAGAAGAATGTCATAGTCAAGGTGAAATGACAAAAGGGTGAATAAATCATGACAATTTTGGTCATATTTCAGTATAGCGGGCAATTCTCACTATTAACAAACCATTAACTACGACTTTTTCCTCAATAGACTCTTAATGTGTTCCTTATTAATAGTGATTAAGGTAGTTGTTAGGTTTAGGGTCTTTGTTACTACTAATAAACAGCCAATATGCCAATAAAAGGCATGCTAATTACAACTAGTTAATAGTTAGAATTGCCCACTATACTGAAGTGTTTCCCAATCTTTTTGGGTGAACCATCCCTTTGACATGCATTTACTATAATCCTGGGTTGGTCAACAAAAGAATGTAAATAATGCATATCTTAAGAGCATCATTAATAGTGTCCTTAAAGACATACTTCACAATTTATTTTATTTTGTCTTCATTTGCTCATCCCAAATTGTTCCCAATCTTAATATTTTTGCTTATTCGGTTGAACACAAACAAAGATTTTTTTTTTTTGAAGAATGTTAGTAATTCTGGGGCATCGTTGGCTTTTGATTTTTGGGTGGAATATCCCTTAAGATAATAACTTATGATCATAACTTAATAATAGTGGTGTGATGCCCATGACGAGAGCATTTTTGTGAATACACATGCGACCTGTTTTCATTACTGTACAGAACACGAAACTGCACAAAGTATGTGCAATGCTACTGTCCCACCGTTTGTCTACGTAAACATGAGCTAGACAGATGGGTTTCAACGTTCGCGCTCATCTCGTGCCTGCAGCGCCTCGCGAATAAGCACTAGTGTTTACGGTGGTTCGCACTGCCAGCAGCGCTTTGGGAGCGTGCGGCTGAACAGCAGCTGACTGCCTGTACCACAAGTACAGAATAGCAATTGCAAGTTCACATTACATTATTTGAAATACATTCACAGGCAAACCTCTTCAAAAACGGATTATCTGTCTCTTGCATATGTGGATAAACTGTCTCTTACATATGTGCAATGTAAGCATAAATCATGATGTGTTATGTAGTTTTAACTTTCTCTAAAGGCTATGGGGGTTCAGTTAGTGGAGGAAGGAGGATTGACAGTGTGATGTGATCACTACCTCTGCTAACACAAGCACTATGCAAAAGCATATAGAGAAAACAACCACAGCTCTTTACTAAAAGCTGTGACTTAAGAAAATAGAATATGATTTTTGTGGAATAAACTGCTTGTCTGTTGAGTTTGTGACAAAACATTTAGCAGTGTTTACATATTGTTTATTACTGCATAATATAATTCATTGAAATGGAAGTCTTCTGATCTCGTGGGATAAGGGTCTCGTTACGCCCCTACTTAAAACATTACAAATGTTTAAGGTGGTAAAGCATAAAACGTGTTTAATAATTTAGTATGCTGTAGCATCAATCAAACAGAGATGCAGCTAGTTTATCCATTATCAAATTCTACATCAGACAATCACCTTTAAAACAAATAGCATCCTAACATCCAATGTTTGTATTAGATTTATTTTTAACAAATGAACAAGTAAACAACGCCGTGTGAATGTGACACCAGTGTGTATGTATGACTCGGCTGTATTAACAGAAGCCGGATGGAGACCACAAGGAGCTTTTGACTGAGTGTGGAGACACATACCGCCTCCTTGCATCATCTTGTAGATCTTGCTCTCGATGTGCAGCTGTGGGTGCTTCGTTTTCACACATTCTAGCTTGATGGCTACTTCTTCCCCCACAGAGATGTCTGTGCCTGGAGATCAGAAGGGTGGGGAGACAGAAAGAGAGAGAAGATGAGAGATGAAGGTCAATTACATATCAAACATGGTGAAATTCTGGACTGAAAAACCGCCCAAAAAATCTGACAAGTATGCAGAGGGCTTTAAAATAATACCCGATCATGTACCTGTGTGACATAACATTCATGCAGACCCGGGCATTGGAACAATAAATCCACTTAACTGGAGAGGTTTTGCAGTGTTGAAATAAGCTTTAGCTTCCTGTGCATTATGACTCATTGGGATACAATTAAATGCATAAAAAAAATCAAATCCACCAAAATAAAATATTTCTGCATATCTCAGGTTGACTCACATGCACACCATTCCAGAGTGAAGGAGTGGGCACAATTACCTACGCATGCAGCTATACCACCTCTGAAACGTCTGAAAACGCTTACATCCATGTACTGCACATGAGTAAAACTTAAGACATGTCAGCATGTATCTTTTCTGTCAGGCATTTATCTACTTTCTGCATTATGTCGCAGACATTTTTTTTAAATAGAAGGAGGTAACTTCGAGATGTTGCTGCGTGTAACAAGATTAAAGGCAGCCAAAGCCAAAGTTAAAATGAAAACTTGACTCACGCTCTGCTGCCAAACATTAACTGTGCGTAATTAAATATCAAGTCTCCTTAAATGTAATCAGAAGAATGCATGAACTGATATTAATGTTATCAAACATGAGATATCAACTGTGTCACATGACAAAAAACGCCTAATTTTTAAACCCCTCATCCACACTACAATTTGAAAACTGCATTTTCAAATGTATCCACATTCAAGCAGAGGCTACGGTAGAACAGGGAAATCAGTAGTTCCCAAATAGTTTTTTCTGTTTTATTTTTTCTGTCCTTTAATACACAATAGTAATATATATTTGCCCACATGAAAAAATTCTTCAGTATTTTATACTTTTCAGTATTATACTACAGTATTCACTTTATTTAAAAAACCTGCAGTAGGTACGTTGAACTATACAGGGAAAAATGTAAATAAAGTTTTTTTCTAAGTCTACTTAATAATTTTGCAAAAATTTTGCTTGCATTTATTTTACTTGCATTTTTACTTTATTTACTTAAGTAACTAATATACGTGAAAATGAAGAGGGATATTGTGGTAAAATGTGGGCGAGTTGAAAGTTGCAAAGGGACGGTCGCAAAGGGTGGTTGACACAGTGCATGTGTACGAGGTCTCTGAAACAAAATAATTGCAGATAACATATTTAAATACCATCTGAATATTTCTGAAATTATTCATGCACAATTAAAATTTTGAAAGCTGTTTGGTGCTTCTTTATGGTAAATAAATAATACATTTGCCAGATACAAAATCAGTTTTATGCATGGATCCCACGATTCAATCATAAAGCCCTGTATGTTGTATTTGTATGTTTGCCCCATAAAACACCCAACGTTTTCCTACATTTAAACATGCTGATCTTGCATTTTAAACTGCACAACAGCAACATCAGCGCATTGTAAAAGACACCCAAGTAGACTTTTCTACATTCCAACAGGTTCATTTGTTGTATTTTGAAACTGCATAACAAAATACTTTTTAAATGGTGGTCCTATTCATGCTAGCAAAAAATGTCAGAAACGAAACTGATAAAAGTTCTCCTCCATCATCGTCCTGTTCACCACGTCTCACCCGAGACGGCTTGCGCCACTCGCCTAACGTCACGTGACTCCTGTGCTGCTGGAACAGACACATGTCACTTCATAACTTTAGGGTCCGTTACCAACTTAACTAAATTTTTTCTAGAGATTATTTTCACACTATGCTACTTCAAGGGCAGGAAAAAAATTACACCGAGGGCCGGATTCAGCCCGCGGGCCGCCAATTGAATAGACCGGCACTATACTTTTTTATTGTCCATCAATTTGACGGACAGGCTTGTAAAAAATCTGTCAATCTATTTTTACCTGTCGTGGTATTTAGCAAGTTCGTGACATCATTGCACTATACACTCACCTAAAGGATTATTAGGAACACCTGTTCAATTTCTCGATGCAATTATCTAATCAACCAACCAATCACATGGCAGTTTCTTCAATGCATTTAGGGGTGTGGTCCTGGTCAATACAATCTCCTGAACTCCAAACAGAATGTCAGAATGGGAAAGAAAGGTGATTTAAGCTATTTTGAGCGTGGCGTTGTTGTTGTTGGGGGGGATGTTTTTTGGCGGACTTTAGGCCCCTTAGTGCCAATTGGGCATCGTTTAAATGCCACGGCCTACAAGAGCATTGTTTCTGACCATGTCCATCCCTTTATGACCACCATGTACCCCATCCTCTGATGGCTACTTCCAGCAGGATAATGCACCATGTCACAAAGCTCGAATCATTTCAAATTGGTTTCTTGAACATGACAATGAGTTCACTGTACTAAAATGAACAGTCACCAGATCTCAACCCAATAGAGCATCTTTGGGATGTGGTGGAACGGGACCTTCGTGCCCTGGATGTGCATCCCACAAATCTCCATCAACTGCAAGATGCTTTCCTATCAAAATGGGCCAACATTTCTAAAGAATGCTTTCAGCACCTTGTTGAATCAATGCCACGTAGAATTAAGGCAGTTCTGAAGACGAAAGGGGGTCAAACACAGTTTTAGTATGGTGTTCCTAATAATCCTTTAGGTGAGTGTACTTGTGTTTACTCTCGGAACTGAATACCCAATAAAGCCGTTGTTGTTTATATTTGTTTATATATTTAATGTTTCTGATGACACAAAATAATTACAATCAAATGTTTATGTCCATATGTCCAGTTCAGTCAGTAACAATGACAGGTGCTTGTAAATGGTGTTTTGTACTCACTAACTCACAAGTGAAATGCAGTTTGGTCATGAATGTGATGATTCTTCTGCAGAGAAGACGAAGAGAGAGACATTTTTCCACTCGAAACTAGTGTTTAACTGTGTCGCTTTTAAGAAGGAAAAAACTAAACACCGTACCACTGCGTGTCTCTGTGTGTATGAGTGCACACGACACAGTCTGTGACATATGCATCTGTAACTAGCTGTACAGATGCACTCCGCTGACCACTCACACGTTTTCCAAAATGGACCTGGCATTGTAAGTAAACTAATGAATGGGAAACACAAATCCCTTCGATCACACGACTTATTCTAATCCGTCAAAATAATGGACGGCCTTCTTTTTTCCATATTTCTGCTAATTATCAGGCCAATTTTTTCTCTTTTGCATAAACAGAATGCTCAAAATGCGCTTTTTATATTTTGTCTTGCTTTTCAATATAATACATATAACAAAATTGAGCAAAACAAATTTAGCCCTCTCCTTTCTTGATTAGGGCTTTAACTGACTCCTGAAAGAATAGACTGTACTCTGTACCCCAATTAAAAACACTTCATTAAAATGTGTTATTCAACATAAGACAAAAATATGAATAAATGAAAACTGTTTCCCCCAAAATAACTATTACGGATACTGCCCCAAAAAAATATATATAACCATGATGTGTAAGAGGAGGCCTGGAAATCTTTCAGATTTCCCAAAAATACCTTTGTGTTCGGAGGACGCCGGGAGGTCTTAAAACGTATTGAACATAATGTGGGTGAGTAAAAAAGAACAATTTTGATTATGAGGTGAGCTTTTCCTTTAAACAGACTATTTGGGCATATTTCTTAACGATAATAAAAAAGGTTTAATATAAATGGTCACCAAACATAACCTCTGGAAATCAGAACAATTAAACAAAGGCATCAGACAACTTTTTTACTGTAATGCTAAACTAATACTAATCTCAAATTACTAACCCAGAAAGTCAGAATGCCTAAAAAACGCATCAGATTGGGATTATTTTAACTGTTCCTTGTTGCTGTTTGTGAGCATGCATTGCTACTCCAACTAACCCCTTTCCATATAAATTGAACCCCATCCATGGTTGAGGACTACAAGATTTTCCCATCACACCAGTGATGCCAGGCTGCCTGCTCCGATCGCCTTGTCTTTTTTAGAGTCGCATTACAAGTGGATTCATTGAGAAAAAGGATCGGTAACACATCAGATAGACTACATCATAATGTGCAAGAGCAAGGTCTATACACCTGATCAAACCAACACAACAAGTAAAGTCCACAAGACAGCCAACCAGCAGCCCGTTTGTACAGTCAAGTGCACAGTCAGACCCAAGAAAAACTGCATGCTTGACATTGGATTTCTCCCTGAGTTTCATCCATTTCATGTTTCCATGAACATGTTGTACCACAATAAGAGATGACTATCAAAGATACTCGAAGTATGTTTAATGGAATTTGATTTGCCTGGGCACATTTAACAGCGAGAATGTTCTTCCCCCCATACTGACAGCACACACCGGGCATGTTCAGACACATCCATTCAATACATCACTATACACCACAAGAGCTCATCCTTAAAGCCGTCTATATGCACGCCGCTCAACAGCAAATTACTACAGTGCCCATGGAGGCTTTCTAGTTACTACAAATCAATCATACATTCGCTGCAGGACTCAGAACAGCGTTGTGAGTTGTAGTGGCGCGCTGCCACCGTGTACACTAAAAAAAACTATATGTTAATTTTCACAAACAATGACACTACGCTGCACGGCTCGGCACTTCCGCGTCTGGTGTGCGACCCCCTTTAGGCCCGGTTTCACAGACACAGTTTAGCTTAAACCAGGACTATCTCTTCGTTAAACTATAATATTTATGTCGCTTTTGTAAAAATGCCGTAGAAGAATACATTACTAGAGACAAAACAATGGCACTGATTTATAATATATTTCTGGGCAAGTTATATTCAGTAAAGACAAGTCACACATTCATTTTAGTCTGGGATTTGCCTCAAGCTTTGCCTGTGAAACAGGGCCATAGATAGCATGCATGGTCATTTAGACTGTTTATTGACTGGTTTGCAAATATATATTTATGAGCACTGTTTGTGTACATATACACATTGGAACCATGTTGGTTAAACTGTAGTTACTATAGTAAAATTCGGTTTAATTTTCTAAAGGGCATTTATTGAGATATCAGCAGATCACAAGTTAACATGCACATTTCTGAAAATATGCACACAGGAATTGGTAAGAGAAATTAAAATTTTAATTTCAAGTATCCAATTCCTAATCTTTCGATTCCAGTTCCAAATTGGAATTGATTTTCGATTCCAAATCCTACCGTTGCTTGGTTATGTATATTGGTTATTTATATATTATAAAAATCACATCAGTTTTTGCTAGAAGATAATGCGGGCAAGGCCTTCAATTATGCAATCTTGGAGATCAAGAAGTCAGCAATCCCTACTATAGGCAGCTGGCAAGTTTTTCAGCACCCATCCCTCACTTCAGAGCCAGGGCTCTCCATAGGGATTGAGGGCTTGAGCCTGTCTGGAGAACAAATTGGTTGCACTCATCCCATTCATGTGCATATGCTCAAATTCATTTTGTGTGACTACAAGCTTGTTGGTTTGTGCAGTGTGAAGACAGATGGATACTAGCTTGAAGATTCCAACCAGTCGAGATTTGATAAACATGCAGTACAGGTATACAAGAAATTAGTAACTGCATGGTTCCAGTTCCGGTTCAGATACAAAGAAACAGACTTTGACAGATCTATTTGTGCCATTAAAAATCAATGTGTCGAACCACATTTGAGTTAAAGTGCTATATAGCTTAGAAAGCTAACATTTCTCAGGCTAGTTTTAGAGCTAATGGAAACATTAGTATCACAACAGCCACTTTGCCGAGCTGGCTTCATCTCCGAACCATGTACAGTAGGGTACAGAGAACGTTTTTGGACTTACCCTATGAATAGGTTACATGATTTAGCAACCCACTGGATATTCCACCAGCTGGCCCGATGTTTTTGTCAGAGCTCTGTGCGCACGACATCCCCTATCTGTTTCACATAAGCAGGCCAGTGCTGTACTTTTTAAGAGGCTTGGTTGAGAGAGCATGTGTTGTTGATCAGGTTAGCCAGGCCTCGGTCAGGCCCAGCTGGAGTTTGTCACACTATGCCTCCCCAGGTGTGGGGATATTAGGAGTCTTTACATAAGCCCCTTATTGAGTACATGGACACAACTGTTTCCAGTACACCAGCTGAATCACTAATATTGCATAACAACTTGTAGCCGCTTTGTAATACACACACTTGGGTTGTGCATTGATGGCAATAACTGCTACAGTAACGTGGATAAGTTCTGTAACAACACTAGTGTGCACAGGCAAGAAATGATGGTTGTTTAGATTATGCGATCCTGCAGCAAACAGAAACTAGTTTATGTAAACAACCACACACAAACCAGCTGGTCAACTTCTTTCACCACATTGTTTGCAAACATAAACTAACTTCCGCAAAAAGAAAGGTGTATGTTAAAGGAACATACTGTGCCGATAATCCATGGAGATTTAGGATCTTGTTTCTTTATATTGAAACTATTGGGTTGTTTTAAGATGTTGTTGGTGAGAAGTACAGCGAGGAGGTGTGGAGCATTGCTCCAGCAAACTACTGCAGAGAACATATCACAAACACAAAACTCTAGCCAGCGATGAGATCACTGCGCAACTCCAACAAAGAAAACACCGAAGAGATGTTTAAAACCACAAAGCATCAACATCCGATTTTGCAAAGAGTGTTTTGTGCAGTTCTGTAGCTAGTCAAACTTTAAAGGCCCATTTAGAAATCTTCAAAAGGACCAAAAACAGAATGGTGCTTCGCTACCGATTGGCATGCATCTAATATCTTCATTGTGGTCACCTAAGAAGTGGTATTAAAGGCAGCTCCCTACAACAATACTAGAAGCCTTAGGGCCCCAAAACCAATGACGAAAGCAAAAAATATTACATCATTAGTCTTTTCACAAGACCCTGCGGATGTTAAGTTGAAACTTGAATGCAAAGAGAAGTTGCCAGGAAATTGATGTTGAGCATAACAATGTGTTTATAAAGTTCCTTAAAACCAAAGCCAAGCCACTGCAAACATGTAGAAACAACTCTGCAGTACAAACTCACATAGGCTGGTTCTTGCAATGATCTGGTCACACTGGTGTTTTGACGTGGAACTAGTTTCTCTTCCGCATTTTTCTTTACCCGAGGCTTACTTATTATATGGCTGATCAGGGAAATGACAGACACAACATTTCATCTTAGATCTGTGCATTGTATATTTCACAGGTTTGCATGCTTATCTGCCATCATCTATCTTGTTCTTTTTAAAATGTTCCTACTTGTAAAGCGCATAAAGATAACACTAGTACAGAATATAAATATATTAAGAAATACAGATTGTATATATTAAATACATACAATATATATTTCTTAATATATTTTTATTCTGTGCTAGTGTTATCTGTATGCAAGGGTCTCTATATGTACATGTGGCAGAATTGACAAAGCAGACTTTGCCCAATAAATGATCCAGTGCAACAATCAATTACATTTTGTAAAATTGTAATATCAATAAAAAGGCTACATAAACATCACAAAAACAAAACACCTGAATGTTGACAAAACAACATGAGAGATACACACAAATAACACTGCTAGTTATAATACCTATGCCTGGGCATGTATTCACAATACACATTTCAAAACACGGACGCTCTGATTTTCGGATTTTGGCACACAGTGTTTTTTAAAATAATAAAATATAATTTACAGGACATAACTGTATATTTACTGGCGTCTTCCTACTACAACAAGGCTCCATTAGACCTACAACCTTATTCGTCTTTTGGCTGATATGTACATCGACCACAAATGCTTACCAACAACCATTTCACACGTTTTCGAGGATATTAAACCATTACAACTAACAAAAAAAATACGTATCAAAAAATTGATTGTTGTCTATAAAACCTAAATGGTTTGGTTAGCCTGTCTGTAAATGTGTCTGTTAAAAAAGTAAATATTTTGACAATCGTACAGACATGGACCCAATAATATCCGTCAAAGCAAAACACCATCTAACTGAGGTGTTAACGTAGTAGGTTAAACATAAAAATAGTGATTGTTAGTGGGGGGTTTCCTGGCTTTTAAGCTATACGTTACTCTATAGGACCTTCCATAGCAGCTGACTGGTGGTTCCAGGGAACCCGTTTAATCTGACGTTTCAAAACAAAATACGTATAGCACCAAAGAAAGCACTCGTTTCCACTTCAGACAGTTAGCACCGACACTGACATTTAAAAAAATAGAAAATGAATGATAACTTACCCAAATAAATGTCACCAAAGGATCCAGAACCAATTTTCCTTCCCAGTCTGTATCGGTTTCCTACTCTCAATTCCATCGTAAATGGCTAAACAACAAAGCTAGCGATAAAGCTAGCTTTAACAGGAATAGTTTTGAGTATATACGTTACAAATGTTTATGAAATATCTTCGTTGTTAACCGTCTATTCTTCAGTCTCCTACAGCCAGGACCCCCTATACTGTTTGCTAGCTTGCTAATTCCCTTCACAGTAAGCTATCCTATTTTCACCAATCGTTTCCTAACATTCCGAACGGCGGATTATCAAAATACTAGGTTCATTAAGAAGAGTAAAGAGTGAACTTTGTGCTCCAGTAATTTTTAACCTGAAAATAATTTGTTTTAAAAAGGATGAAGTCGGATTTTGCGAACGACTCCTTCCTGGCTCAGACGGCCCTAAATCTACCATTGACTCTGTGTGTCTCTGCTACAACACATCAGAAGATCCATCGGTTGAATAATCCGGTCCCGCAGTGACGTCACTTCCCGTAGAAACAGTGGACCAGTGGAAAATCTCGTGCAGAGACAACAAAACCCAACGCTTGAATTTCTATTGTTTAGTCTTTTGACATTTTTTAAACGGTCCGTTTAACAAACAGTTAGTTTTTGTGATATATATATATATTTGTATTACTCGTTATTTAGGCGTTTTGTTATTGGGTGCCATTTTGTTCAGCGGACATCAATAAAATGTAAATATGCATCAGTTTATGTAAATCACTTGATAAAGGTCACGGTTGAATTGGGTTTATACGTTTATCTATTGTACAAGTATTTTAGCTATGAGTATTATCCTTATTACAAGCGCTTTGGATAAATGCGTCTGCCAAATGAATAAATGTTACCTCAATGGGTGTTCACTAGTCGTGTTAATGATGCCGAAGAAGGAAAATAACTTGCAAAACCAGTTTGTTATACAAGTCACAACGTTTATTTAACATCTCAAATTATATAGTACAGTCAGACTAGACATGCCAGTAAAGGCTAGTAGGTAAAGTTTGCTTGCAGTTGAAGATAGACTGCGGTTTAGATAAAGACTTACTTTAGGGAAAAACTGTTCACTATAATGTATAGATATGGTGGAAAGCATTCATATAAATGTAAATATTGCGCCTCAAGATATCAGTAATGCATTAATATTACAAACAAACCTAAAGCTACACAGCCCTAAACAGGAAGGCCTCTAATAATTGCAAATATATTTAGACCACTAATTATGTGTTATTACTAGTTATGAATCTGAAACTATATAATTGTCATTACATTGCCATCTACCGGGTAGATCATCTTTTATTGAAGGCTTATTAAATGTCCCTTCAAATAATATAAAATCGTTTTCTATGAAAACGCCCACAAAAACTGATATCCTATTTAGTCGACTGTCATTGGTCAGAGCACATCCAATGCTTGAAGCAACAGAGGCGAGAGTCACGTGACCAAATTACTCGGCTTTCCTTTGCGTGTGCTCCGTCACGTTGAGAACAACGCGCCAGGAACGTCTGTGAACACCCACTCTAAGTGATACCAAATTTCTCAATCCTAGTCTAGTGATAAACAAGACTTTGTAAAACAACATTTAAACACATGAGCAAATACAGAGACTGAATCTTTGCTATTACAGAAAAACTCGACCAGTCCTGTTAATATACAGGGAAAGAGAGTTGAGAAAAAATAAAAGGATGTTAAATTCAAGTAATAATAAAAAAGTTAACATTTAGGTTAACAATCAGGTTAACATTTATCAATGGTGTTCCAGTGAACCCAGAGCAAATAGACACCCATGAAAATCCCACAATCTTAATCTGCTCTTTTAATACGTATTGTACCCAGAGTGCAAATAGTTGAGGACTAGCACTAGTTAAACAAAGTTCGGAACTGAGTAGGCAGAGCATTTTTATTGTCACATATTGTCTCTGTTTACATTTTATTATATTTGCCTTAAACTTATAACGAAAGTGTTGAAATAATGTCATTAAAGAGAGCTCAACACCACCATGACACGTAGGCTGTGGTATATATCAATATAATATTGGTTTACACGGACATCTAGTGGTCATTTATGAGATGGTGTTAAAGCTTTAATTGAAGGTTCTTCGAATAACTTTTCGTAAAATAAAGAAACGAAATCGTGATTTTGATCTTTCACATCACAGTTGACCTCTTTTTATTTATTTGACACAAGATAAGATCAGAGAATAAAAATGTATGCAAACAATGTGTAAATAAATAGGAAGATTACATAAATCACACACATCTTCACACGTCAACCGAAACATAATTAAATGAAAATCTAAAACGTAAAACGTAATAGATTAAGGCAAACTTTCAAATACGAGGAACGGTACTCTGTTTTTGAAACACAAGGAATTAATCAACAGTGCTATTTCTGCACGCGGTCGTATTTCACTGTGACACACAGAAAAGTTTCGGCTAGAAGGGATACAGCTACCTCCACTGGGCATGCGCAGTTCATTCTCGCGTATTCTTTACAGTTAATTACTATATTTTTTTATTGTTAGATTAGGGTTAAGGGATGGGGTATGGGTAGGTATTAGTTTCTGTAATTTCTTGTAATTTTATGGCGAGATTTTGCTTCACTTCCGGCCGTAGCTGTATCCCTTCTAGCCATAGCCCATTCATGTGCCGCATAGAGCTGCTGTCTGTGGCTGTGTCATAACATAGGTCCTACTGTAAGTACTTACATTTCAAAGCCTTTTTAGTAGATTTACAAGCAGCGACATTTGTTTATTTGAGTTGCCTGACTATCACCGTATAAGGGGAAATCGAGAAAATGTAAAGCATTAAGGTCAATTTATTTCCAGTTAATAACAACACTCACCACGTGTTATGTTTAAGAACCTACACAGTCATTCGACATATATCCGTGTGTTAGAAATATTGTTTATCGTATCGTGCAGTGATGCTGATTGATATTGTGCAGACAGTGTGTGAGCTTCCTTCATTTAAATGCGAAAGTTCTGAAACCAACTAGACTTTTTCATATGAAAGTAAACTGTATTCCGCCATGGTCGTTTTCTTCTGTATAGTCTGCTGTCATGTCGAAACCTCGAGGGTTCGAGTTTTGGAAGAGCACTCTGAAGGGCGCACGCTACGTGGTCGCCCCAATGGTGGACCAGAGCGAGCTGGCCTGGAGGCTGCTGAGCCGCAGACACGGCGCAGAGCTTTGCTACACACCCATGCTGCACGCACAGGTGTTTGTGAGGGACGCGAACTACCGCCGGGAGAACCTCTACAACGAAGTGTGCCAGGAGGACAGACCCCTCATCACACAGGTGGCTTCACATTAGTCGGTCTTTGGTGTGCTGTTCGATGCCTGAACTTTGGCATCTGCTATGACTATAGGTTATAGGTATACAGAATAGGTCTTTGTATTTATATAGCGTGTGAGTTTTTCAATATGGTATTGATAGTTATGTTCTCATTACAGTTCTGTGCCAACGACCCCGAGGTATTTGTCCAGGCAGCTCTGCTCGCCCAGGACTATTGCGATGCCATTGACCTGAATCTGGGTTGCCCCCAGATGATTGCAAAAAGAGGTACCAGACCTTTTATTTGATTCCAAACATGCTCAAGCGAAATGTGCCAATGTAATCGTATAATGTTTGTGATTCTCTCCAAGGCCATTACGGTGTGTTTCTTCAAGATGAGTGGGACCTGCTGGAGAAAATGAGTATGTCTTGAATAAATTAGTAAATCTTTAAATAGCTTGATGAAGATGTGAGACATCTTTTTTTGGCTGTCCTTTACAGTTAAATTGGCCGACGAGAAGCTCTCTGTGCCAATCACTTGCAAAATTCGGGTCTTCCCAGAGATGGAGAAAACGATCACGTATGCGAAAATGCTGGAAAAGGCTGGATGCCAGGTAAAGTAGTTTGGTTTATTGCCATATAACAGATGCTTTCTCCAACGTAACTTACAGAACAATACTTGCAATGATTTAGTCTTATACATAGAGCCACCTGAGATCTAGTGCCCTAGGTACCAGCCTAGACCTGTACCCACTTCTTTACCAGAACACTCTGTGGAATGCTGATTTGTTTATAATTCAGAGTTGCTTACCTTTTCCACAGCTCCTCACAATTCATGGGAGAACCAAGGATCAAAAGGGAGCTTTCACTGGCATTGCAAGCTGGAAGCATATCAAAGCTGTACGGTAGGAAATAGCATTCATATAGAATCTACTTGCTAATGGCTGTTTTTGTATCACAGTTTGTTGTTCATCTTTGCATTTTTATGCATTATTATTGTAAATTGATAAATGCATTTCGCCTGTATAGAGAGGCTGTAAATATTCCTGTGTTTGCCAATGGAAACATCCAGCACCTGAGTGATGTAAATCTCTGCATGGAGGAGACTGGAGTACAAGGAGTCATGAGTGCAGGTACATGCAAACATGCAGACAACCAGTGTGGTTAGTCATAGAAAAACTTGTTCTTTAAACAACTTTGACATTTACAGAGGGAAATCTCCATAACCCTGCCCTGTTTGAGGGCCGCAGTCCACCTGTATGGGAGATGTCTGAGGAATACCTTGAGGTGGTGCAGAAACACCCACCTTGCAGTCTGTCTTACGTCCGTGCCCACATCTTTAAACTCTGGCACCACACGTATGTTCTAAATGTTGGGTCGGAGTGGTTATTACACTGAGGTTTAGAAGGTGAGTGGTGGTCCAAGCTATCTTAATAAATAGGTCTTTTTAGGCTACAGATACACCAAGACTTGCGGGAGGAGTTGGCTAAAGCAAAAAATCTAGCTGGGATAGAAGAGGTTAACAGACAGTTAAAACTACGTTGCCAGGTAAAGGAGTTTGCTTTTACTTTGTTTGAAAACGTGTCTTTGAGGAATTTCCTCTAAAGCTGATCATTTTTATCTGTTACAGGAGGAATTGGCTAAAAATGAATCCGAATGGCATCAAACTAGACTGCCCTTCCCCCACTGGATCTGTCAACCCTACGTCAGACCACCGTAACATATTTTATTTGGATTTTGTGTGACTGTCAAGATGATGTTGACACCACTATTATAATATTTCTGTATTCTCTGCAACAAACTGTCTTTCAATGGATACATCACCCCAAAACGGCATGGCATGTCATTCCAAAACTTAAAGTGATAGTTCACCCAGAAATGAAAATTTCATCTACTCATCCTCTTTTCACCTTTATGACTTTCTTCCACAGAAGATATTTTTAAGAATGTTTTGTGTTCAGTGGAAGAAAAAGTCTTAAAGGTTTGAAATGACAAGAGGGTGAGCCATTTTTATTTTTGGGTAAACTATCACTTAAAACCCACTGTGTTGCCACTGAGACACTTCTCAAAATGTATTTTATGTTTCACAGATTAAAGAATCACATACTGATTTTGAACGACATGAAGTAAAGTTTTGAGTGAACTATCCCTTTAAGATCTGCAAAGCAAAGTCTTTAATTCTAAACACTTTCTACACTGTCGTTGATGTGATTTATATGGGAGTTTATATGGCATACTGGTATATTTTGCAGACCAAAGGATCCAAACTCAGAAGATGGCCAGATAGCACAGAAGACAAAAGCTGTTAGTGTAAAGAGGGCACACGAGGAAACCGACGGACCCAACGACTCGCTCTCCAAGAACAAGCAGAAGAAGAAAGCCCGTAACCCACACAAGAACTTTTGTCCAGAGCTGAAACGTAAGAAGATTTTGTGACATCACTTTACATTTAATGTAATTTAGTGAAATAATATCTGTGGAATAATTTGGCCTATTGTTATTCCACAGCAAAATACATCAAGTGTGAGCAGTGTGGAAACCCTAAAGTAAGTATATTTTAAACATTAATTATTAATTAATTATTTTTTTAACTGTTTCATGTTTAGACATTCCATGTGTTGTTAATGTGTTACAAACACAAAACTTGTAAGTCCAATAAACTGTCGTTTTGTTTCTCTAAAAGGGAAATAAATGTGTTTTCAACTTGTGTCGGGGCTGCTGCAAGAGAAAGGCTTTCAAGGAAGTGGCTGATTGTCCTGGTTAGTATATGAACCACAAAGACACTTGCAGTGGCTTTGTCTTTACACTGAATTCTAACTCTTTTGAAACAAACAACCCTCTCAAACCAATTTTATTTTGTGATTTTAAACCTTTTTGGCTTGATATTCCATAATTTAGTAAATATTTTCTGGAGCTACAATTTAAAGATCCAATGGATCTTTTTTTGGAGGATCTATTGACAGAAATTAAATATTATATACATGGATATGGGCCGGTTGCATTAACTACTTAGACTAGACTTAGATGTTGGTCATCAAATTTTGAGTCATAACTTCTTTAAATCATAAAAAGGTAAATTGGGTCAATTGAAATATGAAAAGTAAAACTGATTAGACCTAACTAATTCCTAATCTGTGAGAGTGATGACATCTTAGTCCTCTCTCAGCTTCTGTAGTGCTTCGAAAGGGAGGGCTGGAGCAACCTCGCCACTAAAACGTACACAATGGTCCTTTCGTTACTTTTAAACAGTAGTTACATTAATTACATTAAAATAGTAATACTTGTAATAATAATTGAATAATTGTGCAGAATAACTGGACTGGCATTTGTTGTCATGTTAGGGTATCAAAACATAACAACTTCCTTACCCAACATGGTAACCGATGTAACTGTAGTAAAGTTGTACCACTTAAACTACTTTGTGTGTGTTGAATTCTAGGTCACGGCTTGAGGTTCAAAACAAAGGCACTGAGACAATGCAACTCAGAAACAGGCAATGAGCAAGCAAATGGAAAAGCTGACAATCAGAAGGATCGTTCCTCTACAGTCCTTGATCAACATGTCAACCATAACCTGGTTTTGGGCATCAATCTCAACACTTCATTGAACTGATTTACCATTGGAAATTTGTATGCAACTGCTGTTACTGCTGCACTGAATTTGAATGTCAAGATTGTAATTGGTGCCAAAGCAGGTCCCTCACTATTTTAAATGTGAATCGGACTATTTTTGGATGTCGTTTTGAATGCATGTGGACACCAATGTAACCGAACATGTAAAACTTGTGTCACACAACTATTATGATAAAGGTTCATCTCCTCTTTTCTTAAGTATAGAGAGTAATGATATACCTGTGCTGCTGTTACTTACTGCTAGTTCATCTTTTATTTACAAAAATTGTAATCATTGTACATCAGTGTCTTGCAATACCACTTACTGGGTTGTTGTTGGGTGAATGTAATGATGTTGTTCATTTGTTTTGATGATCACTTGGAAGGAATTAGGGTAAAAATACGCAACCATTCTGAAAGACTCATGTCAGTCTCCTTTTTTCTTGGGACATTCTGTGGAAACATTCTGATCTTAAACTAGATATGCAGTTTTACTTTTTAAAACGATATTTGTTGTCTTCTGAATAGAGAGCTGTATGGTGGGAAACGGGGTTAAACCCCTGCCTTTTAATGCATTCTTTTTCCATTCTTCTTTTTTTAAATGGTGATGTTTGGACTGCTGTCCCATGCTTTCATGATCACAAATGTATGGTTAATTTTCATATTGACATTTATTGTAGACTGATTGACAATTACACTACAAAAGATTCCAGGACTTTGTTGGATTTCAAGGATACTGCCCGATTCAGCAAACCATTTATTTTTTATAAGATTATAACTTCCAACCCTTTGTGTTGCCACGGGTGTTATTCAGATTACATGTTACCTGTTGTTACCATGTGCTGTTCTAATATAGTTAACATTTTTGTAGCATTTTAAAACATAACACCAATTTGTTATTACACATTGCAGTTTTGTCTGTATCAGGATACGCAGCGATCAGCTCAGTGCCTTATTCTACACATCTCTGAATGACTCCCCTTCAATCTCTAAATTCAGCAGTGTGTAAAGAGCTGTGGTCATTCTGTGTCAAGGTGTTTTTTCTCTTCTTTGTTTTACCAGCAAAAACACATCAGTTTCTTACACTAACAGTGCAGTACATGCAGTTTCAAGTCTTTTGCTCAAATAAATGTAAAAGTTCCAAAATAAAAACAAATTCTGTTGCACTTCTTTCAATGCCTTGCAAAGTTGACCTGGTTCAAACAGTACATAAGGCGGCCATAATTAAGATGATCTGAGATAAAACTGAATTATGCCCCTTTAAATTACGAATCCCCAAGAGAGAAACATGAGTGATGTGCATCTTGAAACAAATCAATGGCAATGACATATTTCAAGATTTGTCAGGGCAAGTTATTTAAATAGCGCAAACATTCATTTAAGTCTAGGACTAGCTTTATCCCTCCTCCTCTATGAAATCGGTCACTAAGCCTTTTAAAATATATTTTAATGCCAAGATAACTGGAGAAACAGAGAAATAATCCTTCCCTTGTGGAGCATCTTTTTGAATGTATGTTTATTTTAAAAGCATGTTTTGTGATGAGGTTTCTCAACGTGTAATCAAGGTTTGTCACAAGATACAGAGGAAAGTGCATCCTTACAAAGAACAACAGGTCAGTACGGCTTAAGTGCCGCATTACTCTTTTTATCTTTTTTTTAACGTTCTTTTCCATTCGAGCAACAGGGTGTGCTTGTCTTTAATACAGACAACAGACATCATCTTCCCAACTTAAATAAAGTCTTTAGATTGTGATTTTTCTCTCTTCAGCAGGGAAATAATTGATTTCTAAACAGGGGCCTAAGATGCGGCAGTGGCCCTGTGTACTTTCCGAGGAGAGGCATCTGGTCGACTCTTCACATGTTGGTGCTCATTCGTGTTTGGCTGTTGGCAGGTGTGAGCTCCCCTTGACTGCCTTCTCTTGGAGGGGACTGTGAAAGGAACGAGAGCGATCTGTGAGAAGCATCATGTGAAACAACAAAAACACTGAGTGGGAAGTACATGCAGGTGCTCATGAGGAATGACAGGGTGAAGACAATCGATAATTGAATGTCTCTGTGATTCTTTAAGCTCCTTTTCAAGACAGAACGCCTGAGAGCTCACAGTTTTCTCATACATCATTTTGTTTTTATCATAAAAATAGTTTCAAGCTGCATTTGCAATGTACTTGAAATTGTTTAAATATGTTTAGAGTCTGTTCAATCTAGTTCTGCACAGACATTTACTTTTGCGGGTTATCAGAGACCAAAACAAGAAGTAATTTGGAGTAAGAGCTCTGAGACACTTGAGCTGAAAGGACAGTTAGGGAGATGGTCAGGGGATGGTGAGGTGTAGAGCAGAGCAGAGCGAGGACACATTACCCTGGGGACCCTGTTACCTTGACGTGTATCTGATTACGAAGCACAGCTGCCCGCAGGATCATGGCTTTCGCTCGTCTCTGGAACTCTTTACCCATCTGTAGCGATTTCTCAAAAGTTGTGCTTCTCTGATCCACATCCCTGGCATACAGGATCTACAAATGGGATGGAAAACACAACACTCAATACACAGGTTCAACTCATCCCCAAAACCGTAAACAGTAGACTATGCACGTCATTAGGTCTTGTTAATTACAGAAACAAGATTGTGTTTGTGCTGTGGCTTTTCATAGTGCCCAAATTCTGCCTGTTGTTTGTTACAAGTAACAGGGTGATAAATAAGGAATGACTGTGTTGTCAGAATGCAGCCCTGCCTTGCTGTGAGAGTCGATACGGGCATTGATCAGGCCCTCCAGGATCAGCTGGGTCAGTTCATCCTCCAGAGCCGCCACAGTTGTATTAAAGGCCACGGCCATCTTGTTCATGTCCGCTGACACATAGGGGCTAAAGTACTGCCCAGGGGATAGAAAAACTACATTAATGAATTGCTCACATTCTTTCTCTTACTATATCAATACATGTTACTTCTGAATTTAAAACCTACAAAAATCAGTTTATCTCAAAGAATATATGTCAGACAAAACGGTAAAATATTTCATTTGGTTAACATACCCTGAGTGCTGAACAAATGTCAACAAACATACCTGTATGAGTGCTCTGTTCCTGATCTGTGTGTAAAGTGTTCGTACATGAGGGGCCAGATACATGTCTAGGAGGAGATTATCCTACAATACAGTAAAGATACCGATCAATCAAAATACCCAACAAAACAGACAGCAGAAACAAACCATGTGGAACTAAATAAGAAAATGTACCTTCATTTCATCCAGCATTTTCAGACAGAACGCATACTTTGACTCGTAAAACTGGAAGATTATATCACGGACTTGGGGTTCCAACTCTAAAAATAATTTAAATGAGCTAGAAATTGAGGTGAGAAAAATGAATCAGTGAGATTTGAGCCGCACAGAATTTTAACCAGTAAAAACATACTTGTCACTGGCAAACAGAAAGCTCACCTGCTTGAGATGACGTTTCGTTGCAGTTCCTGTCTGTCGAATGTAGCCAGGGCACACAAGCCCCCATACACAGCTACATTACTGGGGGAAAGAAGCTGAAAGGCACATTGAGCATGTCAGTAAAATCGACAGGAATATCACACCCACTGTACGTTGAAAGTGCAGACTGTTAAAACACAGTAATACATGAGCAAAAAACTGCGATAAAATGCCATTTTCTTTGAAAAACTAAATCGAAAAAAATAGGTGTGGAACAGTTAATTTGGGATTTTGAATATATCTCATCTATCTTTACAGAAACCAGCAATTTTATAAAAAACGGTACAATTGAATGACACCAACCTCAGGGAAGTCGCAGTGATCAAACGATGCTTGCAGAAAGCACTTGGCAGCTGGTTTATATTTTCTTGAAGCAAGTTCGGCCAGTCCTGATGTAAGCATAAAAGTCACAAATGACTATTAAACTGAATAAAGACTTTCTGAAATATTTAGCCAAGTAAATCAATCACCAATGCCATTATTGTTTGCAAAGAGAATCTTCACTTCAAACAAAATAAGACTTGCCTGCAGCACATTTGAGTTTGGTTAGAACAGCTTGGTTTTGACTATCTCTCTCTCCTCGTTGCTAGATTGCAGATAGACACACAAATTAAAACCAACCCTGATTCTCTGTTGAAATCTCATGGATAAGGAAACAACAAATGACAATTGGTTGTGCCTACCTCGGCTATCTCTGGAGTGGATTCAGCCTTGCTGACGTAGCTAAGTACATGGGACCAATTTTGGAGGTAAACGCTAACCTATAAAATATTAAAGTTGTTTAGTTGAAAGCATGCTTAAATAGTAAAGCTACCGCCATCATAAAGATTTCGTGCAGAAAAAAACAACAATTCTTCCATCTACTGTTTGCATTTAGCATAAAACTAAACCAAAACATCTAAACTGAAATATACAAATGATGCCATTATAAACATTAACTATAAATCCATACCTTGATTACATTAAGACACATGTTGATGACATGCTTGGCGCTAGTGCAGTAGTCTCTGGCTCGGGAGTAGCATTTCAGGGCATTGCTGAGATCACCACAGTCAAGATAATGATCTCCAAGGTCATCATGACCCCTCCTGAACACAAGCAGAAAATGACAAGCGTTCAGATCAACAAGTATACAGTCTAATGCATGGTAATGCTTTTGTTATGAATGCAGCAGGCATTTATATACATTTAAAGTAATTTAGCTTTGGAATTTTGTAGTATGCATGTTCCCTGTAAGTCAAACCCATCACCTGCTAATGCCACACTCTACCAGCTACAGGAATGGCATCAAAACCATGTTAAAACAGAACACACACGGTCTGGTCATACCGTATGCTTTCTTTGATTGAGTTTCCCTTGTAGTTTTTAAGATCAGTATCCAGCTTCTCCAGTTTGAGCAGGGCTTTTTTCCTAGTGGACTCTGCCCAGGCTGTGTCAAGAGGTGGGGGTTCTACTGCCCCCTCCGGTACCGCATCTGGAACACCCTGTACCTCCCTGTGTTGACACAAATATTTCATTTACAGACTCAGTGAAAGCCCTGCGAGTTATCCTTTAACAAAAGGTCTGAATGCTTTGCAATTACCTTGTGGCTTCAGTGAGTTTGCGATGGATTTCTTCGTAGACGTCAACGTTAAAGGTTCTTTGGACGAAGGACAGAGCCATCTTCAGAGCTTCCACTCGCATCTGGGGGCAGTGGTCTGCAATAAACTGCAGCCTCTCGATCCTCATCAGTCCACTGTAACTGGAGGCATACTGCTCAAGATCCTATACAAAAAGAAATCCTCTCTCAGAACATGTTTCCAAAAAACGTTCAACAATTTCCCTTGTGATGATTTCGAAGCTGATTGGGATATTCTAAAATTCCTATTTTTAAGATTATTCACTTAACAGACACTTGACAACACTCAAGTCTACAATGACCCTATTGTGTAGACTGTCAAACACAATATGATAAATTAAAGCCATTAAATCCTTTTCCGAGCATACCAAAGTCGGGTTTTCCACAACATAGTTGCTATCAGGTGCATTCTGCTGGTCTTCCGCTGGGTCAGCATCTATCTGCATGGGCTCTACAGACCCCTGTTAATACAGAAAACAATGTTAAACACTCCACCTGCCTGCACATTTTCAAGCGTAGAGGACATAACAAAGCTATTACAAGTTTTTAAAAAACGATTTATGGAAGCCATTAGAGCCTTAGATGACAGTTGACATAAGATGCAAAGAACTGTTTAACCCAATTCTCAAAACATCTTGCAAAAATGCATCTGTGCGCTTGGTAAATCATTTATGTGATGCAAGAGGCAGTCATGATGAAGCAACAACACGGAGTCTGCAAGGTTTAAAATAGCTTACACGAAGTATAACTTTCTTTCAAAACAGTTTGACGCTTGACAGCCCTTGTTCGTTACCACATGTACTTAACTACACCACAAACACTTAAGACTACATAATACTTTTCAATATATCTTGTTCCTGTTTGTAATTATTGACTGGATACATTATAATGAACGAATTTATAAATGGATGCGGTGTTCTAAAAATGGAAACAGTGTTGAATCCTGCTGGTCATGAGGATAAGATTAGACTTGAATTGAAATATTCACTCCGTGCTTTAAATTCATATCTGATGTGGGCTTGAGGAACAGCTGATGGAGAGCCCATTGCCTCACAAGGCTGTATTTAACCTATGGAACTGTCTACCTAAACAGCATTTCTGGGCATCACGTCTACGTTTGAAACGTCCGAAGCATTGCCTGCCGAGTATGCAGCTGTCTAGGCTTTGAGACACGGCATGGATTTCAAACACACCGGCGAACTCGTAGTAAACAAGTAGCTTGCTAATAAGATAGCTTGCTAAATACACTTAGCCGGCTAAAGAAAGTTTCTATGAAGCGTTTCGCGAACAATCTCAGGAAACCCCGACGAAGACCTTCGGGTGTGAACCAAAACAGCGCTGTTGGAGGTATTCATTGTCGGAGGTGCAACTGTCTCGCTCCTCGGCCGGATAAAGGCGAATCGCTGCTAAACTTGAGAAGTGCTGTTGCGTCCGGAGGGCCGCTCTCACTTACGAGCTCATGCTATGCGAGCTAACAGTTCAAAACGGATGACATAGGTGAGAATTTATCACGGTTATCAAAAGTACGTCACCTTAATCTGTTTCTTTACCCACTCACGTGTTCTGCAAGCTTGCGAAGGACCATTTAAAGGCTTGAAATTACCTGAAAGTTAAAGACCTGCACGGGTAGTGGCATCTCCTCCTCTGCAGAAACACAGCGCACAAACACATCCGGGGCATGAGAGGGCGCGTTGTCGACGTCTTGCAGCGCACAGACGTCACTACCTTGACACTTTGAGAGATGCACTACATTTCGATTTAGCGATCGAGGCGTGTGGAAGTTCTAATTATTTTAAAAAATCACGTAAAACGCAATATGTAAGTACTTTTTTATTACTATTTAACTGTTGTATTTTTTTATTTATCGTATCAAGGGAAAACCGTTTTTTTGGTGTAAGTGTTATGTGCCTGGGTTTAATGAGATCATTTGAAAGACCACGTATTTCATGTTGCACATTCATCATGACCTAGACTAGAAGAGTTCACTTTATTAATAAATAATTTAATAAAAATAATGTGATTCTGCTGGTTTATCTGGAAAATAACTAAATGTGCAAATGCTTTGAACTGTTTATTGAACAAGAATACTGAGATTATCTGCCATGAAACATATATATACAATTGGTACACATTTACATGTTTTAAAAAGCTAAACAATAACAATAATAACATAAAACACCTTAGGCGTGTTACACGATCTAGTTTGCACAAAAATCTGTTATGGAAGAGTTCATACTTTTTTAACATATCAAATTGTATATAAAAGTGAAATGTATTAAAATGTAAGACAAACAATGACTTTTAAGCACACAGTTAGCACAAAATGACCTTCCTTTAGTGGCAGGTAGGGTATGCATTCATAAGGCGTCCCATTTTTTCTTGCTTGTATAACATTTCTCTCCTCAAGCAACTGGATCTCTTGTTTTATATTTAGACCATTAGATACAGTATTGACACACTAAAACACAAGTACAGTATGAAATGAAACAGGTGATATACAAGCTAAAAGTAAACGCCTCTAGTGAGAGTGCTGACTGTGGCCTCACATTAAACTCACCAGAGATATTCACAAAATGTATTTACACAATCTTCTGACACATTCACAATATTTCCCTAGAGGGAAACATACCTGCAGATGAAATATCAATATTCACATTTCCACAATGTCCACACTATAGACGGTTTCATCTTAACAACATACTTACAACTGTTTATATAGTAACTTACAATTTACTTTAGTAAAGTAAATTTGTACTTTTTTTACCCCATCACCCCCCCCCCCCATCTGAACTTCCAGGAAGAACCGTTTCTTGGTCTCTCCAATATTTTATATTTAGGCTGATGCCAGGTTCAACCGCTAGATGTCATGTAACCATACGGTTTGTTTAAATGTGACCGAACTACATGATTTAAAAAAATTATATGAACATAAATAACATATAAATAGTTATATTGTTAGCCAAACACAAACCGGAAGTTAACTGGGTGTCACGCAACTGCGGGAGTTTCATTCCGATGAAACGTTCTATAAGCTCTGAAAAAAGACAGGCTTGTTTGGGCAAACAGAGCAAAGTGTAATTAAATTGAATTCATGTGTTATCTTTATTTTTCTTTAATACGTAATATATGACGCATGTTTTTGTCTTATGCCGTTAATCCAATTGTTTAAGGAAAAGAAAGCTAATTTGGCATATTTATGTTTATATTTCTGAAACCTCAGACATTCCATTGAAATGTATGTCTCTACAGTCTGTCACTGTTGGATCACACATGTTGGATTTACCAAACAGAGATGCAATTTACATGGCATATCAATGAAGAAAGTAGTTGTAGTGTTCCTCAAAATACAGTACACTTTTTGCCCCTTTTCTTTACAGGTGGAGGGCACAAAACAGCACGAATGGCCTCATCAAACACGGTTTTTAAACCCCTCTGAGTAAGGGCGGAGCACTCCAGATATTTAACAGCACCTACAAAGCCAAAGGATGAAATGAGCCAACTATAATATATAAAAGGATAAAAGCATCTGCTAAATGACTAAATGTAAATAATAGTAAAATACCCCAAGAAAACAGTTAACCAATGCTAAGATCCACTATGCTCAATATCTAGATCTAGGTATTTATAAATAGATAAAAACACCCAGGAAAAAGTTCTTACCGATCTCTCTAGCCATGGCAAGACCTTGTGGGTAAGTGATGGGCGCCAGTTTTTTATCTCGAAGACGTTCAATTGTGTCTTTATCATCTCGCAGGTCAAGCTTGGTGCCCACGAGTATGATGGGAGTGTTTGGACAGTGATGGCGAACCTCGGGGTACCACTACAACAAAAGCATTTGATCAACACTTGGAATCTACATATTGTAGAGAAATCAACATTTAAAAAAAATGTCTGTTTACATATTGTGGATACTAACCTTTGCTCTTACGTTCTCGAATGAAGCAGGGCTCACCAGTGAGAAGCAAATTAAAAATACATCCTGCATGAAAAATCAATGTAATTAATTATTCAATTCAGATTGCAATGCAAAAAAGAATATAGCACTATATATACTTTGAAAGTTATGTTTTAGGCTTTTGATTCCTTTTTGTCAGAGAGAGAGAGAGTGAACTGTTGTTGGGAAATTGCCACAAGCTAGGCGCAAATTTGGGTCGCCCCAAGCTAGGGCTTTGCAATTAATCGTAAATGAATCGTTATCATAAATTTGTTCCATCATCAATTACAAAAACAAAATTATCGAGGTAAACGATTACTGTGCCGCATTACATTTTGCAAGGATCTCTCCTCTTATATTATCAATCCACAGCGCACACCTTTACATTTCAGTGGTTCAGCACTGCTATCTCTTTTAAATACATACAAATACAGCTTAGAATACTATTTATAAAAATGCTAAGATGTTTACAGAACCTGTAATGGTGACATTTAAGTACCGTTTGAGGGTAGGAGAGTGGTCTAAGGCGATCATAGTCCTCTTGTCCTGCTGTATCCCAAAGGCCTAAGTTGACAGGTTTGCCATCCACCATTACATTAGCAGAGTAGTTGTCAAACCTAATAGGACATAGAATACGTGTTGAAGTTTGCAAGATGCAAACAGATGCAAGACATTTGTTATGATCTAGCAGACCATGAACAGATATACATCTACACAGGCAGCACAAACATGCATGAATAATTCCCAATTCTATACTCACACTGTCGGTATATACTCTCCTGGGAAGGCATTAGTGGTGTAGCTGATGAGAAGACATGTCTTACCCACGGCACTACAATCCAAGGGATGCTATGGGTTAGTGCATATACTGTACTGGACATTATTATTGGCCATTGACTGAGCAATAATGTGCAGTCAGGGTAACAAAAAACAAGTTTGGAAAGCCTTTTAGTTGGTCATAAAGACATCATTGTCACTATAACCCAAACTACATGTGCTTGTACAAAGTATAGACAGGAAATGCAGTGGTGGAGAGAAGATTGAAGAGGGAACAGTGATACAAAATAGGAAAAGAGTAGGGAAGTGAGATAAAGAAATGTGAAGTTAATAGCAAGTACTGTATAAGCTCCACAGCTGAGAAACCTTTCTGTCATGCAGTGTTTAGCACCCCCTCTTTTATGAAACTGGGCTATGAAATGTTATTGCCCATGGCAAATGACAGAAATCCCATACCACGTGATACACTAAATATTAAACAGTTAAAGGATTAATTGCATCAATAAACTGTGAATATTAACTCCTGGCATGAAGGAAATTGTGAATTCTGCACTTCTGTGAATGACCAAAAATACGCATATCTACAATATGTAGAAAATGACATTTGTTTGGACTTTTTAGAAGGAACATGAAATCAAATGAATCAGCCAAATATTATTATTTTGTTAGTGCTTCAAGAGTCCACATTAGAATAGCATAAGGAATATTTCATATATTTTCGACTTTTTTGTAACCGTTAATAGGCTATTATAATGTCTGTATACAGTGATGGTAGCTTATTATATTGAAAATTGGTAACGGCACAATGCCAGAAAGAATGGCTGTGGACGATGTCAATTATTTTTTCAGATGCAAAAATTTAATAGGTATATAAAAATCAAGTTTTTGAAAGGGTGAAAGCTACTAGATAGGATCCAGTGAGATGCATGCGATGTATAGGAATGGATGGAGCGTCAGTGAACAGTAGGTGTGAAAACATTACATCATTAAATAGCGATTCCGCCGGACACGCGCATCTCAATCTACACCGCTCCGTTAAACGTAGCATTTCTCATTATCAAAATGCAATAATGCGACGATGGTTAAATTAAATATATAAAGCACAAAACTGTATAAACCCAAGTCTAAATTTTAAAACCAGCGATCACCGAACCCAGCCTATAGCGCCTTACAAATCAGTTGAACAATGACAATAACGCCGACTACCGTCTTACGGAAAAATCGGCCTTATTTAGGTAAGGTTGTTCGTTATAAGCATATCAATTCTGTCTAGTAGGTGCGTGTAAAAGCGGCAGATATCAGTCATCCATCGAGCCAGCCTACAACACTCATCTTGCAACAATTGCTTTTCTCCAGAAGAAACCTTGCTAAAAACATGAGCAATTTCGCCATTTTCCTGTATATCTTACCCGTCGCCGACAACAACACACTTGATAGCTTGCATTTGCAGGGCACAGTTAGTTTCCGACGAGTAAAGAATCTGTAGAAAAAGGCTGAAATGTGATGTCTAAGTGGGTTGGTACCACTGGCGTTCAGCTGCAGCAGCACACCGGCAGTGGAGCGCATTTCACGATGCTTCCGAAAAGCGACGAACATGGTTCGTGCTTTCACGGAGGTTACGTGAGGTGCCACAATGTTTTTTTATTTTATCTAGTAGATGCGCGTAAATTGTCTCGTTGATAGCTGTAAAGTGTTAATATCGCTGTTGACTAAAATTCCCCCTCAAAAGTAAACATTTAAATATGTAAAGAAACAATACCAAATATTATGGAGGTGAACCTATGTTTTAACTTAATTTTCCAGACCATTTAAAGATTTCATAAGACTTATTAAAGGAGGTTTACACCTAATGTTGATTGTAAAAATGTCATAGTGCTGTCAATGCAGCTTACTAATATAATATTACATTACTTGCTATACTTAAAGTGTCCATCAGTCACAGCTTCTGCATGTCTCGTGTTATCTTGATTACTTATAGAATAGTATCGCACCCTTTTAATATCTGTAGAGTCCTAAGTTTATACACATTTATAAATGTTTCAGAAAACTATTTCAGAAAACTAAAGCATGTGCGTAACAAAACACAGACATCGGTTTCACTTTCCGCGTGTAGTTCATGTCCGGCATCTTTTAGCGTGCCATCTATCAGTTTCAAACGATCTCCAGAATCCAGCCTTATATCCACAGTTTATATTTCATTCATCACCGAAATGCTGTGAACAAACAAACACAGCTGAACTTTGCAAACGCAGTGCTCTCCATCTCTTGCTCCAGCTGGTTGATGTGTGCGCATGATCCTTCTCCTGCTCTCCTTGGCTGATGTGTGGGCATGCTCTTTCGTCTGGCTCTGGCGTGTTTATGTGTGGGCGTGCTTTGAAGTGTCCAATAAGGGACTAAGGAAAGTTGTTACGAAACAAATTTGTATGTTCGAAAAAAACTTTCCCAAACCTATACGAACGCTGGGGCATTGTATCGAGCACAGAAATACTACGTCATACTTCCAACTCGTTTGTTTACAAGTTGACCATGTCAAGCATGAGAAGACAGCACGTTTAACATTGTTAAGAAGTTTGAAGGCACGAAAATCCGTTACACATCCCCTTTAAGTCAACAATTTATGTGGAAAAAATACAATAAATGCAAACACAGGAGACATAAATATTCAAGAATTAATCATTTTATTGCTTGACCTGCCATTGGGACAATCTATACCAAAAGGGTTACAACTTGAGCACATCCAATGAAATCAAACCGTATACAGTCATAGAAAAAGAATAATAGAAAATGGTCCACTGACATTTTGCAACTCTCTGTGCGGAGGGCTTAAAACTGAATAGCTGAAAAAAATGAGTGAACAGGAATCTGTTAGCCCTGCTGAAAAGCTTCCAACCAACATATTAATTCATCCGAACATACTATATAAATTTACTGAAAACACCATTGGCAGTCACAGGCAGGGAATGAAAAGCAAAACACAAAAAGGTGGGTGGCAATTTAAATGCATTTTCAATGTACCACTGAATATTTAAAATACAAGGCTTTGCGTTGTTAAAAAACACAATTAAATTAGCAGAAAATTGAATTTGTGGTGGCATCTATTCACAAAAGAAGAGGGGAACCACAATAGCAGTTTAACGGTGCATTTTACAGAAGACGTCAAGGAAAGATTTATTTCAGCACTAGTACTACTGCCAAAGATATTTAAAATGAACTGTGTATAGCACTAATGAGTGCATCACTGCAACTGCCAATCAATCCCCAACAGTTAAGATTAAGGACAACTCATACGAAAAATAATCATTTATTTATACCCATTATAAGGCATAAACCACGTAACTACAGTGGAACGGTTCTGATATTCTAGAACTACAGTGACAGAAATCTGTGAATGAGGATGTTAGCAAAAGTTTATTATCCCATATGGCTTTTTCAAATCAAGTGACAACAGAGGACAATAGCAACTTGTGTGGTTAATTGGGGAAACTCGGATTTTGAGGATTAAACACCAAATGTAGGCCAATTCAATGGTCTCTATTTCGAACTCTGTGCAAACTTATATTGAAGATTTTAGTTTATATCTGAAATAATTTACTAATGACACTGTTAACAGTACCATATAAGGATCACATAAAATATTGTATTTTACAAACAATACAGGTTTCAAATTGTTGAAACATTCATGAATAGAGGAAAAAAGTACAGAAACCTGGCACTTTTCAAACCTACATAATATCTTGCAAAAAATTCTGATAAAAAGGTGCTGGATATCTGTATAATAAAATATCTCAAAAAGTAAGGGACAAATAATGATTATTCAAAAAATAATACGAGAGTATCTCTGTGTGACAACAATTAAATTCTACCTTCAGCAGTGATTAACACTATATCGTACCACCCAGTAAAATTCTACAACACAACTCAATGAAGAACAAAAACTGATAAAGAGATCAAGGTGGTGACAGTACGGTTTCACAAATCTACTTCATAACATTGTATGGACTCCATCCAAAATGGTGTACAGACCCTATCAAATTAACACAAGCTGTAAATACTTTTCCCCGTTTTAAGACTTAATTTAACTGTGAGCAGAGTAAAGAATATAATTCTGTAACTTAAAAAAAGGACACTGATGACATGACAACAACTTGCAGATTCTAAACCCTGCCTTGCTTTTCACATACCTACATGTGATTGTGTATATTTCAGTTTAAAAAGTGTATGTAAAAGAGAGATGCACAGTTCCAAGCAGTTCACATAAACTCTCATACAGAAAAGCTAACAGTAAAGGCATAAAAAATCATGACCACCGAGGAGGCCATCGAGCAGTCACTTCCTACTGTGTTTATATTGCCAATGTGTCACAAAGACTTACCAGCTCAGAATTAACAGCCAGGTATCACATAATACCCACAGCCATTACATTCTCTAACTCTCCTGATCTTAACAATTTAATAAAAAACAAACTTAATCAAACCTCGACCTTTCTGTGCCAACATCTTAAAATGTAAAACACAATAACGGTTTTATGAAAATAACATTTTTCTTTGTGTGTGTGGGTGGGGGACAAACAAACAAAAGCAATTGCAGCAGACAGCATCTCGTAACACAGAAAATTTGAAAATTGTAACTTGAAAAAGAGATTAGACTAACCCTGATCTGCTCTACATAAGAGTCCAGTGAAAGCCTGTGTATGTAACATGGAGGATGATGGAAGAACACAATATCCAAAAGAGTACGAAAAAAGCCTTTGTTTCCCTAATGCAATAGGATCAAATGCCACAATGAAAAACAGCAGGCGCATATAAAGTGTTCTTTATATATACGTATATATAGATATCAAACTGTGCAAAAAAATATGGTTATGGTCATTTACTTCTAATATATAATCATTTACATACACTATATATGCGCAGCTAGAACAATAAGAGCAAAGCTGATCACCATGATTAACACGGTGATATTAAACTTCTGTACCGTCGAGAAAACAACATAACACACAAGGATTTGCCTTTGGCTTCCCTATATTCAAATGCTTGAAAAGAATGAAGGAAAACTGAATCTGAAACTCCTCAATGGCTCAAATAAGATACATCACAATATACTGTGTAAATACACAACGCAACTGCCATTCTTGCCAATGTTACCCTTTCGATTCTAAACACTGTTACAGAGAAACTTGAAGCAATTTAGGAGGCTAGAAAAAATCCTGATGGACTTGTTATTTCAACAACTGTTCACGTGACAGGCATCTGTGGCACATTAATTGGCTCGTTTCTCAGGCAAAACTAACAATCAGCCTCATGGAAAACCTATGATGGACACAAACGCGACAGCATGAACCAATAAACAGACAGAAAGAACACTGAAGTGAATTGGGCACCTGGGTGTTGGAAAATGCATAAAGAAAAGAACCGAAAATAAAGCAGATTTGCATTGGTGGACCCTGCAATTGAAGAGGAGAGAGCCTGAGGCATCTCAGACCGACAGAGACACAAAGCTGTTGTACTGCTGTATGTTTCTCTTCAGGATATCTGAACAGGGGCCAAGCACGCGTTCGAACCGGGGACGGTCAAGTTTTACACACTTCAGTGGGCCGCGAGCGACCACGGTGGCTGCACGAGGCCGGTTCATGAGCAGGGCAATCTCACCTGTTGAGACATGAGAAGATAAATGAGTCAAGTATTTAAAAAAAAAACCTTAACAGAGCATATAGTTCTATAAGCAAAAGGAGCATAAGCAATCCAGAGAACTACGGAGCAAGTTCATTTGTATGTGCCACATTTCCCAGAAAGCACAGAAAACCACATTTACCAAAGTAGTCAGACGGTGCAAGTCTTCCAACCTCCACAAACTCCTCATTCTCTGACCGTCGCTGCAAGACAGCTGCAGACCCCTAATGACACAAGTCTAAATCACTACATCTATTTACCCACAATGTGTCTCTGATGTTTTAGGACAACAATTTCTGCAACAATTTGTACAATCATACAAACGATATATGAACAAAATCAGCATAGCAGGAGTTGACAAATGACACAATATTTAGCTATGTTTAAAAAGTTAGTCAATTTAACAAGAAAACATACCTCAAGGATAATGAAAAACTCATCCCCAGGCTGACCCTGCACAACAATTTTCTGACTATCCTCAAACTGGACAGTCTCAAGGGCGTCAGCCACAGTCAACCGCTCCCATTTATCCAGAGACTCTGTTCACAGCATTTTAGCAGGTTATCATGAGGTTGTAGTACTTCAACAGTTGTTAACGTACATAAATATACAAAACTCACCCAAAATGGAGACCTTACTGAGGAATTCCTCATACATTTTTCTCTTTCTCAGAGTACTTCCCTAAACAAGAATGAGTGCATGAGAAAACCGTTAGTGACAGTTAACAAACAAAATCAAATGTATAAATGTTTCGTCAAATAGTACACAAACCATGAGTATTCTCCTGTAGCTGTCTCTGTCAATCCCCCACAGCTTGACGTTGGTCTTTGCTCTGACAGTGGCTGCCCTCGGAGTGCCATAGATTAAAGCCAACTCACCAAAACTGCCACCCTCTCCAATACTGGTCACCAAGTCATTGTTAACATAAACCTACCAAAACACCATTGCTCATCAAAATCCTGATTATCTTAATTTCAATTAATACACAAACACCCCGCAAACTGGGAGAACTTTGCATTATTATTGTAATGCGAAAGCATTGCACTTACATCCATTTCACCCTGGTCAATAACATAAAAGTTGTCACCCTCATCCCCTGAAATCAGAAATAAAACATTTATACATATATCTTCTCCCATGTGAATTAAAAATCATTCTAAGAATAAGTCTTGCCTTGTTGAATAACAGTCTCCCCTGCAATGTAGGTGACTGAGAACATGGCATCAAAAATGTCACTGTAAATATAATAAACGTGAGCACAAAAACCACAATTATTACAAAGTTATATTAAACATTTAAATCAACTAAACAAAACACTAAAAACATTACCTTCTTTCATTGTCATCAAGATGGGCAAAAAGGACATTTTTCTCAATTGCTTTAGCAAGGGCAGCCATAGTTTTATAATCTTTAGGAATAACCTGTAAAAAACAGGAGAAGCAAAATTATTTAGTAAACATACAGTCCCCCACATCCATATTGATAGTATGCAAATGCAAAAGCATGGCAATTTTGAAATTTGCAAGTTACCTTCCTGACGTAGGAAGCGGCATCTTCCTCGGTGTAGACCTCTGCACTGATGGCACCACGGCGTCGTCGACCCTTAACCACAGGGTTCATGGGAGGAGAGACCTCATCTTCACGAGAATCAGAACGAGAGCTTGACTTCTGCTGGCTAAGCATCTGCTTAGCTTCCTCCTGATATGATGCAAAGACCATTACTTACCAAAACTTAAAAAACACAAATGGCAAGCACACTGTGTCCATCTGAAGAAAATGATCAACCTTTTCTAGCCTCTCGAAGTATTCTCTGAGGAGAGCCATGGGCCTGTCAGGCCTGGAGGTGCACAGGTGCACTATGCAGTCCTTCAAAAGCTGCTGGATGTTGTGCTTCTGCACATAGCGCTCACACTCTCGCAAGCTCCTTTCTTCTTCACTGCTCGTACTGCTAGACGCCATGGTGACCTGCTGACCTGACACAGGCAATGAACATTAGCTCGCAAGGAAGATCAGATCATTTTTTGCTAAAACAAGAAATCGCTTTTGTAAAGGTTGATTTATCGGCCGACCGACTGATTCTTGGGATTTTTTTGTGAATCGGCCTCAACCAATTGTGCCACAAATTAGGCCCATTAACAGGCAGATGCATCTGTTATCAGCCAAGCGTTGTTGTGGAACAAGCATCGCTGCCTAGATTACCACCAGCATAACTCTGATGTCCCCGTCTGCCTGCCAACTTTTGAACTATCTACTAGCTTCACAAGAAAACAATTAGACATCTTTTCTTTTTATCCTTCATTCTTAATTGTATGTTTCATTGATTAAATATGATGCTACTTGAGTATAGGAATAACTCTTTGGAACGCTATTGTTAACGTTCAACCACATAGTTTATGCTAACGTTACATGTATGCATGGGTTCCAAAACCTGGTGACGAGCCCAGCGGCTACATTATTGCAATTGTCTGCATTGTATAGCTAGACAAACTCTGACATTATCAATACTGTTTATGTACCGGATCATTTTTCTCCCTCTGAGGATGTGAGACAGAGCAACTCACACTCTGCAGCCATGCCTTGTTGAAAGGCAGAACTTTTGTCTAAAACACGCACGTCAACTTTCCTGCTTAAATGTGCCTGTGGGTCGGACTCCGTTTGCACTTGGTATTAATATGCGTTTCGGTCGATCTTTCTATCAAATGGACATAATAAGTGCACTCAATTTACAAATAAACGCATCCGGGGCAGATAAAGGTTTTTTTCTGCTCTGACAGCCATTAGACACTATGAACACTGTACAGTAAGTGTGTGTTAGTACTCTGAAATGAAGAGAAAACATTCTGCTTGCTTGTAAATTTTTCGTCATTAAACCAAAGTTTTAAGACTTGTTGTTTCCTCTCGTTTACACATTATGTCCGTAAGGCGGTCTTTTGTGGCTCTTTAAACACATTCGACTACAAGAGCGTCTACTTTCCTGTCAGGTTTTCTACTGTCCTAAAATATAGAAAAGGCAGTTATGAGCAGCAGGCTATGTAATATGAGAGATTATTCTATTTTTGTTTTCACTTAGATTAATAGTCGTTTCTGCCAAAAAAAAAGCATGCTTCAGAACACTTTGAGAGTATTATTATTATCATTATGATTTTTACTGCTATCTTGTACCCTGCAATAAACACTTACTCAATATTTCCCAATCAAGTGCACTGAATTGAAGAGACATGTCTTCTACGAATATCTAATTTAAGCAATACTCACTGAATAACTTCTTATAACTTAATTCGATTTTATGAGATAAAGGTGGAAAAAAGAAAACGGCCAAACATATAAGCCCAAAAATCGGCATAATATATCAAACATAGGCTGGCATGATTTCTAAAAATTGACATCGGTCGACCTTTAGCTTACATTAATGGATCACATTTTGATAATAGAATATCTTTATTGTCATGTCACAGCAGCAAAGATGTAGCTACACACACAAAAGTACACACTAAGAACAAAGATATGGATGACTGCACAAGCACAAATAATGCATATTACGTAGAGAAACAAATATGTACAATACAGAAATGTCAAAGTATATGTTTATATAATTACGTTTTATTTGCATTACAATCTGTACAAATAAAACCAAATTAATGTATCCACATTGTTATGTTTATTCTTTAGCATTAGTTAATGCTACTGCTTCACAAAATGACCATTTGATCTTCGGTAGCTGATATGCTGTGGTTCGATCACATCTGCACTCTTAAATTGATGATAACATTAACTGTAGTACCAGACAGTTAATGTTTAAATCCTAATGTATAATAAACTAAATTCATACTCGGAACATGATTAAATCTCTGTGAAGCTTCACAGCCATGCCTGAAGCAACCACAGTCACAAATAGGGTGGCCATTTCCATAACAGAGGACACTTTGCGGCATTTAGTGAGGCAAGAATAACTGCATCTGGTGTACTCGCAAATACAATACAATTTTGTCTATCATATCTATGGTATCATGATACAGTGATTCTGAAATAGCCTACTCTATTCATTGCCAGACAATTTGATCAACAACATATCTTGATGTAGACCTATGTGTAACAGAAGAGGCAAAAAATAGTTTGTTCACAGTATTTGTATTTATTCAAGACACTCCTGTATGACTGGTTATGCTTGACTGCATGATAGACTTTACAAAGCTCTGCAGCAGAGATTTTCTCATCTTGAGGTGATGTTGCTATAGAAATTAAGACCTAAGAAGCTGCAGCTCGTCTGTTCCCTTAAAGTTTTTCAGTGCTGGCATGTCGGTCAATGACGGCTTTCCCTTTACAACTAACGTCCACTTCACAGCGACATAGTGTGCAAAATCCATGGAAAGCATCTCTACTGCTTTATGATATGAATTTGTGCTCTTTTGTCCATTCCGGATTAAATGATGTCGGACGTTTCGGCGTGTTAACGTTATGATGTTTGGATAAAAGCGTCTGCCAAATGAATAAATGTAAATGTAAATGTAAATGATGTGACGTAGCCAGCACGTGGACTCTCCCAAAAACGAGGTCTGGTAGAGCACATTCGCTATTAGCGGAAGCTTTCCGTCCCCTGAGATTTTACCGGAAATACGTAGCCAGCAATCCTCGCATCGAGTCTATTAATTTCAATTCCCCCTAGTCGAGTTCCAAAAAATGTAAATAATAAAATACAAACATTTTCACTTCATATAAAATGTTAATGCCAGGAAATCACGATTTTAAATTTGATGACATTTCTAGGTTATCCACCCATATGATCGTTATATTAAAAAAATAAACATCTCAAAAAATAAAATAAAATCGCACTACTGCAAACATTTTGTAAGAAAAATACAACATTAAGCTTTACAATACAAGACCATCGCAACCGCGTTCAGTCGAAATCAAACAGTTGTATTATGTTTACAAAATATTCAGTCTCGTCTGTGAAGACAAAATCAGTATATTCAGTATCCACGATCACATTATTTTCCTAGTGGTGTATTTTGACAGGAGTTGTGTGGCCCCTGGTCTCTCTCGTGGTCCCTGTGCATATGCGCATTCGCAGTTTGCGTCCCCAAAGGCATTTCACAGCATAGTGCTATTCTTCCGTGTGAAAACAACAGCATTTAAGCTCACCGTTAACATAACCCACGGCAAATCGTCGCGATATAAAGTGTGTTCAAACGATCATCAAGGTAATCCTGTAGCCTCTTCAGATCCGTGACTTCTGTAACGTTTAGCCCAGCAGTCAAATACGCCATCTTGCACTCTACATTACCACAACAACGGAAGCCGAAGGCATTACTCTAACGTCTCGACAAACGTGTCAACTAACGCGTCGAAATCACAAACAGTAACAGCGAAACATTCTGCCTCCAAATATTCATACCTGAGTCGTTTTGATGTGTTTGTCGACGTTGTTGTGTTCGGTTACGCTGGCTTTCCCACAGTCCTTGGATGGCTGGATGCCTCACCGGAAAAGGTTATGACCAATCACAAACAACGATTGACGTCAATGCGCCTCGATCTGGGAAACCCGTTACTACTGACAACCTTAAAGGGCCAGGCTTGTTTTTTTGTATTCAGAGAAGTTACTAACCATCGGATGTTTTACATTCTGCCGAGATGTTACATGCACTGAATGTTTAAATTGATATTTTTAGTACTCCAGCAACGACATTGAAATGCAAATGGAGAGAGTTTGTTGTCCATCTGTTTAACACATGACATTGTCATCATGACAACCTCTGTGGTTTGCCTGCTGCACAGCAAAAAAAAGGTTAATGGGTCTGCACATAAAAAATCCAAGTAGTGTTGTCCTTGTTGTCCTAGACATACTTTAATAATATTTTACTAATACAGCACAATGCTTCTCTTTTGATGGGACCTGCCATGAAAATGCAAAACGTAGGAGTAATAAGTCGAAGAAGTCAAAGAAATTTGAGAAGATGGCTAGACTTTAAAATACCCCATTGAGTTTCATAGAGTTTAACTTTTAGTTGAGTTGTGAGTACAGGCCAGGTTCTTGCCTTTATCAGATGAAGACACACCCTCTCTTATCTCCTCCTTACTGCCTCTGCAGCCTTTCTCGCCACTGCTCAATCACATTCGTGTCGACTGCCCAGAGTCCACGAACTTACCCTTTCCAGATTTCTACAGCACAAGGATATAGGATACACCACTATTTACAAAACAAGAGTAAGGTGAGAGCATAGTCCATTTCTCAATAGTCAGGTGGGATTATGTTGTTTGCCCTGCAAATTTGCAATCACTGGTCAGTTGAAACAATGAACTAAAGTCTTTATAGAAATGGAATAAAGAAGTTTTAAACTTACTTTTAGATAAAGTTTTAACTTAAACCACTTCAAATGGTTTAATTTAGGTAGCGTATCCAAATAATGGGTAAATTGCATGTGGATGTAATAATAATAATGAAAAAAGCAATAATGTAATCCTTTAAATGAAGATGAAAAATAACCAAGCTCATTTGTGATACTGTAAACGACTCTGTAACCATCAAGGTGATTTGGGTGGAGCATTCCAACACTTTGTCTTCCTTTTATAGTCATTGTACATTTCCATGATTGCCTAGCATGCCTAACATCTGTGGTGCATTCCAGGGTCTCCTTGTTGAAACATGTCCCTCTACAGTTTTGGATTGGAGCCTCTGTCCTGTCATGCATGGAACAAAGACCGGACACGTAAGAGCAAACCAGTAAAGCTACATTTCACCATAAATTACAGTCCTTCGGGCTCCTAATGTTGCTGCCTGCAGTCTCAATTTCCTCTGGTAATTGTTATCCATTAAAATATACTCAGAGAAATATCAGATTCTGCTTGGGAGAAAGACTCCACCGAATGAGCCATCAACATATCAGTGTATTTGTGTAGAATGCCTTGTTTTACTACACAACCTTTCTTATACAATAACAAAACCATTTTACAGTTGGTATATTTTATACTTATAAAACAAAAATCCTACTAATTTTCTTCATAGAAATTGCTGTTAGCCCCAACAACAATGTTGTGCATATTTACCAAGGAAGTCAAGGAAAAGAGTGGATTAAGATTCATGAACTGACAGAGCACAGTGGGCGAATTACAGGTAAGGCAAAAGAAAATAACTGCAACATTAGTCATAACCCCATCAATATTGATCTTAGCGTTCCATTGAAAGATAAGGAAATGAAAACTATTTGCAGAGGAACAGACATGCAATACTGCATTTTTCCTTTTGGGTTCTGCCACAGTACAACTGCCATTTATTAACATCTGGTTACACAGACAAACACAAATCTATAAGTCTTGATATTGATAACTGCACATAAAGTAATAAAACAAATTGTTCATTTTATTCTTAGGGATTGATTGGGCACCAGAGTCAAACCGTATTGTGACGTGTGCCTCAGATAGGAACGCCTATGTATGGACGCTTAAGGACGGAGTTTGGAAGCCAACGTTGGTGCTGGTGCGCATCAACAGGGCTGCCACATGTGTCAAGTGGTCACCTCTTGAGAACAAGTTTGCTCTTGGAAGTGGGGCCAAACTTATTTCAGTGTGCTACTTTGAAAAAGAAAATGACTGGTGAGATTTCCACAAGCTTATGTCACACCTGTAATGTATTTATATTGATTTAGGTTCCCAACCAACAACTCTTTCTCTGGGCAAATCTTAAGTGATGAGTGGCTAAATTTAAAGAACTTGGCACTAATAAAGAGTAATGCTAAAGACATTTTTTTTGACCTGTCACAAGTCAAATTTAACGATATGCTTTTGCTTGTCTCTCCAAAGATATAAAAATTAGATGGAGCATTAGCATCTGTTTCTATAGCCCGCTATACGTAGGTCGTCCGCCATATTAGAGCGTGTGAGCCGATCCGTTAACACTCAAGATCATGCTGTCTGTAAACTCAAACATTATGTCTGAGAACAAAGGTTATCCAATTTTTGGGGGGATTTAAATCCTGTGGTTTTCACAACCATGACTGTGCAGAGCAGTGTTGGGGTACTATAGTCAACTGTAAGTGAGGTCAATGGTCTGTTCCAAGATGGCGGACACGTCTACGTGCTTGGAGTTCCTGAATGGAGCATCTAGTTATATACATCTGTGTCTCACTATCTTTGTATGTGTCTGTTTATTTTTATGTATCTTTTTCACAGCTCTTGTGCAACCCTATTTACACATAATTGAATCCATAGGTGGCTGAGCAAGCATATCAAAAAACCCATTAACTCGACAGTTCTGAGTCTAGACTGGCATCCTAACAACATGCTGCTGGCAGCCGGCTCTGCTGATCTCCACTGCAGGTTTACATGAACACGTTCAATGAAGTACATTTTAGATTAACTATTAGAATCATCATGTAACATAATATGATTTGTAACAGAAGCCTTGTTTTTGCACTAGAATATTTTCTGCATATATTAAGGATATTGAGGACAGACCCGGACCCACACCCTGGGGATCCAAAATGCCCTTTGGAGAAGTGCTGCTGGAGCATAAAGAGTGTGGTGGCTGGGTGCACAGTGTCAGTTTCTCTCCATCCGGTGACACTCTAGCCTGGGTTAGCCACAACAGCGCCATCGGTGTAGCGGATGCCACTCAGGGAAAGGAGTAATGCAGTTAAAATATACAATTACATTGTAGATCTTCACTTTCACGGATACAAAGAATGTTAAAAGCAAATCAAAATATGATAGCATTCATAAGTGAATGCATCTCCAAATGCTGGATGTGTCTAAAAATGAAAGGGATCTTATCCACACCATGAGCTTTACTGGTCACTTTTAGATGCCTGCAAATAAATGTTTTTTGCATTGCAGGGTTACTCAGTTGACAACAGGACATCTTCCTTTGCTGAGTGTGCTGTATGTTTGTGAGACTGAGATTGTAGCCGCGGTAAGGAGGTTTGCATATCAAAAAGCTCAATGTCCTTTTTTAGATATCTCCTTATCAGAGCTATAGCACCTCTTTGGTCTCCAATGGTTTATCAGCTCATTTATGCAAACACTTAGCATCAGACTCCATAAATGATATGACTGTAAACATTTTACTTATCATGACATTTTTTGTGCATGTGTGTGCAATGGGAATCTTAGGGCCACGACTGTTGCCCTTATCAGTTCTCATACAAGGGTCTTGGATGCTTGGAGTTTGTGAAGAAAGTAGACATTCCCAAGCAGACCTCCAAAGGCAACATGTCTGCTATGCAGCATTTCCGTAATCTGGACAAAAAAGCTACTATTGAGGATGAAGACACTGGCTTGGGTTGTCTTCACCAGAACAGTATCACGTAAGACTTGAAGGCCCACAAAAGCATAATCTTGTGTATTTTGGCACCTTTTTACATAATACCAGTGTTACTGCATCTTGCTAATATGAACTTTTTTTAACTATAGCCAGCTATGCCTTTTGGAAGGAGGTAAGGAGAAAGTGGAAAAATTCAGCAGCGTTGGCTTAGATGGTGCCATGGTTGTCTGGGAGTTCAAGGTATTGTATTGTAATCAATATGATACTTTTTGTGATCTATTTCAACATAATTGTTCAAACTAAATGCTCAAAGAAATCACTTTTAGTACTTATAATAATGTACTATTTGTTTCTTTCAGCACTGAAGCCAAACAATTTGAGGACAGTGGAAAACAACTCCAAAGTCTTCTTTGCTATTTTACTGATAGGCAACATTTGTTGTGACACTTTTTTAGCCCTTTTTACAAGCATGAGGTTATTTTGCTGATTTTGTGTTGGGATGGCTGGATATACTGTATTAGGCCTATGCAATATCTTTGTCACAGTATTAACCGTGGCGTGAGACATATTTTAGATTTTTAAATAATAAATGTTATTTTGGCAGTATAAAGAGCAATACGTTTGTGTGAGTGATCGCCTCTATTCGGTATATTGTAAATGTGCTGATATTGTAAATAAAATAAAATGAAATAATAATAAGAGTGTGAAATCTATATGTTTAACATTTAATGAAAATCGTCAATAAAATACGGTGCATTATGCTCTACAGGGATTCCGCCTTTTTATCTTTTTTTACTACAACACCTGCTGTCAAACTAAATTTCCTCAAAGTTATGCAAATGACTGATAAAAAGGACATGCATGGGGAAAAAGATGCCAGTAAGTCTGTCATAGGCCTATATTTTGCAGCTACTGACAAGGACATTCTTTTGTATAAAACAGCAACATTAGCGAATTCAGAACACACCCCTTTTGTGTTAACTTCCACATTAAGAGCCAACCAGCGTTTGTCTTCGTTCTATCGACCAATCAGCGCTCTGCCGGACGACAACACGGCACTTTTCCTTCAACCACTTGTGTTTTGTTGATGTGACGCAACGACTATCAGCTGGTTTTGTTTTGCTCCACATCTTTCTGCTGCGCTTGAAGCCGTAAACGTACAAACCTTGCGTTTCAATCCATTTACGTGACATAAAGGGATCATTTAAGTACCGGAGTGTATTTGCCCCCTCTGTGTTCGGACGATCCAATTTTTCTTAGGTAAGTCTTCGGTTTGCCACCATCTTTCCGAGAGGTCCAACCGATCCCAGGCCTCCGATCCAGGGCGGTGGGAGGGAAGGAGGTCGTTGGGAATCGGGATGGAGACCGGAGAGGGAGCCGACGGTCCTGGCGGCCCGGGGCTGTGCTGCGCGTCCTTCAATCAAGACTCGACGTAAGCGCTGCACATCTGCATATCAGTCTTGCATCATCTTCTAAATCGGATATTTTTAAGATGCTACTGACCGCGCTAAACCTTTACATGCAATGAATCCTTTTCTTTATACTGGTCGATGTTTGTTGTCTGTTTTGATCTGTAAAAGTCTTAAAAAATACACAACGTGTTACAACAGTTTTACCACACAAGGTAAATGAGAAAGGATAGAGCCAAGGTAATGGGCGTTATAATGCCGTGTCAGTACTGTTTTACGATGTTTTTCTAAGCAAAAATGCTTCATATTGGAATAAAATAACACCAAAAAGCTCAACAAGCAAAGCAGCTTCTCAACAACTTTTAGTGAGAGTTGTTATTGATCTAAAAATTGTTAGAGACTGTGAAGGAATGTTTGCCTCGGCTCCTTCTTTAACACTCCCATGTACTTTTTTGGGCTTGATCAGACTGTTTTTCTTTACTTAGATGCATGTCTGATAGTCAAGTAGTGCAAATCAAGCACAAAACATGATACTGATAGTAAGGTGACTTATTCAAGTCAGCTGGGTTTTTTAGACAACTGAGACTTCGTATTAGAAGAATCAGAATTTTGTTTTTTGGAGTTATGTTATGGTCTATGTGAAACTTTATTTGACAAGATATGTTTGGGAAGTGGCCAGTGGGACAAGCTTATGTTCTCCAGTAAAAGTTGGAAGGAACATGCTAAGTGGATGATCTGACGCGAAGAGCTGTGTTGAAGAATGAGAGACTAGGAAAAAAGATCTGGGTCTCGTCTTTCCTTAAAAATTGATCCTAGTTAAAAAAATTCTGATAGAAAGTTTGCACACCCCTTGCACAATCTGGAAAAAAGTTGACAATTTGGGAAAAATAAGAGGAATTTTTAAAATTAAGCTTTCTTTTTAATTTAGTCCTGCCCTAAGGAAGTTATTTCACAAAATAAATGTAAACAGAAAGTTCACACCAAAGAATAATAACATAATCTCTTAAAATAGCCCAGTGCAAAGGTTTCCACCCCCCCTGATTCTTAATATTGTATGATGTTATCTGAACAATCAATTACAGTTTGTATGTTTTGTCATAGTTGTTTAAGGGTTTCTTGTGAGTCAATAAACTGTCTTCAGAGATTATATTTGACTCATGTCCAGCATTAACTGTATGATCTTTAGATTCATCATATTACAGTGAGGACAATCAAGAGACACAACTTTTACAATATATTCAAATAGAATAGAAACATTCGGTGATGCTCATGAAGTCAACACGATTCAAGACCGGGAGACTGCATTTATTAGATATTATTTACTAGAATAATTTAACTTGTTTTATTAACACCATGCAATGTGTTTTACCTCTTTTGTGTTTTTTGTTTTTTCTTAATTTCCCCTGTAAAGCTGCTTTGGAACAATGCGCATTGTGAAAAGCGCTATATAAATAAAATTGCATTCAATTTAATTTAATTAAAAGTCAGGTGTAGATGTAAGCCTCTTAAAATTGATTTGGTGTAAATGTTTTATATTTAATTTCTTGAGAAACATGTATGTATTTTTATATCTTCTGAAGGACATTCCTTAATAAAAAAATAACATGTATAAACAAAACAATAACAAATTTACCAGTTGTCCTTTTCAGAGGTTTGTACCCACCTGACTTTAAATGAATCGTGTTGACTTCATGGGCATCACTGAATGTTTCTTTCTATTGCAATAGTTGAGTCTTTTGATTGTCCTTGATTGTAAAAGATGAATCTCAACATCATACAGTAACTGCTGAACAGGAGTCAAATATCCAGAAATGCTGAAAAAGTTCTGGAGGATCTGGATAATTGTCTAATTTTCTAAAAATTAAACAACAAATTAACCCTTAAACAACTATGAAAAAACATAAAAACTGTAATTCATTTTCAGGTAACACCATATGCTACCGCATTAAGAATCAGGGGGGTGTAAACTGCCCGGGGCAATTATTCTTTTGTGTGGACTTTTGTGAAATATGTTGCTCAGGGTCTTATTTTGTTTATATCAGTATTATAACATTTGTTTTGTTTTCTGTGAGGTCATATATCTTTCCTGTATTTTGCATTTTCTATATCTTTTTTCCTCAGTTACATGTTTTTATGTAAATTTGAAACAAATCCTGAAAAAAAACATATCCTGTGTTTTCCAGGTCATTGGCTGTGGGGACCAAAACTGGATACAAACTTTTTTCTGTAACATCTGTGGATAAACTGGACTGCATTCATGAGAGCAGTGAGACCCAATCCCATTTTAATCATCTAATCTATAAAAAGCTATATATATATATATATATATATATATATATATATATATATATATATATAGGTATGTGTGTGTGTGGGGGGGGCAAGTATGTGTAATTATGTGGGAAGTTTGATTGTCTGCCAATCTGTGTGCAGCATCAGGAAGCATCTAGTGCTAAATAATGTAGTAATCATAGGGTGTAGCTATTACAAATTTCATGAGTCACACAACAAATAAATATATAATGGAATCTCATTCCCTTGGTATTTTTAGGACCTTAACGGGGAAGAAAATTTGAATATAAAATAACGACTTTTCCAAAACAAGTTTGTGGCCTAAGTTACACCTGGTTGTGGTGTCAGAATCTATTTTATGATTAACTTACCCAAATGACCAAATTAAGTTGTTGTGCCTGTTTTGTTGAGGTCAAAATAGCCTGCTGCTTCATTTTGCCTTGTGTGTGTGCAGTTCACAACAAAGTGATTCAAAGACCTTAAGGTATAGATGAATGCTAATGTTAGGGTTAGAATATACTGTACAACAACCCAGTTGTTTGCTGTATGTTTTTATTGCTTCCATAGAATAAAATAGTTAAACTGGCATTCATTTGTACAGCAAATCTTTGTGAAGAGTGAAGAACAGACTGTAAGGGGACATTTTTCCCCATATTAAAAATGGTTGTCAGTCACTTTTTCCATACTATTTATTGTTAGATATAATGCAAAAACACAAGCGTGAAGGGTGACTTATTATACAGATTTTTGGCAAAACATTGAAATCACAAAATATGGAGATTCAAGGCTTCAAAAGGACAGCAGCGATATGATTCTTTCCTCTGTGGAATACAAAAGAAGGTATTTTGAAAAATGTCTCAGTGGTTTTTTGTTCTAACAATGGAAGTTATTGGGGTCCAATGTTGTCCGATTACCAACATTCTTTAAAATATCTTCTTTTGTGTCCTGGAGAACAAAGTAGGTCAAGCTGTTTTGGTATGACAAAAGGATGACAAAATTATGAAAGAATTCTTGTGTTGAACTATCCCTTTAAATCGTTATGTAGTTAAAAGAATAATTGACCCACATTTAGTCACAAATTGTCTCATAATTAATCACATCATAACCGTCATGCCATCCCAGATGTATATGAAAAGCTTTATTCAGGCCTTTGTTGGTCATCCTTATACAAAATGAGGCCATTTAAAAAGGCCTCATTGTCACAGTGTAGCTAAGCTTGCATGCAGCTTGTGTGTTGTTGCTGTTAACGTGTGAGTTTTTTCTACTGCCTTTCAGCAGAAACTCCATATGTGTATATCGTGGAAAGGCTTTTCTCCAGTAGCCTGGTGGTGGTGGTGAGTCAGTCCATGCCACGTCGCATGAATGTCTACCACTTCAAAAAGGGCACAGAGATTTGCAACTACAGCTACTCGAACAACATTCTCGCTGTGCGCCTCAACAGACAGGTAAACACAACACAGCTGTGCTGAAGCAAACCACATGCAGATGATCAATTATAAAACTCCTGTTTGTGTTTGCTCTTTAATTGTTTCAATGTGATTGTGATTTGTAGTTATTCAATAGGTTATATGTCTTTTTTATTGTGCAGAGACTGGTTGTCTGTCTGGAGGAGTCCATTTATATCCACAATATAAAGGACATGAAACTTCTTAAGACCCTTCTCAACACACCATCCAACCCATCAGGTAAGACAACTAATATTAGATGTATTATTATTCAAAGTACAGTATGCATATCTGTAACCCAACCATGTGTTTTCCTAGGTCTGTGTGCTCTCTCCATCAACCATTCCAACTCTTTCCTGGCATACCCGGGCAGTGACACCATCGGCGAAATTATTGTCTACGACGCCAACAATCTGGTAAAAATACCAGCTAAGCAAAAAAATATCCTGCTCTTTGGCAATTGTCAAATTAACTTGCTGGACATGAAATGTTAACTTCTCGTCAGTCTGCAGTGCCTCTTGAAATGAATCTTTTTCTTTGTTGTTTTGTGTCGCAGAGCACTTTGACAATGATTCCAGCCCATGACAGTCCACTGGCTGCCATCACCTTCAATGCTTCCGGTACTAAACTGGCCAGTGCTTCTGAAAGGGTAAATGTCCCTTAAGTATATAGAAACATACACGTGTAGATCCATAAGTCAGTTGACTCACAAAACCTGTCAAGATGTGTCTTTTGTGTAGATTTTATCATGTTCAAAAGTCCACACAAGCAGGCACATATTTACACCAAGGCCCCAGATCATATCTCACTTTTTCAAAAGAAAGGTTAATATTATCATTATTTGAATGAATCTATTCTCTTATAAAACCTTACTTTTATGATCATTAAGATATTTTTTTATTTTTACGTTTTTATTTAATGATGATTGTACACCACCTAAATTATCTTTCTCGTCACTGTTATGTGTAATTGTTCACTGAAAATTTGAATTGCATAGTTAAATGATTTCTGCTTTGGCAGGGCACTGTGATGCGAGTGTTCTCTATTCCAGAGGGTCTGCGTTTGTTTGAGTTTCGGCGGGGCATGAAAAGGTATGAAGCATATCAGGGATAATTTTTTGATCGTACGGGAGAATAAGGCCAGCTGGAGACATTTGTGTAAACTGTGGCAGTTTTTTGTGTACATATTTTACCTTTGTATGTTTCTATCACCAAAGGTATGTCAATATCAGCTCCCTATCCTTCACCCCGGATGCTCAGTTTCTCTGTGCCTCAAGCAATACAGAGACGGTGCACATTTTCAAGCTTGAACAGCACAGCCCAAGGTAGTGCAAATTCACACCATGTTTCAATATGGGCAGTTGTTATATTAAACCGTTTTACAGAATTTGACCTTTAAAATGACTCGCAGTAAATTAAATGACTTTTGTAGGTTTATCCTAATGTTTTTTAGGTTACTTGACAAAACAGCATTATAGTGCATGTACTGTACCATAAGGAAGCATTTTTATAACTACCAGATTATGTTTCCTTTAGTCATTTTTTTTTCTAAAAGATACATTTGATACAATGTGTCTCTCATAGCGGGGAGGAGGACACTCCCTCTTGGTCAACATATGTAGGTAAGATGTTTACTGCAGCCAGTAGCTACCTCCCTGCACAGGTGTCAGGCATGATGAGTCAAGACCGAGCCTTCGCTACCGTCCGTCTACAGATGGCCGGTCAGAAGAATGTCTGTGCCCTGGCAACGTGAGTTTACATCTGATATGATTATAATTAAGTGACTGAGAAACAAGAACTTATTGAACGGTTTGCGTATTTTGTGACCAATCAGAATCCAGAAGCTTCCACGATTGCTTGTGTCCTCCTCTGATGGGCAGCTATTCATCTATAACATTGATCCTCAAGACGGGGGCGAGTGCACTATGGTGCAGAAGCACAGGTAAGTCTTCACCCTTAAACTCTTGAAATAAAACATTTGTATAGGATGCATTTTTAAAGAGAGGGAAAATAAACACACTTCGTCTATAAACAGGATGACTTAAGGAATAACAAAACTCACCGAGTGACTTTTTGACCCCCAGGTTGTTTGGATCAGATAAGGAGTATGAAGACACAGAAAAATCTGAACTCTCAGAGGCACCACAAGCATGCCAGTCTTACGCTGCCACTGTGGCCATTCCCACCTCTGGACCCGTCACGGCCACTCTCACAGGTATGAGTCAATCCACAAACACACACACAGTCATTTACTCAAACTCATTTAATGTATGTGACCCGGCTGTGTATGGTACAGGTTACTCCGAGGATGGCGGAGCTAAAAAGGGGGAGGTGATTCCTGAACACGAGTTTGCTGTGGGGCCCGTGTGCCTGGATGACGAAACTGAATTTCCTCCCGTGAGCATTCGCTAACCTCCCCACGTCTGACCACCAGACTACACAGTGTTACATTCCAGTGTATGGGCTTGTTTTGTCCCTCTGTCCACAAGCACTCAAACTAAGTGTGATTTACTCACTTTAACTAACTGACTAATCCGCTGTTATGTCTTGGGGAGTAGTATATCCAAACACTTTTTTCAGGACCACATCTTTCAGTTGAGGTTTACCACATGATAAGCTTTTATTATGAATCATACATTTTTAAATAAATTACGAAATCTCTCCAATTCAGCAGTATGTATTCTGTGTTGGTATTTAATCTGTAACTGAAAATGAATAGATTGGAAAATACATTTACTGACACTAACCAGCTGTTTTAGCCTATGTGTGTTTCAGGTTGTTTATTCATGGACATGACTGTGAGGTGAATCATTTGTTTGTTTGTGCACAGACTGGACAAAGTGATTTGTGTACAGCATGTGTTGCTGTTCATTTCAGCTCTTTGGTGCAATTTACATCATTGGTACATAAGATGTGAATGGCATGATGTCAAACACATTTTTGTCTATGCACACACAACACATAAAGCATTTCGTTTGTATACACAGTTTAAGTAAGTCCCAAATGAATTTATTAGGATTGATCTGGTGAAGTTCTTGCTTACCTCCACATGGTGGAGCTTGTCTTTATAAAAAAAGCCAACTCTTCTCAGATTGTTCAGAGTTCAAATTTGATTTGAACTATAGTCATAATTATTCTGTATATGCTTTTGGATAACCTAGAAACTATTGTTTAAATGTAAGAGCTCAGGACTCTGATGTCGGAAGGATTATATCTCTTATATAAGATATCAGTTTAGCGTAACGCATACTCAGATGTCCTTGTTCTTTTAATATGTCTTCTGAGTGTTTTTGATTGCAAACATCGTCATCAATGTCGCTAATACAAATGTTTTATTCGCAATTATTCTCCTGTTAGGATCTGTATCTGTCTATAACACACCCATGTCTGAGGGAACAATAAAGTTCTGTTCTGGTTTCCGGTAGATAAATTGGTGCCGTGACGGATCTGGGAGAGGCAAGGGGAGACGACCATGAGAAGGTTAGAGATCAGGTGGAGTCCAGAGCTTTCACAGGAGGATCCTCAGTGCATGATCAAGGAGAAAAAAAACAATAATAAAAAACACTTCAGGGTGCTAATTTATTAACGGAACGGTTATTTTAGTTGATCAGGGATTTGGGTCATTGTCACTCAAACCCCTGAGGGGTGTGTTATAAATAAGGTGCATGACTGAAATGTAACCACATATTGTTATAGTTGCGTAAGACATATTGTATCAAGTCGTAATACTGTAGCATTTTATTATTTTACATTTTAACGCCATCATATTGAATCATGACAAGAGATTAATTAATTTTTTATATATTTGTTTTTGCTGTATTGAAAATTAATATGTTTACATGTAACCATCCTGAATAACACAGCGGGATGTTTTGTATGTATGTGCCTATGATATTACTTGTAAGAGTGCAGAGTATTTTGCTGGATTGCTCAAGACCAAAAGATAAAAAAACAGATGAATATGTAGGAAATATATTAGAAATGAAATTATGCAAAGCATCTCATGTCTCCTGTGGTCTTTTTCTCATCAGGTTATAATGGAAAGGAGTTAAATAAACTAAAAGTAAAGTTTAGAGTTAAAGTTTGACTTTTCTTGTTGACCTTGTACTACGCTCACAAAAGTATACTTCAAGTACATTCAAAATATATTTTGTGCTTTTAAATGACTTGGGACAAAACTGGCACTCTAAATAGCTCATAAAAGTATACCCTTAAGTATATGTTACGTGTAACCGCTAGTAAACTGTTTTAATAAACTTTTTTGTAAAGGTAAGCAAGCCTTTGTTAAGGAGATATTTTGGCTTAAGATTCTATCCTTAAAGTTATATTAAAAGTATGTCTGAACTGAGGAATACCATTGTTTAAAACTATCAACAGACAAAATCTAATAATTATGGAAAAGGGAACTACATTGTGTGGTGAAGGTACTCAAAACAAGTTTGTAGCTTGTATCAGTGCCTGTATCATAACAGTGTATCATCATTGTATCATAACTGTGCCTTAGTTTAAGTCATTACCCTGATTTTAACCAAAGTTTATATAATACAGTTGCTCAAGAGAATGAGGTTTGTACACAAATAAGGGACAAGTCAATTAAGATGAAGAAACAATAAAGTCACAACAGTATAAAAGTATACATTTATTTAGGAAGTGTCCAAATATGAGATCATCTTAGCTAGAAAGGCACATTTGTTCCACAATAGAAAATTAAGACATATTTTTCAAATAAGGTCCGTAATGGAGTATCAGTATCATAACAAACGTTTTTCGAGTGACTTTGTCAAACGTTAGTTGAGCAACACTGATATTTGTTTTCAAAGTCAATGGAACATGTAGGGCAAAATCCAGTCAAAACAATCCCACAGGGCTATCTCACTTATGACGTCACTTCAGAACTAAAACATCCAGTTCAATAAAGATTTCATATACACTATTGGTTGTCTTTAATTTGAATGGAATGTGAAGAGATATTAATTATCTGCTCTTCAAAAACAAACATCTCATTTATAAAGAGAAAGTGCTATGATAAGACTGGATATCTGAGGTTAAACATAACATTGGCCAAGAGAGCTGATATTTAACTAACAGCTTTTCCTGACCTTTAAAAAGTGTCATTGGCCAACCAAACTCAAAAACACAGGGCAACAATTGTTCCACCATGACATGAAAGTGACAATGTAAAGGTGGAGCGTTAGATAATACAAAACATTCTCAGAGCAATGCAAAACAATTCTCCACTCGGATCAAAGTCCACACATCTGCTTAGTAAGATATGCAGTAGGTTGAGGCGGATTAGCAATGTGTAAAACTGACAGTGGTTACTGGCCCAGTGGTTACAACTAGTCTTTGTAAGACCTCAAATATGATATTCAAATGCAATGGCACCCATTAAATATCCATATGAACTGAGAACTATGCCACAACAGTTTAGAGGCATTCTGCTGGACCAGTGTTATGTGAGTCAGTATTATCTTGCAAAGAACTGATTAATGGTGGTAACTAAGGACATATTAGTTGATGTAAATAAAGTTTGTCAAGGTGAAATTAAGATTTGCGGCATTTCAGTAGGAGATGGTAAAAACTTGAAACGTTTGACATGGTCTGTTAAGAACTCTTGAATGAAGCCCATTTGTTTTCATTTTCAAAAAGCACTGAAATGAATATGCGCTCTAGTGCTTTGAACAATCCAAGCTGCAAGAAACTTTGTGTGTGAAAATTGTGAATATAAAAAATGGGCCGATGTGTGTAAATGAGCTGTCCAAGGTACTGAACAATGTTCGGCTAAAAAAGGACACTTTTGGACAATGCCTTGTATTCGCAGATGTAAAACCAGCAAGTCACACAAACAACATGTGATTCCTGAAAGTTACTAAAATTATAACTGTAACACATAATCAGTAACTAAAAAAGTTGCAAAATTCACCCAGAAGAACATTAAGTAATCTATTATCAATCTACCTATTACTATGAAATCAAGCTTGCGTGTTCAATGGTCATGTATTTTGATGTGTGTTTCAGTCACTCATCACATGTCAGTAAAGGTACAATGACAGTGTGGTCAGCAATTTTGTATGTGGAATCTTAACGTCAATGTAACACTGTAACCTTGTTTGATAGGATTCAAAACCCTGTAACAGGGTACACGGTTGTATAATTTATCCAGGCATCGGATATCAGCATGTAATGATCATACAAACCCTTGGTGTACAGAAATGTATTGTGTAACAACATCTTATGATGTTAATAAATTATTAAACATAGCTCAGTAAAAACAAACTCAGAGACAGCACTTTCAAAGAAAAAAATTATAGAAAAGTACTGGGCACATAAGTTAGACCTATTATCATTGTAAGAGAAATAAAAGCCTTGGTTTTCTTAGATTCTACAGTCTATATCTAATCAGCCGCTGTTAAAATATCAAACATTACTTTCTTTTGTTATGAGTACAATGCAGGGCAGCGCTCCTAGATTTACCCAAGTCAGTGAAACATGCTGTTTTAAAAGTGAGATGGTTACTTAAGGACTAATAAGGACGCTGACAGTCTCTGTGTTAAACCATAGAATCATAAATGCATATTGTAAAACCCAATAAGTTCTGTTTACTCATATAAATTAAGGAAAGCGATTGCCTTCATTTGCGTTTCCAAATTCATTTTACGTGTTAATCTTGAATTACTTGGTGTTGTAGCCTATTTCTCACATTTCATCAGCTTTCCTATGGAATTAAGTTAACAGAACTTAATAAAAATAAATACACAAAGATGCACTGTTATTTTGATTTAACCTTATATTGTGTCTTTTTTTTATGCAAGTGAAATACGGGCTTCTGAAGACAAATAATGAAAAGAAAGATGCCCGATCTCAGCACTGGCATTTATTGCTCATTGAGAACAATGGTAGCCACAGAAATATGAAAACTCTTCAATACATTTGGCATGACTTCGTTTTTTTTCTCTTTAATTCATACGTAATGTGTGACATTTATAGTCTACATCATTTTTACATACTTTAAAATAATTTTAAAATAATTTAAAAGGTTAAATAATTGATTATAAACCATTTAAAACATTTTTATTCACCAAAGTGCAATCTTTACTAACTAATAAGATGATTAACGTGTAAAATAACATTTGGACGCAGTATTGGCATTATCGCTACATGTTTACAGCAGCTGTGAGGTGATTGCGAAAAAGGAAGAATGTGCGCATGACGTCATCACCCGGCTAAATAATATATAACAAGAGTTTAGAATGACGATTCTTTAAATGGGCCGTAAGATGTTATTTTTGTTTTTCATGAACCTTACAGTCGCAAATACGCTTATCTAAGCGCACTGAAAACGCCTTTCGTCATCAGTTAGTTCGCACTGAAGACGCAACTGGAATGAGCCTGTTTCACCCGGCAGGGCTGCCATGCTTTCACGTGCACGTGCATCCCTTCCCCAGTGCTCGTCTTTCGTGCATCTGAAAATGCCGTGGGCACATTCGTCACACAATCCATATATTCCTCAAAATATAATGCGCTCATTTCTATTTATTAAAATAGTTTTATTGGTAACGCACACTTACCCTTTAACACTTGTATTTTTATGAGACACATAACGCAACTGACAAAGTTGTAAATTGAATAAAACGATATCCACTGATAACGCTCCGGTGTCGGAGATTTGTTTGGTGTACAACAGATTTGATCGCATCCTTGAAGCGCAAGCGCCGACTAAAGGGAGCGCGCACTCCCGATACTACATCAGAGGGCAGCCGTCGTGCCCGCGCATGAATACCGGCTCAAGCCGGTATATAATCTGAGAGCCTCTTTTCAGTCTGAGAAGTGTCAGATTGGGCTATTCTTCAAAATTATCGCGTTTTTTAGATGACATAATTATACGATAGGAAACGTCTTATTTGATCAAAGTGGTCTTCTCCCGGCTCCGGCTTTTCTCAAAGACTCAACTAAAAGAACCCATGGTTGTAGACAATATGTTAGACCGACAGTGAAGAAGATTGCTTACGTTTTTCCTCAGTCAACTGTTTCTCAACGTTTAGGTAAGTTAAATTAAATAAATACCTCATAAATGACGGAGTATTTGGGGCGCTTGTCGTTTCCGTACTCGCAGATTCTTGTCAAGATCAATAGAATAACGCGTTTAATATAATGCGATTATTTAACACGGACAAAAATGTTTCAGGGTCGATGATTTTATTTCCGTGTTATTCGCTTTTTAATCGCACAGTAATATAAGGCGCGTTTGAGATCTTGACGTAGCCGTGCAGTGAACATCAGATGTTGGAGTTTGGACGTCATGAGAACACTCGGTCCTGCTGCAGTGATAAACTTGTGCTGTTCACTCATATCAAAGTCCACGAATTAAACGATGTCAAGTTTGTCATTTTAGTTGAACAATTAGGGAAATCGTATTTAAGCATTTTCCCTTTTGTAACCTACATTTTAATGTAATAACGTAACATTGTACGGTTCTCATCAATATATTACACAAGTAATTCATGTCAATCCAACATTATAGACAGAAGAGTCCGTGGTTACTATTATGGATTCGAAACAATACAGATTTTGACATAACACTAATGGGTTTTTCTTATTAGCTGGCTTTATATTATTCTAAGAAATAATTATAAAAATAATTAATTCCTTACATTTATATAGTGCTTTTCTGGGCATTTTACATGGAAGGGGGGAATCTCTTCAACCACCAGACTAGATAAGATTTAACAAGGGTCCGGACCAAGTCCAAATCTACACTGAATTTATAATACCAATGGGTCATTAGCTGTTATTACATTTGATCTGCATTTAACCAACTTTTTGACTTTGCTCACGTTTATAGAAACCTCAGTGTCAACCATGACAGGATTCATGTCTGCCCTAAAGGGCTTCACAAGGCCCAATGTGTATGCAGAAGTGCCGGACGGTGGATGGGGATGGGTGGTGGCCACCGCCTTTTTTTTCGTGGAGGTTTTCACCTATGGCATCATCAAGATTTTTGGCATCTTTCTTCAGGACCTCATGACCTGTTTTGGGGAAACCAACAGCAGAGTGTCATGGGCTGTCTCCATCTGTGTCTTTGTCATGGCGTTTACAGGTAATTCAGCTTTGAGAGACACTTAAAGATACAATATGATAACAATGGGTATACCCCACAGTGTTTACATTATGGTGAAAGATTCAATACTTGTGTTTATATATATATATATACACCTTACCATATATGGTGTCATGTGTTGATTTTTTTCATGACACAAAGTTGGTAATCTAATTAGAGGAGTAGTTCAAAAAGAAAATTCTGTCATAATTTACTCACCTTCTTGTCGTTCAAACCTGTATGACTTTCTTTTACCGCAGAACACAGAAGAAGATATTTTGAAGAATGTTCTTAACAGCCCCTCATTCGTTTGCATTGGTTACGAACAGAGTGAATGGGGGGCTGTGCTGTTCTGTTACCAACATTTTTCAAAATATCTTCTTTTGTGTTCTGCAGAAGAAAGTAAGTCATACAGAAAATGACAAGTGGATAAGTATAGTGAGGTAGGCGGGAAGAGAGCCGGGATCTTATGCTCCCAATCTCCTCCGTGATACGAGACCGGTCTCCTATCACGGAGGAGATTGGGAGCATAAGAGGACGAGCGGCCGGACCGCCAGTGAGAGAGGACCAGGCCTGAACTTTATGTTATGGTTTGTGTTTTTACTGAACATGTTACAATGAGTAAATGATGACAGAAGTTTCATTTTAACGGTGAAGAGCAGGATATTCCAGTTTTCAAACCCTGCTGATGCCTTTAATCAACTTTTCCTATACGAGCCATTCTGACCTACTTTTAGGTTTGCTCCATGATTATCAATGAAGGTTTTATTCTTCAGTGACTACAACTACAATGTTTCATCAAACACATACTGGATCAAGAAAAGCTATCACCTTGCTCTAACTGAATTTAAGCTGTACCTCTACAAAGCTATTACATTATGTGAGATTAGGAAGTCTTGTTTTTTTAGTGTTATGATTATGACTGGAGACATCTTCCCCACAGCTCCCCTTTCCACGGCGATGTGTAATCGTTTTGGATATCAGCCGGTTGTAATGCTCGGTGGATTCTTGATTACCACGGGTACCATCACAACAGCTCTGACCCGGTCTATCACTGAGATGTACATCACCATGGGAATTGTTGCAGGTACATACTGATTGTGTTTGTGTGATTTTAACAGGGTTGCCAGATCTGTGAAACTAACTTAGTGCAATGGCCAATCAAAACTAGCCCAGAACCCAAAATGTGCCACTCTCATACATAAAGCACCTAGTTTGCATTCACGGTTCTTATTGAAATCATCAATGTACAGTATTGATCATAAACAAAATCCTTTCACCTTTAACACACAAAATAAAAAACAACCCCTGGCGACCAATAAAACGAGACAAAACTGCAAACTTGGCAACGCTGGAGCTGATGTAAGTGATATATGTCTGGTAATGTGCAAGTTAAAGATGTAAGTAATATTGCATTGCTTTCCAGGTATGTAAAGTAAATAAAGCTTTTTCCCCAGGTTGGCGTGACAAATTACATAAACTGATTATGCTTTCATAAAAGAAAGAAATTTAAAAACCAAGGAAATTTCTAAACAATTTCATGTTAAGTAATACTCTCTGATTAAAATGGCTGTTGTATCAGTAAAGAACCAATGGTCATGGTTTCCATCATTTCTTTATTTCTATGTTGTATGATTTACTTTCTTTTAATTAATAATTTTTTCTGGTACACATGACATTTTCACCTATTCTTTTCAAATAAACAGAGAGGGAATTCAAGCAGTGCTAGATAGTTTTGGTGTCCGTTTGATATCGGCCAATCCCTAAATTGGGATACTTCACCCAAAAATGTTCACCTTCGAGTTGTTCCAAATCTGTATAAATGTCTTTGTTCTGATGAACACAGAGAAAAATCTTTGGATCTTTGGAATAGGAAAAATAAGTTGATCATTTTTTGTTCTGTTGAACACTAAAGACGACATTTTGAAGAATGTAGGATGGCAATCCGTTCTGGGGTACTTTGGACTTCCATTGTATTTTTTCCAACTACAGTAGTAATCAATGGGGGCGATAATTCTTCCAAATATCTTTCTCTGTGTTCAACACAACAAATAAATGTATACAGAAGGTGAGTAAATGATGACACCATTTTTGAGTGAAGTATCCCTTTAAGAAAATTTCTTACAGTTTACAAAATGGCCACATGTTCACACAGTCACATGACTCATCAACATTGTTGAAAATCTAGTAAATAATATTTTTTTACGCTCTAAGGTTGGTTGTACAACTGTATCATAGTATTCCTTGGATGGAGTAGTTTCATTCCTAATGGCAGACATATATAAGCTTAAGCTTCAGTCTGCTGTTTGACCACATAATCCTTTTGCTTTTCAGAAGCACATACAGTAACCTGACAGTGTGATTGCTTCTCACACAAGATGCACTGCTAGCTTTCCCCATCACTCAAAACACTCCCTCCCCCCACTGTCGGTCGACGAATCCTAACCCTGCCGATCTTTTTTCTTCTTGTCTTTTCTTTTTTCTCTTTAAAATACAGTTTTCTTTCAGCTTTTCCAATGGAAGAGAGCAGCCTGGTTCTTGGCGTGCTTAGCCCGGCCCTCAGACTGACCTGAGCCCTTTGTGTAGAAGGGACCAGTGGCTGTCATCTCCCTGTTTCCTATTTATTTACAGGACTGGGTTACTGCCTTACCTTCCTGCCTACAGTCACCATCCTCTCGCAGTACTTCAGCAAGCGCCGCTCCCTCGTCACATCTATAGCCTCCACAGGGGAATGTTTCTCCTTGCTGGCTTTAGCTCCAGGTATGATTGAACGGCAACCGAATAATTTTAAAGCTGGAGATCAGTCGAGCATGTGTATTTGGAAGTCAAATCTATTCAAATGGTATTTGGCAGATCTAGTCTTATTTATCATAAAAAGCATGTTGACGTAATGCAATCAATGATCATTCTTTTCATTTGAACCTACAGCTTTGAATGCGCTGAAGGTGCAGATCGGCTGGCGCTACTGCTTGGTTGTGATCGGGATTTTGCAGACTTCAATCATCATCTGCGGTGCTCTATTAAAGCCAATAATCATTCAACTACAAGAGGGTCCCGCATCGCCGTTGAAAGAACCCGATTCCAAATACGACCTTGAGAACGAATTCACACGAACCTCCGTCAACTCTGTGGACTCGGGGGTCCAGTCGGTCTCCTCCTCTCAGATGAACCTCTCCGAGGGCCAGGGATCAACAGAGCAGGACTCTGCAGAAAAAACAGCACTTAACCAAAACGATGAGAAAGAAACCAGCGAAGAAGAGCAGACAGCTTTGACTCCACTGAAACAAGATTTACCCAAAGAAGTAGCATCATTGGACTTCTCCGTGCTCAGGGACCCCAGCTTCAACTGTTACGCACTCTTCGGCCTGTTTGCCACACTGGGCTTCTTCGCTCCGCAGCTCTACGTGATTGAGCTCAGCGTAAGCCGAGGCTTGTCGCGAGACAGCGCCACCTATATGCTCTCGGCCATGGCCGTGGCTGAGATTCTAGGTCGTCTGTCCATGGGTTGGCTTCTCAATCGTAGGCCCATACGCAAGATCTACATCCTGCTGATTTGCACGCTGCTGCTGTGTCCGGTGCTGGTCGTCTTCACCTTTGTCACTGAGTTCTGGGGGTTGATGACCTGCTCCTGTCTCTACGGCTTTCTGCTGGGTACAGTAGCATCCAGTCATATCCCCATGCTGGCAGAAGATGATGTCATTGGTATTCAGAGAATGCCATCGGCTGTCGGAGTCTACGTCTGTATCCAGAGCTTTGCGGGATTGGCTGGTCCACCTCTTGGAGGTAAAAACATTACTAATATTGCTTATGTTTAGCATAAGTTAAGGTGTTATGTAAAAATGTGCATGTAATAAAACATAAACATCATGCAAACTTGAAACAATTATATTTGATATTTGCATCTTACTCTTAAGATTCTCTTCTGTCTTTTGTTTTCAGGTGTTCTGGTAGATGTGACTAAGAATTATGGATCGGCCTTTTACTCCTGTGCAGCTGGTATGGGAGTAGGAGCGCTGTTTCTTGGACTGGTGCGTCCAGCCAAAACTGGTCTCTGCCTTTGGAAGAAGAGGACCAGTGAAGGCCAAAAACCACACAGAGACTCCTCACAGGGTAGTGAAGACCCCCCCATTGACTTTGTAGAAGTAGACGCAGACATTGATGACTGTCCGGAAAACAGCAAGCCTTGGCCAGTATGAATACTACCTCACCTCGAGACACGTGTGCACACTTTTATCCTCCACTTGACTATTCCACCCAAAGACTGCTGTATGCAAACATCCACAAATAGAGGGTATATTTTGCATTGCACTCTTGCTAAGCATCCAATCTCATAAGCCTAAAAACAAAACAATTTAATTCTGCGTGCCATTCATTATTATTTATTTGAAACAATTAAACTAAGTTTTAAGACTCCTGTAATACTGCGGTATAAAATGTCACACTAGTCTCTTAATGTGTTACTTTAGCTTCACTATTTATTTTGAATTGTGTATACTACGAACAATCTTCACAGTCACAACTGAAATGTCTCTGGTCACTGCTTTAATGGTCATGAAAAACAATGCTCAGGCCATATTGCTGCTCACAATCAGGTGACAGAGATGCTTACATTGTGTTTACATATGACTCATTCTAGCCGAAGGTGCGATAGAGAAAGAGCTGCCTACGGTTTTAGAAATTAACGTCATCCGTTTGCTTAAGGGGTTCCTTGTGAGCCACTTGCTCACGGTTTAATATGTAACTATGAGTGCTTCTGCACATGAAAACAAAGCCGGCAACATCTCACCTTTGAAAGAGAGAGGATCACGTTGCTTTGATCATTCCTATTCACCTAGACCTTTTAATATTTTATTTTTTATTAGAGATTGATGTGGGTGGTATTGGCCTCACTTGCAAGTCTTCCAGTAAGATGTAACCAGTAAGATGTTGATGATGAGGTGTCAGAGGCTTTTGTGGCCTCGTGTTCATTATAAGAGATGTGATGTTAGCCACCTATAAACACATTCAAAAGTAACCAGTGAGAAATGAACATTGTTGCTGGAATTTTGAATGTGCCTTTCTACAGAATTATGTAGGGGAGGAAACAGTAACCTCAGATATGATCTCAGAACGTAATTACAGTGACGTTATTTTGTAATTCATAAGAGATGACAGAAGAATGGAGAATGTGATGACGAGAAATGCAATGTATTCTAGTGAGAGACTGAATATGAGAGGAGTCTGTGTGTAAATCCCATTCAGATTCCTTACCTAATGACTTGAACTCTTACGAATACTCTCTCTTGATTTGTCATACATGATGTATTTCAATACAGTATATATTTAGGTTTTGTACTTTTGAACACTTTTTTCCTTGATTTGTAAAATTATTTTAGGTAATAAAACTTTACTGCTGATTGATGTGATGCCACATCTCTGAATATGGCAATTACAGTTATATGTAGAATGAATAATGAGTTTTTTATATTTGTCAGAGTGATTATTTGGTTACGCGGCGTCATCAATCTTAAAGAACACATTCAGCTTTTGTAGAGAAGCATGATAACGGTCACATGAGACTGGACTGTCATCCTGCTCTGCTACAGAAGATAAGCACGCCACAAGTATTTGTAGCAACAGTAAGTACCAGCATGAAAAAAAGAGACTTGTCGCTTCATAAGAGAGAGAAGACATGTGACAACTGGATGTCTTGTTATATTATGAGCTACTCATTTAAAATACGTGCACTAGCTACTATCCGAAATGGCTTACTTAACCAGACACTTTATAACGATGTGAAAAACTGTATAAAAGAACATATGCCAGAGATGTTTTTAAGCCTAGTTTCACAGACAAGGCTTAGCATGAGCCAGGATATTAAATTCACTTTAAGTGCGCAAGTGAGAAATGTTACTGGTGTGCATCTTGAGACATAGAAATGGCATTGACATTTTAAGTTATTTTCAGGTAAATCAACTAACTCATTCATTTTAGTCTGGGCCTTAAAGGGACAGTTCACCCAAAAATGAAGGTTCTTCCTTTGTGTTCTGCAGAACCATGAAATGTATACAGATTTGATACAACTAAAGGGTGAGTAAATGATGACAGAACTTTCATGTTTGGGTGAACTATCTCTTTAAAACGGTCTGTAAAACCGGGCAATTACCTATTAAATTTTTTTATTTCTTAGGAAAACTAGATAAGGTTTTACTATGAAGTCTAGTAACAGTATTTTTTGATAATTTACAATTTGTATTAATACAGTTCACTATGGTTACTGTCACGAGACTATGGTAAAATTTGTGGTTACTTTGGTTTGACTACAAATGCCCTGTGGTAAAACCATAAATAAAAAATAAGATGCAGAACATCGTTGATCTGTTAACTAACCTTCACTGAGTTTTTCCTCGTTTAAATGTGGCGCAACACTGCACCCTTGTGGTAATGAAGTGAAACTGCACATGAACAGAGCCGCTGATTTAAGTAATAAATGCACTTTACGAACTGTGTATTTACGAAATAACACAATCCAAACAAGCTTTCACTGAAATTAAGTTCACAATGAAACAAAAGACTTCATTTTTTTGAAAAATTATTTTATTGAGTCAATGATGAAGAGTGAGGATGCATAGGTTAGACTGTACAATGAAAGCTATATTCTATACTGAGTGCACAAGTCTTTCACTCGGAATCATTATCAATTAAGTTGAGGACTCCACATAAATCAATTTTAAAAAGCCTAAGTACAAAAAAGGCCTGGAAAGATCTGAAGCATCAAACAGGAGGCACAAAGAATTAGATTTTGTGGCAGGCATTATTCTAATCTTCAACATTGATTATCTGGGCACAAATGAAAAACACTAAAATGCTATCTCTGATGACAATCACGTTTCAGAGTGTTACAGTGTGTTCAACCATTTTTTAAGAAAGTGGAGAATCGTAACTCGTATTCACTGCGACACTTTGGAAGTCAAATATGAAGGACTTTGAGAATAAAGCCCAGTTTAAATCTCAAACACAGAGAAGGAACACATCTTAAGTAGTGTATCTGTATGTGTGCAGCATCATCCTTTTAAACAGGTCAACTGAGGGAATAACACATTAACCGTAAGATGTCAACGAAGAAAAAATGCACTACAGGTGCCTTAATGCACTCCAATAGAGGCATTGAGGTGATCTGCATGTTGGTTGGTGTCGCCATTTCAACGACAGTGGCAGCTTTTGTCCTCCACCTGTCATACCAGCAGACCTTTCACAACTAAACCAGACAGTGACAATTTTCACAATGACTTGGGTTTGCCCTCAGGGCCAGCACAGCTCAACTAAGCGTGTACCTACACATAGACAGTGGTTACCAACAGACAAGGATAACTTGCTGTGAATCACAAGCGTTCTTGACCATTTCCTCTTTATTCAAGGTATGTAACGGTTGCTTATTGTAGGTTGCCCAGTTCAGATCTATATCTGAATGTCAGGTAATACAAAGTCATCAACCGACAAAAGTTTGATAGCTAGCACCTATGACAATACAGATCACATCAAATACTACGTAAAAACGCTGAAATGTACTCGCATACTCGAAGGTAAATGATTCAGAATATCGTGTGCTTTGAGCCATTTAGGTTTGCACTGGGTCACGCCAATTTTAAGACTTAATACCAAACCACAGTCCCTGTACATATCTGTGCGCATGAATGAAATCATGCAAAGCCTGATCAGGCATTGGTTGGGCACTAACTGGCACTAGAAGACACAGGATACTGTCAGCGGAGTGTGAAGATGTAATACTTGCATTCACAAGCCCCCTGGGCCTTCAGCCAGAGGCATGAGGCAGAATCTGAACCAGACAATGAATCCTCTAAGGCCGGCCGTTTATCAGCCAGTGCTGCAACCATTAAAAACAGCAGCATCTAAATGCATAGACACATGTACAGGCACCATTCACAACCAAAGTAGCCCAAAAACAGACATGAGAAGAAAAGACAAAATTCAGAACGGACAGAAAGGAGCACATTACTGGGAGGCAGTCAGCTTCTATAAAAGAAACAGGCAGTTGGTTGTGTAAGTACACAGTGGCAAAAAAAGCTATACATATTCAGTGTTGATTACATATCCGTTAGAAAAGAGTGAGGTGCGTGAGATACAGACTATTTACATAAAATACTTACTACAACAGTAGTATTCAAAGTGGGCACTATACAAGTAGCTATACACAATTAAAGACATGGAAAATGTTCACAAGTGAGATCTATCCCTTTTGTATGCATATACATGCAGAAAGGCGATCTAAATTATTGGTACCTTAAACGTGTGGCACTTGCGAAACGTGTCAATACAGAAGCATTTGTTAGCAATGTTGTCCTAAACTCTTAAAAAATGGTTGGGGTCTGACCAAAAAAGGCAGTAATAGTTTGCTTGTCAACAAAAACTAAAATAAATTAAGACACCGTTTTTCATTCCCTGATGGACAACCGAATACAACTGTAAAGACTCGAGCTAGGGGAAAGGATGATATGAAAAGAAAATACGATTGCCAACCACTGATGGAGCGTTACAAGAAGCAGATGTTCCTGAAGGCTTCAGGCGAGCAGAGTTAGTTTCATCAATACATTAAAGTGGTCTACATTCAGCCCTGAGTTTATGCCATATATACTGTATTTATCCACTCGCCTAGCGTTGGCTAACTGCAGAAAAAATTCAGTTTATCATCAAGTGGTATAAAACGTCAAAAACAAAAATCTCAGATCGTAAGCGTTATCCATCAGCAGAGAGGAAAGGTGAAAAAAGTGTAAACCTTTTGAAATATAACTTAGATTCTTATTGGTAAATATATTCATATATCTATATTAAAAACAACAGAGTTCTATATAGACAACTACAAGTAAAAAAAACACGAGGGAAAAAAATGAAGGCCGGGCAGGTTTCTGATGGAGAGGCTAAGAACATAGCTCCTGTTAAAAGGTTAAAACACCACAAGCGTTTGCTCATCTCATTTCACTATTTGGTCAGTAATAAAAGGCTCAAAAGATAACAGATTCAGGACAGTGCTAAGATATCCTCCTGCATTGGCGCTCCACCAAAACTTGCCTCCCTCCGCTGTTGTTAGTAACACAGGGGAACTGCTTTTGGCACCTGCAGTGAAAGGCTTCACTGACGGAGGGTAATGTTTAATGATACATACAGCATCTCCTGGCAGGCTGAATAAGGAGGACAACAACAAGTGAGTGAGTGGACAGACACACTCTCTTTCCTAACCTTACTCTGTTTAAGACAATAACTACCCTTGGCCGCTGTTCTGAGAGAAACCTGCTTTTCTGTGCTCCTGACAGATCGCTAGGCTAGGTCCTGCATCCTCGCGTAAAAGCATGTCAGAGCTATTCAGAAACATTGCTGTATGGAGTACAAACATCTGAGCTGAAGAGGGTGATTTGGGAGACGTGTGAAGGATGTGTTGAAGCAGCATCACTGCAGCATGAGCTGTTTGAGGTTGTCATGCAAGATGGTGTCCTTGACGTCGCGGAAGACCAGTCGAATGTTCTCTGTGTTAATGGCGGTGGTGAAGTGGTGGTACAGAGGCTTCTGCTGCTGGTCTCTACGCTTGTTTCGGAAACACTCCACCAGGAACTTCTGCACGTCTGCTAGGCTGTGCGGCTCCCCTGTGTACTCGGGGAAGTAGTCCTTGATGGCCACCACTTTGACCTTTTCCTCCAGCAGGTCCGTCTTGTTGAGGAAAAGAATGATGGAGACGTTGCTGAAGACGCGGTTGTTGACTATGGTCTCGAAGATATTGAGCGACTCCATGAGACGGTTGGTCAGACGGTCCTCCATCAGCACCTGGTCGAACTCGCTGGACGAAACCAGAAAGAGGATCGAGGTGACGCTATCGAAGCACTCGAACCACCGACGGCGCTCCGACCGCTGACCACCCACATCCACCATTTTGAAGGGTACGTTCTTGATCTCGAAATCGTACTCGTGTATGCCTTTGGTGGGCTTACGTGCCAACAGAATGTCCTGCTGTAAGGGAAGATAGTCCTGGGAGGAGAGAAAACAAAGAGATGAGGCAATGAATCTGATATGAAGAAGAAGAATTTTATCTTGTGATAGTAATGTCTAACACAGGGTGATAAACATCCAAAGAAGTTTAGTTATAATGTTTTCCAAATTTACAGTAAAAGAGCTGTGGTTACTTAACGGCAATGACAGACAGGCAAATATCAGTTCAAGGTGAAATAAGATTAGCAAACGGGTGATTGACCTGATATACAAATTTTATAAAGCCACAGAAGTTTGCATTTCACACACCTGATAAATTACACAAATTACTACAGAACACACAGTATTTTGCAAAGCTACTGTCACAATAACAACATTTTCTAGTTTAGATGTTTATGTCAGCCCTGGTATTTGTTTTATACTAGGAAATTAAAATGTCTTCGCCAAAGGCCTTAGCCATTAGCCAATGGCTAGAGAAATGTACATGGAATGTACGTGGAATTTCGAAACATGCCGTAATTCACTCATATTCTTTCATAAAAAAACATATCACAACTGAGAGAACAAGAATTCAAGGTCATTACTATTAAAATACCAGAAATAATGGACTAATAAAACATGTTGTTCCAACCTCTTGTGGAGTCAAATATAGACAAACTCAACAATTGGTTTAAATTAGGTTGGGTTAACCATGGGCAAAACAACGCAGATTTTTTTAAACATTTTACACCATATTCTTGTCGACGTATTTTGACCAAATTTGTGTGTGTGTGTGGGGGAAGCAAACCACTATGATGCACAGCGCATGGTACATTCTTCACATTTCATGCATACCAGAGATGGGGTAGGGGCAAAAAGGTGAAGCACAATCCAAGCTCAGGCCAATACAGTGTGGAAGGAAATGCACACAAAATGTATTATGTGAAACTTACTCTAAGTCCACTAAAGTAAATGTAAGTTGATTAGAGAAATAGCATGGTTCAACACTTAGTGCTAGCACACAGGGCCCGGGATACATTTCTGAAATTCCAGACGGGATGACATCAAAGGCAACTGCCTTTAATGGGAGAGCCATCTGATGTGGGCTGAGTGCAAGAAGGCAGCAGTCAGTGTTTGCAGACAATGACATAACCTGACAGACAGAAGGTCTGAACCTGATCACCTGATCTCATTCGTTTCTAAATGAGACTGGATGACACAATACAAGATTTAAAAAAACTAGCCTTTTTAGATATCAAATAAATACGGAAGAGTCTGCATTTTGTTATTAAATGACCTCCTCAATGTTTACAACACAAAAAAAGGCATGTGAAACCTCTAAGCAGGACAGACATGAATGCAAACTGAAACTCGTACTTTCCAACGGAGTCAAGAGGTCTTTCCCTCTGAGCACACTTTGATGTGCGTGCAGAATTTCCTGTTTGATGGTGGTGTGATTTCACAAGTGGGTCCACGCTGCTGTGGCTCAATGGAAAGAGTAGCCGTTTGACAAATAAAACGGACAAGCTAAAAACGCAAGGCCTGTCTGAGGCGTGTCCCTGGTTCAAGCCTACTTCCTCTTTCGCAGAATGACAGGCTAAGGCCAAACGGGAGAGTGACGTCAAGAAAAGTAATACAGAAAGTGTGATGAGCATGGGAACTAAATGGATTATCCTCTCGGTTGCTGTTCTTCATATGCCATCATTCATTTAAAGAGAAAAGAATAAAAAATTAAGATGAAAGACGGACATTACAGACAAAGTAAGACTTAGCATGACATAAGAAAGGAATTAGTCATAAATTCTGAATCAACGTCAATTGCCAAATGATCTGGTATTCTGTCGGACAGCACAAGTGTCTGAACACTTGAGAAAATTTTTTTGATACTAATCGGCGTCACTTTGACTGCAGTCAGCAGCATTTAGAAAGAGCACAAAACCGCAAACATCCGTTCAGTACAGAGAGAGAACATGAGCAGCAGGCAGGCAGGTCACGTGACAAAGCGAACCGCACTGGCCCCTTATGCACTCATACAATGACAGTTGCACAGATGCATGTTTTACATTCCGTCCTAACAAGACCCCAAACTGTGTGTTTCTGGCGATTAGAACAAAAACTATAAAACTAAGCTATAAGTAACCAACAATTTTTCTATTCAGGATTTTGGACAAATTATATTTTGCAGATGTGCAAAAAAGACACAATATTACAAAATGTCCAGCTGCTTTCACAGATAGTTAAAATGAAGATTTACCTTTGATTATATCACATAATCTGGAGCGTAAATAAAGGGATATACTTCATAGCTCAATTAAATGTACTAAATACACCTGCATGAAAGTGTAGCTTTTACACAAAGGTGGTTGTTGTTGATGGTGGTTTCTGATTGTTTTCGCATTCAGTTGCAGGTCGTGATGACTAGTATATAACACACACAGCACTGTTGTTTTTGTTGTGGCATCAAAACTGGTGTAGAATATCGAAACATTTTCTCCCAAAGATTCTCTAAAAATGCCACACACACCTCTGATATTTCGTCTCAAGACACAAAGGAACCAATGAAATTTGAAGCTATTTGATATTAGTGCCCATGTTGGTTTTGGTTTAGGTTTTCCTAAGCTCAAAATATTAAAACTGTTCTTACACACACCTATCATTTCACTTTACAAGACATCTATTAAACCACTGGAGTTGTTTGGATAACTTTCATGATGTATGGATATGCTTTTTAGAGCGAAAATATGTTTAGTCCTGTCCAAGGTAAAATAACGACGTTTTAACACAAATGCGTTTGTTTGTGTTCGCCTGAAGAAAGCAAGTCATATGAGGGTAATTTTCTTTTAATTTTGGGGTGAACTACTCCTTTCATAACTGATAGCTAATGTGGGCCGCCATCGACCTACGTCTGAACATTTATCATTATCATGAGCGCACCGATCATCTGTATGAGCAAGAAAACCTGTCATGTGCCCATGAGGAACTATTCCATGTGCATCCGTTTTCACACAGTCATGTCACCCAGAACAAGCAACATTTCCATCAGAAGGATTCGTTGAACTACCCCTGTAAACGTTTGCACAGAAACTGGTGAAGGTGATTTCGTGGGTTAAAATGTTTGAGAAAAAGTTGCTATAGGAAATATTATGGAAAATAGTTGACAGCCCCTATTGAGGGTAAAACACGTGACCTTTGATGCAAGCAGAACTAGTTTCACTTCTCTTGTCTGTGCTAGCGGGTGAGTTAATGGAGCCAGGTCCTGCCACTTGATTTTGTGAGAATACATCATCTTCTAACACTCTCTTTATGTTCTACTTTAATAAATCAATCCTGCTGTAAAGAGATCAATTGTTAGCACTTTACAATAAAGTTGTATTTGTTAACATTAGTTAATGCAATAAATAACAATGTACAATACTTCTACAGTATCTATTACACTTAGTTCATGTTAATTCTAGCATTAACTAAAAAAATTGACATCAGTTAATGCACAAAGAACTAACATGAAAAAAGATATTGCCATTAAGTTAGAAAGATTAGTAAATGCTGACAAACTATACTGTTCATTGAGTGCGTAGTAATCGGAGTAGGATCCTGTAAACGCATGAAATGCTTTTCTTTCCCACAGCATTTTAAATAACTAGACGGACTATCAATGGTGATGGAGTCTCAAATTTCCATGTAAACGTGGTTTTCTCCGTAGCTGGTTAACTGATATGTGAAAACTGGTTTATTTTGAATAGAAATCAATTTATTTTGTACTTGTTAGATTATGTTCATGCAATGCATTTACTAAAGATAATAAATACATTCTTATTGTAAAGTGCAAATCCCTTTTTTAACAATACAAATTGTAATCCCAGCTTCACTAGCACATTTAACCATTATTTAAAACCTTTCTGTAGAATTCTGCAAGCTCGACACAACCTGTCAGTGCATTCAAATTGAAAAGACATTTTGCATTGCTTACGAAAGTGACAAAAATAAAACTGATCATTTCAGAAAATAATTATAGCTCTGTGAAGAACATGTGCCGTGTCAAACACAGCACATACACGGAGTCTGATATGCTTACCGGTGATCCCAGTCTGTCCAAGTTATCCAGGAAATACTTCACCGATTCACCCTGTGAAGATGTCAAAGAGCGAGAATCAGTCATGTTATCAAAGCAAATAAATTTGACAATGAAAATAATGAGGCACACGATTCTCAACGACGCATGAAAAATTATCATCACTTCAGAAGTCTATCAGACTTTGATCTGTTCTGTGTTTTCTGGTTGTACAAAATGAAAACTACGAAACCTTTTATTCAGTATTCCTAATTTGTACACAAAAATATTTGCATATTTTGGTTTGATGCTAATGACAGAAAGGCTTTTAAAGTAAAATTTTCCCAAACAGCCCGGTCATCTGCTAGTAAGCTAAATAAGAGTGCACACAAAAAACAAGGGCCTCACTCAACAAAGAACAGACGGATGTGAAGCTCATGAAAACCGTCATGACGGCACAGGATGCCGGCAATCAAAGACACACTGTACATAAAAAACAAGACGATGTAAAAAACTATAACTAACATATTTTAAGATGATTCTGCTCATTTGCAATCTCTATTTCACATCACTGACTGAACATTTGCCAAGCTTTTATGGGGAAGCAGAGTTCATACGATGACCTCCTTCTTCAGCCCATATTCGTGACAGCTGGCTTCACCATGGCACGCCGCCACTAGCACAATAACACAGGACGCTAGAAAACAGCATGGGTGACACACAAACAGGGTTCGAAGGAAGGAGAACACCTAGGTGTGGAGTCTGGTTCAGAAAATGAAAATCTTGAGTAATAGGAACAAGCTGCCCATGAAACGGCAACAACAAATATCCTCAAGCTAATGTTCCGTGATGTTTAGATGTACAGCGGACCACTCAGCCTTTCGGACCGGTGTCACTACAATAGTTTGGCATGCTTACAAACAGGAAGTTGTTCTGTTCTGTTTCCTTCTCTTTGTGATCCACATCACATTCAGTATGTAAAGAAAGACCAATCAGATATGACTGACAAGAAAAAAAACTACAAACTGTCTGAACCTTCCTTATTTCCTACATCAAAAACCCCTCTTGACACATGAAAACATTTGGGGTAGCTGAGGTTTAGGAGGGATACACACAGGTCTTTTGAGGTGGCTTTCAGTACGGAGGGTATTATGTCAAAAGAAACCCCCTGGTAGCCCTCCCCCAGCTGGGCATGAAGCCACAGCCCTTATGTGTTCATCTTCAATGGAGGGTGTGGGCACATAGGAACAACATGCTCAGTACAGGCCAGGATATCAGTTTCGGAGTAACGCTTAAAAGGAAGTCCTGTTAACTTAGCAGCACTTGAGCAATGAAGCAATAATACTTTATTTATTCATATATATCAAGAGGGCAAACAATTATGTAAGGCTCCATAAATAATGTCCTAAATAAATACACACATTCCATTTAATTCTCTTTTTTCATACTTGCCTAATTTTATAAGCAATCTGAAATTACCTTATTAACATTACAATACAGCAGTCTTTCAAGCAATGTTTTGTAGTATACTATAACTATTACACATTTTTTGTTAATTGAAATATAAACAAAACATCGACCTAAATATTATTTGAAAAACTTAATGAAAATTATAAATGTTGCTCACTAATAAACAAATAAATTTGAGTCACAAAAATGATTAACTGAAATATTTGGTGAAATTTGAAAGAAATTCTTAGATCATCAGCAACATAAAATTCATAAATTCATATTAAGAGTTTATTGTATATCAAATTGCAATAAAACTACTCAACAGTTATTGATTCTTTGCAGAGATCTACCGGAAGTCAAGTTTGGGCGACAATGTTTGTTTTTGCCACTGAAACCATCTTTTTAAAACCAAGTAACCTCAATGTCGGAGTAACAATGTTGGAAGACATAATAATTAGAGTTGAGCCGGATACTCGGCTGAAACGAGTATCCGGTACGGATAAAGCATATTTGCCGAGTACAAGTATTATACGAGTAATACGAGTCAATATCTGTGCTCGGATGGAATAAAAATCCTCATTGGGTAGCTGACTGTGTCTGCGTTCTGTGATAGGCTAGTCACAGCGCCCCTCCCTTACACATACAGATTTGCTCACTCACTCACACACAGAACAGCTCTCTTTCTCTCTCTTTCTCTCTCTGTCTCTCCCTCAGTCACTCAGGTTCGCGGGTCTTTTCCGTTAACGTTTAGGGTTTCTTCAGCTTCAGGTTTGTTTTTTATTTCGTTTTTTCTGCAGTACTTATTAACCAGTAGAGTTCTGGTAAACGTGGGGTTTGTTCAGACGTGGTGCTTGGTAGAACGCGACTAGCGTTGCGTCTCTGCCTGTCTGAGATTTTTTTTTCTTTTTTTAACCGTCTGCTGACTAACCAGTTTTTTGACTTCACGTATAAAACTATAATATTTCAAATTAATTAGCTACACACACTCTCTCTCTCCCTCCCTCCGCTGGTCATCTAATTTTTATTAACGTCTGCTAGCAATTGCATGATTAAAAATAACATACTGGTTAAAGCCCCGCCCCTTTCAAGACAACCTGACCACTTCCGGGTTAAACCCCGCCCACTTCCAGGTTAGGCCCCGCCCAGTCCGAGTACAGATACGGATACAGATAATTCATATGGTTAACAGATACAGATACAGATACAGATAATGCTGTACTCGCTCATCCCTAATAATAATATTGCGTAAGAGGGGTACGTGAACTATCCACTTCTTTCATGGGCATTAGATCTGCTGCTGTGCACGAGGGCCATCGTTTAAATCACAGCTTAACATTCCTTCACGGATCATTCAATCCTTCCCCCGGATCCTGCTAATCTCAGGCTGGGATACAAGTAAATAGAAGACTGGCAAACAAGTCAATCTCAACCTGTCGGTGTCCAAAAAAACCTCCTGCCATTCAACAAAAACTTAAGGGAAGAATGCTCTAAAATACTCGTAAAGCAATACTTGTTCACACTTTCATAACCTTCAAGAGCTCAGATGTACCAGTACAGGGTGGATCGAGCACAGCGAGCATTGTTTGGAAAAGAGAAGAGAGTGCACTTGGGTGGATGTATCCAATCAAAACATCTTTTCCGGTGCCTTCAATCTGCAGACATCATGGATCCTATGTGAAAAGCAGCCGAGAACAGCACGGTTTCGTTTTATTGTCTGAACTTGTAATGCAAGTCAGCATTTCAAAAAACCCTCCATTCCACAAGCATTTGCTAAATCAGATTAAGGCTTGAGTAAGTGGGACTGAAATGAAATTCGCTGATGGAGGGCAGACACTCGTAGACTGCAAGGAAATCCTGGGATCATTAAACTCAATTCAACAGTTATAAACTGCTTGCTCTCTTTTAAGTGCAAAAAACAAGTAAATATGACAAAATTACAGGCCAATATTATAAAATACTGGGAGTGGTGAGAACACCACAAAGACAGGCTAAAGCGATGGATTAAGATTATGCAAGGCCTAGAAATAAGAGGTGTGGGGACAAAGGACTAAAGTGGGTGGCCGGAGGAACAGGGATCTTGACTGCTGGAATCTAAAACAAGTTTTGTTGCACATCAGGTACATACCATAACCCCCAGAGGCTAAAGGGGCAGGTTTGTGAAAGCAGGAAGCCTGTTAATGTTTTGTACTCGACACACTTGGTTTGTGGATTACAGGGCACAAAGTGTTTTGTTTGTTCCCTTTACTCAGAGCCTGTTTGCATTGTAGGAGAGCTGCATAAAGATCAGTCCTCAAAAGTTACGGTCAAATTTTCTTTAGCATAAGCGTCACACTTGCCAAAGCAACGCAAGGGTGTAAGTGAACAGAGATTGTGTTGGTGAAGAGTAGAGCAACCCTGTTATCAGCTCCATAGATCTGGGCCACAGTAAATCTGCTCAGTGTCATGTTGCTTCTTGTCCTAGCTATCATACATCTGCTGTTCTCAGTAAGTCGCAACATGCCCATGCTGTGAGGACCACTATGTGTGCAGGGGCAGGGTTCTAGACTGCGACCATTTTTCCTGCCGGTGCGACCAGTTTTTCTTAATGCCAATCTAATCAACATATAATTTTTGTGCATTATAAATGTAATGCGCATAAGCGTTCTATTATGCAAGCAGCTCATTCAGTCACTCTTTCAGCAATTCACTTATCTATCAGTGCCCCCGCTCCCCAAAAAGACACAGTGCGTATGTGTAAGAGTCGCTTTCAATGCTATATTGATGAAGCAAAAGGACCGACAGATCAGACGAGTGAAGCGCTCACTCCAGCAAGTAATACAAAAATGTGTCGCATGCAGAATTCACACATTTCCACGGCTAATGTACAAAACACAAACAATAACTAAATATGTTGCCTGTATTCTATGCAGTGTGAAGGTAATGCAACAGGGCTTTTAAACTTCAAGCACTATTGTATTAAGTTCAACAATACTAAAAGGCATTTACATTTTTAAGACACAACGTTAAATATTTTTTATCTGTAAATCGTTATGGATTAATGGCAAACATATGCTTTCATACTCGAACTTAAATGCATAATAAAGATCTATGATCGTAATGTTCATCAATCAAGAAGGAATGGGCCGAAAAACGGTAGTTTGGGGTAGGTTTCTTTTTTCTTGCCTCCCCCCGACTCTTTAAGGGCAGGTGCCACCAACTGTATGACTTGGTAGCACCAGAGCCCTGCTATGGAAAGGAGAAGACCACCACTCCCTTATGCATTAGTGATGGGAAATATGAAAATAATGAAATCGTTACTCATGCACACATTGTTACTTAAGCTACTTGAAGAATTGCCATTTCATAGGAAAATTCTAGAAATCGCTACAATGTCACTTACTTGACTAAATCTAGCAAAACAAATGACCAAGAAACCTTTTATATTATTTGATATCTACAATCATAATAATGACATTGGCTAATGGGGGTCAAGTTTTTTGGGTGAAATTCGTGTTTTTAAAATGAAGAAGTAAAGCAGTAGGAACTGAGACCGTTTAGAGAAGCCTGGAGTAGTTAAGACGGTACTTTCGCTAGCGTAAGGCTCAAAAAAGAAATGATGTAAGATTAATTACGAAAAAAACAAAGATGACCACAAATATTATTAAGACTTAATTACCAAAAGCTAAGATTTCCTTTCCTCCAGTCGAAGTCTTTATAAACCCAACTGAACTGACCTAGAAAAAGACCACTGTTGAAAAACTAAGCGCACAACAGCGATGGCCTGAGCATAGCAGTGATGTGGTTTACACATCCTCTTTAAATATACAGACACCATCTTGGCAAGTCATCTGCAAAACTTTCAGTTAAAGCCTAGAGTCTGTAAAATAGCTTTTACCCACTGTGAACTTAAGCTTGATTCATGGTTCTGTTTCGAACCTACGCCGTAGCCAACGCAGAGCCTGCTGCCCACCTCTCCAGAAATGCGAGGACGCAGACCGCAAGCACTGTGATTGGTCTGCTTCGGCCCTCCCTCAAAAAGTGACTGCTTACTTGCCGCTATCACTTCTAATGCTTTTCCATCAACGTACACAACAAGCTGCTTCTTCTTTGGCTTTTGTCTTTGTTATACAAGCAACACGCTAATGGACACTGATGTCTACTGGTCATTGACATTAACATACATGCATTTGGAAGACGGTATTATCCAAAGCAACTAACATTGCATTATCCTATACATTTGTTTCTAAGTATGTGCAATCCCCTTGGATCTAACCCACGACCTTGGCGTTGTTAACACCATACTCTTACCACTGAGCTACAGGAAAGCTGGACATTGCATGTCAACACGGACAACAACACGTTGCGTAGCGTAGTGTGGTGAGCAGGGCGGGATGAGAGCTGTGAGGGAAAGGTGCACGCACAGCTGACGCTCGCTATTACTCACGTGCACGGCCTTGCACCTTTCCCTCACGGCTCGCCACAGGTTGGTCTAACACTGAAGTAAAAATCCGCCTTTACACATGCCAAAGGAATAAAAGAAACTCTATTGCTGTAGCCGTCACCTGAACTACAATTCGCAACTGACAAAGCTGTAAGTAAAGAATACTTGCCCATTTTTTTATTTCTTAGCAAGTGTCTCAGGCCTTTATACGCTTTATCTAAAGCGATTTACAAATTAGAGAGCATCTATTGTGAATACATTTCTTTAAAATAATTACTCGATTACTAGTGGGCAGTGAAAAACTCACCAACTGAAATTCCCTGCGCCGATCATATGCATGTTGTATGCCACTGTCAGCCCAGAGGGAACGTATTGAAGGCAGGTACTTTAGAAACACTTTTGTCTCCACCATCCCTTGTGAAACCATAGCCGAACGTGTGTCAAAAGCCATCATGGTGCCTCCATGTGCCTGGTTTGAAGAATCTCCCCATGGGATATGCAGTTTCTCTCTCGCATCCACAAGCACTCGAATACCTGTGATGGAAGGCATAAAAGAGTACATCATGTAAACATTATGAAATACATTAAATGCCTAAAGATAAGAGATTTAAAGACTAGGGATGGGCACAGTACTCGATCACTCTTGTACTCGAACGCAACAGCGACGATCGATCATAAAAACGATGATCTGAGTTTTAAAAAATTCTTCTGATTGGTTATAGCAGCCTTTTGGGCGGCACCTTGAGCACTGATTGGTTAGCGTTGCTTGAGCGCGATCCAAAGTCCAAACCGAAAAACACAGAGAATGGCTTCAAAGTCACGTAGTGATGTCTGGCTTTACTTCAATTTTTTTTTTTATGAAAAAACAGTTCAGTGCAAAATATGCAGCGCCAAGCTGTCACACAAATCTACTGCAAGTAAGTTCGCGTTAACATCTAGTATTTGTACATAAAATGTCTTCCGATACCACCAAAGATGCAACTCAGACGAGCATCGCATCTTTTACCGTCACACAGAAATGCAGCGCAGCCAGAGGTGAAAAGATGACAACTAATCAACGAAATGATAGCGAAGGATTTGCTGCCCATTCGTTTTAGCCAATATATTGTTAAATAACATTTTGGTTTATCAGAAAGTGCTAATGTAATCCAAAGTATTGCTAAAATATTAAATTGTGATCATTGTCTCCATGACGGACACCCCACCAACTCCCCCCAATAAGAATAGTTTTAGACCATACCACAAAGACCATACCACAAAGACCATAGCTGCCCCTCTACGATACAATACAGTGATGGTATAACAGAAATATATAAAGATTAACATTTTACTGAGGTACAAGATTCCAGTAATGCCCACAAACACACAAGAGAAAGTGGCAGTTTTTCATTTCAGGATCTTCATCACACCTGGGTGAGGGTTCAGTATCAATAGTGCTGCTCTATATCATACTCAAGACAGGGTTTTTCCTGGGTCAAAATTGGTCTTTGGTGGTGGCTGACGAACTCCGTTATCCAGACTCTCTTACCCTACTCTTGAGCTGCGAATCCAATACTGACTATATATCCAATTTAAAGGCAAAAAAGACATTTGATTTGTCATTTTATTATTTTATAACCTTTTCAAAGTTCTGAGGTGTTTTGAGTAACTGATTTGATGGAATTGCCGGTCCGTCCAACAGGCAATACAGGCGATTGCCCAACGACCGCACAGGGGCCTCAAATTCAAAAAATTGTTATGCCATTTCACCAACAGTGCAGATGCATTCAGGCGGAACTAAGAGCAGAGTGGGCTACCTACATCATTTTTATAACGCGATTTGAGTGCGTTAGGTAATGTCAAATACGTCTTATTGCGCACGCTTTGAGTATTCAGGATTGTGGGTAATGTAGTATCTCATAACAACGTCATGTTCACGTTACATCAAAAAATGCACATCACTTATTTTAGTGAGGTTGCGGTGGTTGGCTTAGGCGAACTATGGCATCAAAACGGTACTTTTCAGGAGCGAAACATTTTAAAGCAAACTCAAAACAAAGGTAAGTTTTGCTTTACATGGTTTAAGGCATAAACTCATTTTAAATAAAAAAGAATGATGTCCATCATCCTCTATAATTTAACCCACATAAAAAATAGGATTATCATTTACAGTAGTAAACTTTGCCTAAAATTCTACAGAATGTACTGTCCGCTTGTTAAGAGTGACGTCATGCACCACCATATATGGAAGGTCATATAATGTTTCCGGGTCCAAATGGTCAATAAGATGCTTTAGGCTCTTCTGAAACACTACGACGGCTGACAAAACATGGAGAATTACATGTAAGGGGACCCGTGGTGTGTGTAGATAGAATAACTCATTCTAAGGTAATAAAAACATAACGCTTCATAGTGCACGCTTATTATACATCTCGGAAGGCATAGCTATTTACATTTATGCATTTGGCAGACGCTTTTATCCAAAGCGACTTACATTGCATTATACTACACATTGTATCCGAGTATGTATATTATATTGCATATCTATCAATAGATCATCTGGAAAATTACATACTGGACCTTTAAGACTAGTCCTAGACTAAAATGAATGAACTGTTTTAACTGATAATAACTTGCCCTGACCTATTTTTAAGAAAAAGATCCTGTTTTGGCTTATGATGCCACCATTAATGTTTTTTCTAAAGCATCTTTCTATAAATGTTTTATTTAATATGTTGCACTTAAAAAACACACCTGATGAAAAAAAACACATTTATAAATTGTTTGTTGAATAAAAAATATACCAGAAAAGTTTGAAGGTTAAATAATCTTTACCTAGTGTAAAGTAGGCTTGGTACATGATTTTCAGGGAAAACAAAAAGAGCACTAACGGTTACCTTGTTTTTATATAAAAGCACGTTTTGCCTTTTGTTTCAGTCTTAGGAAATGTTATATAAATATCTAGGTACTGTATATCGCCAAATATATCGGTTTTCGGCTTACAATGTTAAAGAATAATCGGTTATCGTTATCAGACAAAATGTACATATCGGTGCCTCCCTATTTACATGCCATCTCCTTATACAGCTATACCATCTTATGCCGTTCAGTCTGCAGCTATGCAACACAGAATTAAGTCGAACACATTCTTCACAAGCACAGCAGTAATCTATATTTCTCAAAAATCCCATTCAATCTTAAAATAAATCTTTGGCAAAGCAAAAATTCGTTTTGACAGCCGGCAAAAATTTAAATTTATGAAGGAAAAACCCTGTAAGATTATCGGTGTGTGAGTCTCATTGTAGGCTGGTTTTCACACCTTGCTTTCTCTTTTCTTTCGAAAACTGGCGTCCTTAGCAGCTATAGTACTGATAACCTGCTAGACCTGTTTCCACTACCAGCTATTTTCCTCACAAGGACAGACACAGACAATGTCTGAAAGCTTATATTGTCTGTGGGCAGGTTTGGTAAAGTAAGTTCTTGGTAACTAGGCATTGTTGTTATAATGCATGCTGTTATTTCACAGAAATGTAAGAACTGTTATCTTCCATAATGCATTAAAACAAACAATTATTAATCCTAGAGATTTACACTAACTGCTCTTTCTAAACCATTTCTTCATATTCAGTTATGCTGTCAATAGTGGTACAACAGATTTAAAATAAACACGGTTCGGATCATATCATGAATGTTGTGCCACGGACCGGATCATTTTTCATATCAGCTAATGTAAATGCATTCATAGTTTTACTATTATAATAATTTACAACACATCTTTAGAGAATTGTAAAAAAAGAAGATACTCTGAAGATATCAACTGATTAATTTAACAGAGAATCTTGTTTCTAAAAAGGTTATTATTTATGTCACACAGTCTGCATGCATTATTCAAAAAATAACAATATGTATAACAAATGAATATGAAATAAACGAGCAGTCAGAGTAAACAGTTGACAAATGGATTAAAGATCTCTAGAGATCAGATAAAAAATGTGACGGGTGTTATGGGGTGGCGATCATGGAGTAAGTATCTTGATTGACTTTCTCTCGTCTTCTCAAAAGCGTTACAGAATTATAAGTGAGCGGCGCATCTAAATTGTGCGTGGATCACATCATCTGCGCTTTGACTTAAAAAGATTACTTTTACTTTACAGCTAGCTTACCCAACAGTTTAAGTTAAGATATACTGTCAACGGAGAGAAGCAAGGGATGAAAGAGATCTATATTGTTTCATGATTGTTTTGCACTGGATTGCTTAATACACATCGGACTCAGTGTGCAAGGTTTCTGGGGGTGAACATTTTTTAGGATAAGGAATACGAAAATTTCTGACGGAGTGTGCAACGACCATTAATCCGTGGGTCACATGCATTTCGAAGAGCACGAGCACATCCGTTTCAACACTAGCTGTCAATGTGGTAATGAACCAAGAAGCCATTTGATATACATAATAAGCCTTTAAAGATTTGTTTCGCACATTTTGGGATGAGGTTAAGAAAGGTCACCATTGTTTGACAAAAGGGCTCTTTGAGTGGTTAGCAATATCCGAGCAGAAGTCCATTAGTGCAGCACATGACTGCATGTAAAGAGAGCTGTCTGTATTCAATTCATTCAGTCTTGCATCAGAATCAATAACAACAGTCTATATATGAACATTACTGAAAGCAAATAGCCATTATGGTCAAAATATACATGGACTACATATAGTAAATCATCTGTCCTATCCCAGCAGGGTCAGAGCATGTTGCTTAAACCTCACAATTTCATTCCTCAATTTAATTACGCAGACAAATACAGACACCAGCAGCATACAACTACATACAATGCCCTGTAACGTACATATAGGTCTAGATATTAACAAAACTATGCATGCATCAATAAAATGCAGACCACAAAACAAAAAAAGATTTAGATTGAGAGAGAGATACAGCCTAAGTTCAAAGTTTAACATCCCACGTTTGTTCTGTAGAGGTGTGTTCACGTTTTCATACCTCAGGTTTCCTTAACATGTAGGCTACGAACGCACTTTCACCCAAACCTTCTAATCCCTACCAGCACAGCAGTCATTAACTACAAGATATTACCCAGTGTAAATGGGTTGGCAACGACAAGACCTTCCTTATTAAACACCGAATCATGTTATTTTATCAAATTAATCAATGTCTATAAACAACACCAGGATGCAACAAATGCATGCCGAGTTGAACTCTGCAGGATTATAAACAGGATCATGCCGGAGTTAGAAAAGATAAACAATCTGGTACATCTTGGGAGTGTTACCACAGAAGGCAAGGTCTTAATCTATACTGTTCAACAGCAAACGCTACATAGTACACAGCTGGCGTTAGCAATTCAATGTGAATTAAACATTTCTTTACGGTATAAAAGAAATCCACACCTGATGAAAGGCTCATTACCCTCTGACCTTAAATGGATAGTTCATCCAAAAAAACATTCTGACGTGATTTACTCACCCTTTTGTAATTTCTAACCTATATGACTTTCTTGGTTCTGCTTCTGCAGAATACAAAATATATTTTGGAGGAAGCTGGTAACCGAACAGTGTTGGCACCCATTCCTTCATATTGTATGGACACGAAACCAATGCATGTGAATGGATGGCGATTAACAACATTCTTCAAAATATCTTCTTTTGTGTTCTGTGGAAGACAGGAAGTCAAACAGAGTAAGTAAATGATGACAGAATTTAGATTTTTGGCTGAACTTCTCTTATGACTGGACAGAGTGTACCTTACAAACATACCCTGCATCACTGTCAAGAGAAGAGGAAGACTGGCAAGTACCCAACCAGAGCTAGTCACAGGCGTAATGCTAAAAGCGCTCAGGGTTTAGTACCGTTAATAATATGGTCATACAACAAACAAATCTGCCAAACAGTGAGCTACCGTTCTGCTTCAAACACAGTCTCAGATACACCCAAATTGGTTCCTGAGTGATAAATGAGAAAGGAATCAAACTGCTACTACGCTTGTTAAAGTGCATTCTTTCTAAACAATTTAAGGAAAGATGTTCATTTTGTGAAATGCATCAGGATTAGATCCAAGCAGCCATTTCACTAAATGTTTCCTGTTTAAGTTGAGCTGAGGAAGGATATGATTTTAGCGACCGCTACAGAGTAGACAGTCCTTACAAAATCACTGCTGAACTGTTCGTTTGTCACTGTGAAGACTTCGTATGAAATATTAATCTCAAAAGGAAATCTTTACATAGCAATAGGCACTGGAAAGCCCCTTATGAGGCAGGCTATGAGGGAAGCCCCATTTGACATAACATGGGTGCAAATGATTTGCCACACATCCTTTTAAAAGAAAAACTCAGAGAAGCAGTCAGAATTGTGACCTGAACGTTTTTAGGGAAATAACAGACATGCCTGAAATACTTGAAATGCATGAAACAAGCACACTATCCGTTTTGCAACGTAAACCTGTTTTTAAGTACAAGCTTTGAAATAAAACGGTTTTCAGTCTGAAACAGCAAGACAAGGTCAGAAAAGCCTGGTTTGTTTTCATAACAGGTGTTAGTGTGTGGTTTAGTAGCACTGTCAACCTGTCCTCCCATGTGCCACGCTCAGCTCTGGACACCACCCGTTGCCCCAAACACGTGCATTAGGACACGTCCTCTTAAAATATGCTATATAGAATATACAAGTTTATTTCTTAAACGTACGTTTTGGCCACAACGCACGGCAATAAATTACGGTATGTAGGGTTTGAATAAACACGACAATGAGTCGAGTCATCGGTGTGCTCTCGCTAGACACCAGTCTCTTTGTTATTTACGAGACGGGCTCTGCATACCAACAAACAAGGGAGAGCTGATTTACAATTTAAGCCGGATTTTTCTTTTTACATAATCCAGTTTCGGCTATGGCATTAACTCGGACAGAGAAAACATAACGTTAAGTGCATAGAGGGAAATTTTGCATCTTCGGTGACTGTTTCAACGCCCCTGCTAATGTGATTTAACCACCAAACTAAGGCGAATATTTCAGAAATCAACATAAGGGAGCTCCAAAAGTAGAACAAATAATGCCACATTAAAATACGTGAACGCAGTGCACTTTAGAAAATGAAAGAAGACCCGGCCGCTAACGTTCATTTCAAGTTAAATTCATTAGGATTTCCTGACCACCGAAATCAAAAGTGAGATTTAATTCACAGATTAAAAAGTGAAGAGAACATATAACACAGAAACCCAATCCTCCACCAAAGTCTTTGTTCAAACACACGACGATGAAAACTTGAGAATAACATGGGCGTTTCTCCTGGGCAGGTTACAGCGCAACTTCAGCTAACGCTAGCTAAGCCTCATTTCACTGGCCTCCCGTGTCTTCCGACCCCTTTATTTTAAAAAGTTCCCCAAAACGTAGTTAAGTTCGGACCCGACGCGACCCTTTGCAGAAGTCTGCCAGAGATGCGTGTACCTCCTACCTTTGATAATATTACTGTAAATGGTCGCTCTGAACTCTTCTTTGGCCCGTTGATCGAAGTCCTGCCCGTGTATGATGCGCATCTGCTTGAGGAAAGTGGACTTGCCGCTCTCCCCGGCGCCGAGCAAAAGTATCTTGACTAACCGTTTCACATAAGTTTTGTCTTTCAAAAGACCCCTGTCTATTTCTTTAGATTTCCTTAGTTGTTCCGCCTCGTTGCTGTTGAGAAGACAGTCTGGAAAACAAACGGATAGTAAGGACCGGGACGGCAGGAAATCCGCCATCTTTGGGCAACTTCATCGATACAGTAGGGAGTGAAACTGCGCGCGCCTGAGTGCAAGTGGCGGGCGGGGCTCCGTTACCATAACACTGGGGCGCGCGCAGGGCTCTGCGCGCCATCATTTTGGGCGGGTTCACAAGTTTGTCGGGCGGATGAAAATGTGTGATTTTTTTGTGTGAGTCTACACGTGCTTTTAACTCATAACAACATAATATATGGTAAAATTTGGTGCTACTTATCGTTTAAAAAAAATCTGCCGGGCCATTTCAGCTAAAACAATTGTTGAAAATAGCGCACTTTTACAACTCGCCTTAATAAATCACAGCGTCACCGCGTGTCTATGACGCCGCCTGTCGGTGTACTGAAGCAATGGAATGTTTTCGCTGAGGCATGACGGGCTGCAGGAATTGAGCTGCGCTGTGATTGGTGCGCTGACACGCTCTTACGCTTGTGCGTGACGTGCGGTACCGTTAGCCCAGTGTAATAAAAGTTAAACCTCATGTTCTGATGAAGGCTCTTGAGTAGAGTTTGTTTCCTGCTATTGAAGTTATTTTTCGCGGACTGCACAATGACATTAAGATCAGACCGTGACCATGGTCAACATTATCGGCCACGGATGGCCTGCCTCAAAAAGGTACGTTTCTTCCGAAGGCATAGATAGAAAATATTGTATTGATATTATATGTGATGGTAAGTTTATCGATCCTATCCCTGGTTTGACAGGTATCTAGCTATTCAAGATTTCATATTTATCTCTGTTTCTGCATTTATTTCCTTACTCAGATTTTAATAACTTCTTTCAAGTTTGAATAGAAATCAATACATTTATTGACTTTACAATAATAAACAATATAAAAATCTGTGACTGCATTTTTTCTGGTGTTCTGTTTATTGTCAGCTTCTATGGGACATGCTCATTAAGATTCCCTCTTCTACAAGAGCTTTCTGACATCAAAGCTACTTAGGCTGGCATCATGCCACATCTGACAGCTTGGCCTAGAGCATCATGTTTGACTCTCAATATAGTTCAAAGGCCACATAGTCCCAGGGATGTTAAACTAATTTCGGGTCGTGGTCACATTTAGGGTTATGTTTTATTTGTTGGTGTGCTCATGCAGTCCTTAGGTACTAACTGCTTATTTAATAATCAACATTTAAATAAAACGTGTTCGATTCATAAATTTCATGACTGTTTTCTCTTTAAAGCCTGAAAAAATTCCCAAAGAATTTATGCTTGGGAAATGAACATCACTGGGTCGAATGTACCTATGATATGTCCTTTTCACAGAATAATGTATTGTAACTTAGCAAGATGCAATATCAAGCATAACCCTGATTGAGTTTTACGGTCCTTCTTTAAACCAATATGCTGTTTCATAACGTGTTACAAGGTGGAGGCCATAGTGGTTCAGATGCAGGACCCCACAAATGGAGTTAAAAGATCAGAACAGAAGCTAAATATTACAACCATTCCTCATGTCATGGCAGGTGAGTTTGTGGTGATTAATTAAATTAGCAGTTTGAGACGTCCAAAATGTGTAGTGTAAGGGGTCCTCCAGAACCAGGATTGAGAAACACATGACATGATTGTAGGTTTATATACAGAGAGAAGCTTTGTGCTCCTGCTGAACATAATCTGATGGCACTGGCTATATACAGCAGCCTTCAATTGGATGAGATCTTTGCTACTTTAGATTCCAAATCCTCTGCGAGGATTGTTGACAAATCTAGTAAGTGACAAATATAGCAAGTACAGAACTCTTTCATATAGACTTGAACTTTTCAGACATCATTTACTTTTTATGAAACATTATACATTCCTAAAAGTTTATTGTCATTGTGCAAGCACAACAAAGCGGCACATGTGTCAGCCTGTGTGCATAAAAAACATATATTGACAGGAATAAACAGTATATACAAGTACGGAATATAAACGTACTTGTTACCATCTATAAATAGCTATAAATTAAACCATAAGGAAATAAATTAAATACTAATATTTATTTTCTAAAATGTTTATCTATTTATAATCTTTCAGTTAAGTGTTTTGGTAAATTGTTTCCCTACATATCTTTTAATTGCTATATTTTTAGAGGTATAATTAAAATTCCGACTTGTCTGACAGGTCAGGACATCCTTGCATGGATCGTCAACCATATGAAGATAAACAATGAAGGTAACTGACAATGTAATATTTGGAAAAACTGATTTGCAAAAATTTGCTTGATATTCTTTTCCCTGCACAATTACTTAATTCCCTGTAACAGAGGCTCAAGCATTTGGCACAATGTTTGTGGCATATGGGTACATCTACCCTCTCCAGGACCATAAAAAGCTTGTGCTTAAACCAGATGGCAGTTTGTACCGCTTTCAGGTAACTGTGTTAGGAGAACCTGTTTCTTTTTTTAAAAGTTCAAGATAGTAATCTGGTGAACTCTTTTTCTATATAGACCCCCTATTTTTGGCCTGTGCAGAAATGGAGGGCCGAAGACACAGATTACGGTATGTATTTCTCTGCATATTCACACACTGAAACAAATAATCTTACAAACAAAAAAAGGAAACAAAAAAATATATAATGAGTTGCACAGTATATTGAGTCCAGAGCTAACATAAATATGGTCAGGGGTTATATGCATCTACTTTTTTTTTGTTAAGCTATCTATCTGGCAAAGAGGAACATCCGCAAAAAAGGAATACTTGATGTCTATGAACAGGTACACCAAAACTTTTGATTGTCACTACCTGTGTTACTGTTCTTTTTAGTTTTTACTTTAGAATCTCATTAAACGGATCAATGTTGACGTGTACTTCAACAGGAGGAATACAACACACTTCACAAATGGATGAACCACAAATGGGATTTTATCGTAATGCAAGCTAAAGAGCAGTACCAGTGAGTACTATCCCCTTCTCTCCCATAAAACTAAATGATTTGGTTCTTTACAATATCCTTAATCTATATTTGTAATGTAATGTGGTTCCTATTAAATCCATTCCATTACTAATCATACTGAGGTACAGTGAAGTTTTAATAGTGGAGGTGAAAATACATTGAGTGCTTGCATTCTTTTTTGTGTTCTGCCTTTCAAGTGCTGGGAAGGAACGTAAGAAACCGGACAGAGTGGTGTTTGACAGTCAGGAAAGAGCCTACTGGATAATCCACAGACCTCCGGTAACAGCTGACAAAAGCTGCCAGCATTAGATCTGCTACATATAGATGCTCTAGGATCTAGGTGTTGGTCTAATGAAACTCTGTCCTCCCTCTGCTGTATCTAATTTACAATGCTTTGAATGCACACGAGATAAAATCAAAATCATGCGTGATCATTTGTTTATTGATTTACTGATGTCTTTTACCCAACAGCCACAGACTCACAGCGCCATGGATTATGGCGTGGACTGTCATGTTGACCCTAATACAGAGGAGGTAATTGGTAAGTTTCCATGTGAAATAAAACTTAGCACGGAATCACTAAAGCATGATGTCACTTGATGACTATATTAAAGCACTTCACAAGTTAGTGTGGGAGGGACCTCTGCATTCTTAAGAACTGACAGGACAGGCCTGCTGAAGGTATTGTGGGTCACAAAGCTCTAACTATTAGCAATGTTGTGACTGTCTCACTTTGGGTAGATTCTCTCACAATCTTCTTTGCTGTATAAGAGGATACTGCTGATCTTCCAAGGAGATCCCCTGACATTTACTCACACTTTTTACCATCCAGAGAGACTTGTCATTAATAAATATCTCAGATTTATGAGAGTCTGAGAGTGTGTTCATGAAAAGTATAGTTTTTGATATACACTTTATAAACTAGTGCACAATTTTTTCCCAAAGTTAAAGCAGTCTGATAAAGTACAAATACTTAAAACTTGTACCTGAGTAAAAGTATAGCTCTGCATTAAAATACTGTAGGTCTGCATTGGAGAGTACGGTCTCGAAAGACCCACACATCGCTCTAACCCCGTGAAATAGCTAAGGGTCAATGTATATTGCAGTTTATGTATCTGAACTGTACAAACATTTAAATAGATTGTCTTTGTCTGATTCCACTATATTAATGACAAATATATATAATGTAATCCAATTGAAATATTGTTTTTTTTCTCTCTTTCCTTTCCGTACAGATGTGTACTTCTAATACTGTATGTCTTCGGTTTTCAAGATTTCTTCAAGAACACACACTATGCATTGAAGCCTTGAATAACACACAAAACAAAAATATGCATTTAGAGAAAAAAATTGTGTGCAACAGTCATTTTATAATTTCTTACATCATTACATTTGGACTGTGGCTTTGTGTAGATGCTTGTGTTTGTTTGTGTTTGGCAGGATTGCAAGTAGAGGGTTATGGTATAATTTCAGCAACATTGTTTTTGACATTTTCAGACAAAAACATGCGAGTACTACAGAAGAATCGTAAGTGGCATAAGATCTGTACAAACATTTGAGAACTGGCTGTTTTTTTATTTTGCTTAACAGTGGTTGGTTCTGATCTTATATTTTAGATCATCTACACACAGCAAGCCATTATGAGGTCAAAGGTCAAGTCCTCTGTGTCTCTTGGAGCGTAAGTCCAAACATTAAACCTTATAAAACAACTAGTGTGACACTTGAAATATCTTATTGGCTTTTATTCTAAATATTTTTTTTTGCATTTAGCTTTGTCAAGTACATGACAACATACAAGGAACACGACCCGTTCCTCGTCCCCTGCCTCCCTAGCAACCCCTGGCAAACTGATGATGACACGTACTGGGAGCTAAACGTGTCAAAGTAAGAGCTTCCTGAGAGCATGTTTTTGAGCGTGTTGATGCTTTACTTTCTGTTACTTCATTGTATTGGTTTGTTATGTGTCCTTAAATCTTTTATACTTACATTAGACATTGACACATTGTATTTATTTTGCTCTGCTTAGGTATAAAGTCAGAGAATTTCAATTTATGTACACAAGGGATTCATTGCACACATGTATTTCACATAATGTTCACAGTAAATTATTAAAGAAATAAAAAAAAGTCCATCTAATGTAAGTTGGGTCTTTCATCATATTTTTCACAGTGTTGACGTTCCAACGAAGATGAGAGTTGAGCGCTGGTCCTTCAGTTTCCTTGAGTTGCTTAATGACCCACGGGGCCGTACAGACTTCAAGGTCTTCCTAAAAAAGGAATTCAGTGGTTTGTGAACAACTACAGTTGTAATATCTACTTTTATTTGAAAAACAGCAACACTGCTTATTGAATGCTTCTAACTTTCTCTTTAGGGGAGAATTTGGCTTTCTGGGAAGCTGCTGAAGAGATTAAATGGGGCGCTGAATCTTCTATGTCTGAGAAGGCTGAGAGCATTTTCAAGTGAGAAGCACATTATTGTTAAGAGGAAGTTACATTTCAACCAATGGTATAAAATAAAAGTTTTTTATGAGAGTTCTTCATTATACAGTATATACATTTTACTTCTGTTTGCAGAACTTTTTTGACCCCTGGAGCACCGCGCTGGATCAACATTGATGGCAGGACCATGGGTCTTACAGTGAAAGGATTAGAACATCCTCATCGCTATGTGCTGGATGCTGCCCAGAACCACATCTTCATGCTGATGAAAAAGGTTAAACGTCACCGAAGCCACCAAAATATACAATTCTGATCATTTGTGATCTATATATTCACTAATTCAAACACTCCAACATGTTTCTTTTATATTAGTTTATATAAAAATGCTGTATGTCAAATTTTCTCATTTAGGATACATTTTATCGCTATTTAAAGTCGCCGGTTTACAAGGAAATGCAGAAAAAGGCCACTTCACCAGCACCACACAATTTCACGTAAGTCTGTGTTTTCTGTGTGTGTGTCTGTGTTGATCAACAATTCTGTCCTGCCAAGGGGTGAATTTTAACGGTTTTGGGGTTTTCACAATTCACCGGTCACTGAAACCCTCATCGTATACTTTTACAAACAGAATTGACCATTTGTTTGGACATTAATTAGACATTATTAGATTGTTTCTTTATTAAGTCACTTTGAATAATTATGTTATGTTAAATGCATAAATATTAAACATTGTTTGACATCATCAAGAGTTGTAATAACGAATGATAAGTAACAAAAACACATATTATCCACCTATCAGTGATGCTCAACTTAAGCAGAACTCCAGGAACCGTAGGCCCAGCATTGACCCCATCATCACCTGGCAGCAGGAACAGGAAGAGAAAGCAAAGGCAGCAGCCGCGGCTGGACCGGTGGACCTTAAAAAGCTGAAAGAGATGACCAGCAAACTAGATCGCAAATAGAAGGTTGAAGGCCGTGGGTCAGGGAAGGAAACGCTTTATAGGAAGTCAATGTCTAAGTGTCTGACTGCAAGTATACCAAAATGAAATTGTAATTATTCTTGGGTGTTCAAGGTGTACAGATTTGGTACAGAGGTGTTTAATAGAGCTGAGCTGACAGACTCTGTAATTCATTCATGAAATTTATAGGGGACTAAATTGATCATGTAAATAGGATGTGTGTAACTGATCTAACTGGAAATAGTTCGTCAGTTCCTGTAATCAGTATTCCTACATATAAATGATATATTTTCATTAAACGTGTCAATAAAATCTCCAAACAATGATTAGATGTGGATGAATGTGATGTTAAAAATTAGCTCACATTGGTTTCCATTGGTTCTGTTCATACCATTTTACACTCAACTCATTACTTTCATTTAGTGTTCATCTAGCACTTATCCATTGACAGTGTGAATATGTTTTCTATGTGTGCAGTAGTATGAATAATTTCTTGTATCTCTTCTACAGTAAAAATAAAGTGACAAAATAAAAAGTCATCCTGGTATTTGTTTCATATGTTAATGGTTAGAGAGTCGGACTCGTGACCAGAAAGTTGCTAGTTTGATCCTCAGGGCCGGCAGGTAACGACTGAGATACCCTTGAGCAAGGCACCTTACCCCTACTTGCTCCCCAGGCGCTGCAGTGATAGCTGCCAACTGCTCCGGGTGTACGTGTGTTCACGACTTGCTGTGCGTGTGTTCACTACTCTCTGGATGGGTTAAATGCAGAGGTCACATTTCAGGTATGGTTCACCATAACTGACAAATAGGTCACTTTCAATAGGTCACTTTCACTTAAATCTCAATACTGCCAGCATTTTCTAAATGTTTTTTGCTAAGCTACATTATATTAATTAAATCAATCACTTATTCATCACGGGGAGCCTTATCTGACAGCAACATTCTTAGTTGTCAGGATAGGTTCTCCTGCGTTGATGGAAAATTTTATGATATCAGGCTTGAATTCTGAGAACCCTTGGATTGAGAGGATTGATTCTTTTTTCCTCATTCAATACAGGGGAACCTTATCTGACAGCAACATTCTTAGCTGTCAGGATATGTATTAATTCTGAAAACCTATTTGTTGGGGTGTTAAAAGTCAGCAGTGTTAACATGGTACATTATGAACGGTTTTATCTCATAGAACTTATGGGGTGCCTTGCATCTGACAGCAAAATCTCAGTCAGATACTCCCCTTCTGTACCTGACAAAATATAGCCTTGAAGGACTTCACGATTAAAGCAAACCCAACCCAATAACCCCAGTGGTGTAGTGGTTAGTGCTTTAGGTTTTTTAGGAACACAATGTTGGTTTGAGTCCTGCCTCCCTCCTTCTTTTTGTCATTGAAACCAGAGTGGAACCTTATCTGACAGCAGCATTCTTAGCAGTCAGAATAAATTCTGCTGCTCTGAATTAAAACCGAGTGATCTAAGGCTGAATCTCTGAGAACATACTTCTTGTCAGGTTAAAATCAACTAGGGGTTAAAACTAAGTACAGGTATAAATGTTCCATTTCATGTAACACAGAGAACGGTATCCGACAGCCAAATCTTGGGTGAAGGGCTTCAAGTTTAAGCCGGCCCTATCCAAAAGGACCAGTGGTTTAGTGGTTAGTGCAATGGGTTTCTCAGCTGTCAATATGTGTTCACCCAGCTGATGCACACATTTAGTAATAGAAGGATGAAAATTCTAATTAGCACACCCCAAAGCAAGGTGGCATAGAGCTGGTAGATCGTGTTCTAGAGGATAATGGCTTGACTCCAGCCCAAACTAAACAGGGAAAACGTATCGGACAACAACATTCTTAGTTGTATGAACTTTCTATCTTATGAACATTGCATATTATGTAGTATGAACTGAAAACATTAATTCAACCAATAACAAAACTTTAATCATGAATGTCACAAAATAAAACTTATTTAGAGTGTCATTCTTAACTAAACCTTCCCTTCATACAGTGTATATGCAATACAAGACACCAATTTTACATTTCAAAAAGTCTTTTATATTACATTACAGAGTTTTCTATGCATTTAAAAAATATAAATATTGCAACTAAAAGTTTATTTTGCCATGCCAGAAAGCCAGCCTAATTTAAAGAGAGAGGGGGCTGCAGATTCCTCCTCTTGATTGGCTAACTGCCTGAACAGGTTTCCAGGGCGGAAGCTGTCCTCTGGAGCAGAGGCAGAGGAAGACGCCACCTAGAAGAAGAGCAAACAAATAGGCTTAGACTTATTTTGTTGTAATACCACAGCAGATAGGTTGCACACAGCTGTAAATTGTTGCTTACACAAAAACAGCCCAAGAGGGTCACCACAAAGATGCCAGTGCCTTTATCAGAAACTTGTTACTGTCATGTTGTTCATTTGATTTTAATACTTATATGTTCATGCTAACTATTTAAAATATGATTTGCATTTAAAAGCTGCTATTTGACAGAAACAAATCCTAAAGCCTATCAGCTGATGCAGTCAAGTTCAGTCAATGCACTCACTACAAGCTCACTACAAAAAAAACCCAGCATGAGCACCAAACAACACAAGATCACCCATCACCCTCAGATCCAGTAGCTCTTCTGCTAGGCCTCCGCCACGAAAAACTGGGAGCATTAGTAAAAACATTACTTATTTGCAAAGCCATTATGATACAAGAAATGAAATATTTCAGCTGATTTCCTTCCGTAAACGTGACAGCACAGTGATTTACGTTTCTTTTAAACATAACAGTAGAGAAGTTCAAATTGTGAACACACCAAATAACTTACCAAAGGTCTGGTGATGTCTGCTCCATGTGTGGCTGATTTGGCCTTCCGTGAGTTTGTCATACTCAATGGCAGCAAGCCAAACCTTGAGGAAAGAATTAGATAAGTATATGTTGCGAACAAAGCTAGCAAATTAGTAAATCACACACCTTGACGTTAACTAGATATAAAAGTCTTACAGTGAGTAGAGGAAAAAACAGTATAAGAGCTTTACACTCACCGGATCTGGCTGCTAGCCAAGGGAAGAATGTTGTATTGTTCCTGAGAGTTGATATTGTTGGTCCTAGAGGTGAACTGCTTCTCCGTGCCAGTCAACAACCCCAGAAGAACCTAGAAATGACATGTCATTGTATCAACATGTGAATGCTTACATCTCTGTGTAAACACACAAAGGATGACCATCAAGAAAACAAACAAACATACTTACAGAGGTTCTTTGTGAGAGGCGGTTCAGGTTGCTGTTCAGATGTGGGGTAAAAACATCCAAGTCAAATGGATCAATGTGACTTTCCAGGGCATCGCAGACCTGCTGGATCCTAAAATAAACAACAAGAAGTATAAGATGTCTGTCTACAAGTCAGGTATCTGTTATTGTTTATTGTATTAAGAATGGGCCTTTTTCAATACATAAATCAAACAAGTGTGTGACTACCTTTATGTACTCCAGTTGTTGCTTTATCTGGATGCATCATACTGACACGTCTGACCATTTTGCTTATAGTATTTCTTGTACCAACATTTTACATTTACATTTAGCAGACACATTTCCTTTATCCAAAGCAACTAACAAGAGTGAGGAAAAAATTACAGTTACGGAACTATAACACTGTAAACTGGTTACCTTGGATCTTGCTGGGAGCGCGAACTCCTGCCCTCATCTAGGCGGCTACATAAAGTGACACTGACATAACGTAGGTCAAACAGCAACTGCAAAGCTCGGTTCTGAGTTATGGGGAGGCTATCATCCTAAACAAAAAAAGGAAGGGAAAACAACGGATCATTTCCTTAAAGCGGTAGTCTAATTTAGCTGGAATAGTCAAGAGCTAGAAAGTTGAGCTACGTGAGCAATTTCATCTATCATCTCACCTTGCTCTGTGTCTCCTGAGTGAGTTTCTCATACTCGCTCACAACCTGATCTAAACATCCCCGCAAGATGTCAACCAGAGTAACCTTTGGTAATGCGTGACCTCCGACCCTATTGATTTCAAGGCACAGATGGAAGAGTAAAAACTGAACATACCATGATGGCTGTGGAGAGAAGAAATAAAGACAAAATTATATACTCGTATTCAATTCTAAATTGTGAACTAACACTGTTGCCTGGATGACATTTCTTAGGCTGTGTGTACGCCAAAACATTTTTATGCTATAAAATACCAAGCTTGAATTCAATTGAGCTTATAGGTGTGAATATAAATAATGAGGCAAATTGTATTTAGATTTTTTATTATTTAACCATACAAAACAATAATTGCATATATACATTTTTCACATTGTTCTTTTTTTGCTGGTGATTCCTTAAGAAGTAAAAAAACGGGTCTTTAAAAAAGTGCTATGGTGGACACACAGCCATAATGTTTTTATTAAAGTATTAAAGCTTGTGATATTGTTACAGTTACCTGCACAGGAAGGCGTATTTTAGACATTACACTATTTCCTGACTCTGTCTCTTCTTGTATTTCGATCTCCTCCCAGTTTGTTGCAGTACCCAGGACGGAGCCAGCAGTTCCCGCGTGAAGAGTTGCCGCAAAGCTGCCAACAAGTGCCTGAAATACATTTATTCAGAAAAACTGTACTCTACTGCACTTCGAATTATTCTGCAATCCACACATGTCCCACCTCTAACAGGAGCTCAAAAAAAAATCTCAATGATGTTACCTTAGTGAGTGCAGAGCTCCAGATACTGTATGCCTCCATGCTGCATGATAGAAGTTCCTCCTTCAGGCAGGTCCACTTAGCCTGAGCTGGGCTGACCTCCGCTACCCTGGCTATGCTTCCTTTGCCCAATTTCCTGCCTTGTCGTGGGGTCCCCCTACTCACAAAATCCACATCCCCTTGTTTTCCTAAAATGCACTGTTGTAGACTAGGGCACAGCTCGCACATTGATTGACACAGTCTGGCCATGAAAAGTACAGAACTTAACTGGCTAGGGCCGGTGGCCTTAGCCTTGGCATTAGCCAACTCAGAGCGCACACTGGCCAAGATGTCTCTCACACAGGCAAGGCAGTGATCTCGGAGGACGTCCTCCACTGCCCCAGCATCCATAAAACGGTTGATGGGAGGGGTGGATTGTACCGGGATGGTCTCAGATGACTTTTTGTTCTTTTCTGAGGGTAAGTAGTGCTGCAGATCTTCTAGCTTTGCTTTGAGTTTGGAGTCCAGGGTGGAGCAGAAGGTTTGGACGCAGGGGGTGAGGGCCTGGGTCTTCATGGACAGGCCGCTCTTTTGCTGCGGGCTTCGCTGGGATACGCTCACCCATGCTGCGTCGCTTAGCAGGTCGCCTTGGGACTCTGACCACAGGAAAGCCGCAACATCGCTCTCATACTGCACCCCCCGGCTGAAACTTCCAGCCGACACCTGGGTGTGCAGATCCTGCAGCGCTGAAGACAAAAGCTGTCTGGAGGTGCAGGAGATGCCGTCTGTGCCCTCCTGAGTAATTGCCTAGGCAGAGAGGAAAAACAGAGTAATGGTGCATTGTTTATATTGAGATAAAACCTACTAGACTGGATAAACTAGTTGATCCAGTATTAAGCACCTGAAGTCTCTGCAGAAACAACTGCTGCAAAAGATCATCCCACAGGGTCAGAGGTCGCTCCAGGAGGCTCTGACACACTGTGCTCCAGTGCTGGCTGATGGATTCACTGCTGAGAAGTTCCCACACTGCATCTCGAATAGCAGCCAGACCCTTCAGACTTTTCACGTAGACCAGCAGGCTGCTAACCCCGCTACGGATGTCCTCCTTACAGCTATCACAAAAGAAATCCAAATTGATCAAATAAAAATGCTGTTTGTTCATCACACAACGTTGTTAAAAATAGGACATACGTGTCAATCCACTGTTGCAGCGTGTCTCTGAGCTGCTCTCTCTGTATTGGCTGTGCTAGTGTCCGAAGGACAGGCTGGAAGCTCATCACTGAAGGAGGGAGGTATTTAAACCAGCTTCCTGTACTCATCTCCGTGTCTAAAACTTTCTTTTCTCTTCCTGGATGACAGAAAATCACAAAATGATAAACAATGCTAGAGATACACATGAATGCATGAACAAAAATTTAATAACTTACCAGTAGGGTTAGAGGTTACATTCTCCAAGGTGGTAAAAAGCAGGCCACAGCCCAATCCAGTGTCAGACACTTGGCCATTGGGAGGCACATAGAACACGGCATAAGCTTGGTACAGTGTGGTGACCAGCAGCTCCACCAAAGAACAAACTTGTGCTTTAACACCAGCACCTACAAGAAGAACAGACTTATCTGTATATCTGGAAAACAATCCATTACTATTCAGACTGGTAACCAATAGGGATAGTCCACCCAAAATGAACATTCCTTCATCATCTACTCATCCCATGCCACACCAAACCTGTGTGAGTTTCTTTCAAATGCAGAACACAAAAGAAGATACTTTGAAGAATGTCAGTGACCAAACAACACTGGACCCCATTGACTTCCACTGTTTGGGGTCTTTGGACACAAAACTACTGAGATATTTATCAAAATATCTTCTTTTGTGTTGAATATACAGGTTTTGAATGACACGAGGGCGAGTCAAAGATGACAGAATTTTCATTCTGAAGGTGAACTACTCCTTTAAGTTTAGCTTATGACTCAGGAACACACCATGCTGGGGCTGATTGAGCAGGTGCTGAATGGACGCTTTCCTAGCCAGCAGGAAATCAGCAAGTACTTGGCGAGGAGAGCTGTCCTCCAAGAGCATGGTGGAGACCAGCGCTTCTGCAATAGCCTGATCAGACACCGCTCTGCCACGCAGCACAGACTTACTCTCCAATAAGATTGTAGACCTACAAATAAAGACAGCAAGCTTTACCGTGCGCAAAACCAAACCGAAAACTATTCAACAACATTCACAGCTATCCAATCTATATCAGACCTGAAGTGACCAGCAGCTGCGACCTGGCGCACAAGTATGGGGAAGCGAGAGAGAACCGGACTGTAATGATGACCTCCGCCTTCCAAGTGTAACTGGTTGTGAAGGTGACAACACAGCAGGTAGAGCTGTGTCGCTTGCAGGTACTGCGATGACTCCATAGAGCTCCACATCCGCTCTGGGATTTCCAGGAGTAGTTTTATCTGCGATGCCATGGTGTAAAATTTCTCCTGGGACTGTTTCTGACCCTGCTATGGGCACAAACACGTGTATCATTGCGATGGCATTAAGATGACTGATACTCTCCAATTCACCTTCACATCACACCACACACAGGATGCATCCACTTTGGTTAAAAACGTTCGTGGAGATGACAGACATTTGTGCAAACATAAGATCTTACTTCAGCTTTGCCGCTGGGCGGAGGACTGTGTTTCGTCTGTTTCAGTTTGTGGCAGTACCGGTACATGTCCTGAATGGACTGAACCACACTTTCCGAGCACTGTCTCATCTCACCGATCGTGTCAGCGGCATCGATCAGATCCCGGTAACGCTCACCGACCATCTGTCGAAGTTCTTCCTTCTTCTGCTCGATCTCCCCCCGCACTTTCCTCTCGATTGCACGAATCTCATCGGTGCCATATCGTTCAAATAAAACGGTGGGATCTTTGATTTCTGAGACCCTGAGAGACTGGGCTGGTACCGTTGCCATCTCTTTAAAACCGATAGGATAGCTTCAGAAATAAAACCCGGAAGCACGACCAGCTCTCCTTCCACGTAAACGTAAACAAAAGGTTAGAGGGCGTCCTCCGCTCGCTCGATAAACGCAGCTCAAGTGAAGTTGAAGTTTGACAGCGGCCTCTGTAGGGATGTTTTGGTACTACAACATGAGGCAAAACCAGAGTCCTCTTAAGATAAGTCATCGCACTCGGTGGCCATATTCTAACACCTTCGGGCAGCTATATCAGTTATTACGAGACCAATGCTGCGTGCTAAACTCCTTGGTTCCCCACCTTATTTGACACAATCCATACGTTAATTCTGGATTGGAGGTGGAAATATCCTAAATCCACGTGTCATAAGCACAGGTCCTACCTTGCACGGGGAAGACGTTACTTTATATCCTCCAAAATATCACAACAAAACAACATGTTTACCCCATCCAATTTAACCTGACACCCACTGTTCATCTCACTTAACTTCAGCAACTTCACATCGTGGAAAAGGGGACCTACGCGTTGCACTTTGCCCACTTCACAGTTAAAGCACTTAGGCGTTTTGTTAATATGTAGTCTTTGGCGAAACCATAGAAATTCGTTTTCCCAGGCCTGTAAATTAATTTAATTAGGGTGTGGAATAGTGGCGGCATATTATCCTCACCAGTGTTTGTTTTACGCTGTATGGTGTACTTTGTGCCGTTTTTAATGCGATTAAAGTCAAAATAAAAGGCCGTTGACTTGACGGTCAAACCGCTTTAAGGAATGATTTCGCATCTCTGCTCTTCCGCAGTCTAGTGACGTTTCATCATCATGATCTCAGTTTGACTCCACGTACAGCGCCGACAGGTGTAGCGCAGTAACCCGGAAATAGGAAAAGAGCAAAACAACAGGTGAGTGATCGAGAATCATGTCTGAAAGATTCATTAACAAAGTTATGAAGTAGGAAGTAAACGTTTGGATTATAGATCGTTATTTTATATACGACAAATCTAAATGTGAACGTAGGGTTCTCGTCGATTTTTCACATCGAAAGACGATACCGGGAACCATTACAAAATTGTTTTACCACATTAACCAGGTTTCTTTAAAACCGGTGTTAACTTTCGTAAGGGAAACTGTCAAATTAAAGTATTACCAGGAATTTAACACAACGCTCATAGTCTGTCATAGATTAAACGAATAAACATGTTAATGAATAAAACACCATGGCAATCCTGAACTGATTTCACAATGCTCTTTCGGTATTTTAGACATTTTAAGTAGAAAGCATTTAAACTAGTTTTACTTTCCCTTGTTGCTTTATTCTTGAAGTATATGTCTATGTGGGACCACATTAAAAATGGGTTTGCATAATCAAAATAATCTTCCCACCATATAGGAGTTGTTTTATTGAAATCATGGATAAGACTGTTCAACAAGATTTTGAGAACCAGTTCAATGATGCTGTCTCAAGGCTTCAGTCAAAGCAATTATTTCAGTCGGACTGGGATATTGCCTCATTTGCAGTTTTCTTCATCTTTATAGGCAAGTTATAGCACAAAATTGAACAAGAGTATGAAACTAATTGAAGTCGAACTAATAGACACAGTGTCATATGTGACCTTTCTTCTCAGGCATGGTCCTCCTGCTTGTTATCTTGGTTCTGATCCGCTGCTGTTGCTGCTGCTGTTGTGATGAGAAGGTCCGTTCCACATGCTACTGGTTTTACTTCAGAGATAACATATCTTTAGATTAATTACATTTATGCTAACAACTGTTCATACATTACAGCCAAGAAGACAGAAGGTGGGCATCGACAACATGGGCATGGAGCCATGATCCTCTAGAAAAATGAACAACTTATCACCATACACGAATCACCTACAAAATAATTCATTGTGTGGAAATCTGTCACTACTAATGATTATTTATACTTGCAGATTATCGAAGGTAATTTTAGGTTAAATCTTTTAGGGTAAATAAACCACTCTCCTTGTTTTGTAAAACTGCTGTTTAATATTTACCCAGGTTCTTTTTTAGAAATGACACTACTGAGTGTTGCACTTTTGTAGAAACTAAACGCACGCCCAAAACAAATGATCCCCATTTACATTTCTTTTGTTTTTTAAAAGGTATATTTAATTGGTTTGCCAAGTAGAATGAAGTAGATATCCTGGACTACATTTTGACCGATAACTATAATATATTAATAATCTACAGACCATGTGCACTTTAAGAGTTTTTATACTTTTATATTAAAATGGAAGTAAATAAATAAAGGAGAAATTATAGAAGAGCCACAACTATGAGCAGCAATGCTTTATGCAATCTAAAATGACATATTAGAGTGTACTACTTGATTTGTATAAATGTGAGACCTTGTAAGCAATAATAAAATGACAAATAACAAATGCTGAAAATTATGTTTTAGTGGCCTTATGAATACACAAACTAAAAAAAACTTCTTAAAATGCATTTTGTTGTTGCCTGTGCATCATCATAATGCACGATGAAGGATGAAAAGAGTACAAGAGAGAGCAAGAAAGTGTCATGTAGTTTGTTTATTGCACATTTAAATTATTGAGCAAGAAATAAACCATAACAATGGCTTTAAGTTTTGCTTAACCAAATATTGAAATTACACAAGTGAAATCATTAAGGACACAAATTAAGTACATTTAACATGAAATAAATAAACACCAATAAATAAAGAATTTGGTAAAGCAAATAACGTATCATCACTGAGAAAGCAGACTGACTTTAGCTTGAACTCAAAACATTAGAAGCATAGAAAACCATTAAATTCATTTTCAGTATGGAATGATTGTTAATAGAAATGCCACACTTTGCTCCATAATCACATCATGAGGAATGAGGGAAAGTGTTGGAATAAGAATGCACAGATATAATGTTTTAGTGATCTGTCATGTAATGTTAATCTAACTGTTCTAATCCTACTACAGTTGAGATACAGTCAAATACACTGTTGGACATGTATGCACATATCTAAGCCTGTGAGGTTAATGATAATGCTCTTAATACATTTAGTTTGTTGCACTGATAATGGTCCATGACACAACAAAAATATCCCATATATGCATATTATTTATATTAGTGTTCGGATCTTGGAAGCATTAAGACTAAACGCATAAACACAGATAAAGAACGTAGACAAAAATAGAACATTTCACATTTGTTCTGATTATTTACTAGCATTTCTTACTAAACCCTAAGCTTATGATAACTGAGGTTAAATATAATATAGGCAAGATTACTGACAAATCAACACTGACATTAACAACAAATACTGCATGAACACAAAGTAACAAATGTCTTTGAATGTTTTCATCTGAAAAGCTTGTTTCAAATGAAAGGATTCAGCCCATGTTCTACATGCACAACACTCTACCCTGGTTACAGTACACGTACAGTAAGCCTTCACACAAATAAACGGAATACATAGTCATAAAGCTTAGGTCACAGGAAATCACTTCATGGAATTTGTTCCCGGAATATTTTGTTCCTGATGTATCCTAGTTACATATATATTTTTATAACATTCACTGTAACAATTTTGGTCGGACATATAGCTTAAAATGGTCTGTAATTCCAGAAACTAGAGAACACAGAAATCTGTAAAGAAAAGAAATTAATTATAAGATTCATATTCTGTATAAACAGCAGTTTAGTTTGGTTCCTTTGGAGCTATTAACTCACGAAATATATGCGTGACAGTGACTATGCAGGTGACAACAGGCCACACCCACCTTATCTTTGAGCTGCTGACAGAGCTGCAGTGAAATGGTGAAAAACACCAAGGTGTCATTGAGCCACGGCACCACACACTCCACCTTATGCACGTGACTGACCTCAAACTTAGTGTTGTTGTATTCACTGGAGAGAGAAACCAATGTAGACATAAACACTTTATCAAAGAGGCTGTTTAAAAGCAAAATGCACATTACATATTATGAAACTGGCTGCTGGTAATGCAACATGTAAGAGGAAATGTGAGCACTTACAACATCGCTCCTGGATTATGCAGCACTGAACTTCCGCCTGGTTTAAAGTTCTAACACAAAACAAAATGATTTAGCTTCTTTTGCGAACTCGCGGTAACTAAGCTTCACTGTCAAAGCCATGCAAACAAGGTTGAATTTATTTTGATTAAATTTGGCTGACTTTAACGTGGGCGATACCTTAGTAGTGTTAGGCTGAAGTACATGAAGCTGGTACACGGTCAGACACAGTTTGCTGAGATTAATATAGAAATTGACCATAACGTCTCCAGGCATTGGAGGTGTGAACATTTTCTAGAAAGAACAGGAGAAATATTGACAGAACCATTCAGCACGTGGACTATTATTGTAGATGCAAGCTTGAATTGTAAATCCTACATACTAACCATTAAGCCACTGGAGGCCAGTTCAGGAAGAGTCATGCTGGCTGGGGTAGTGAGTCTGTTACGGGCTCGGGTCAGTTGTAGCATGACCGCATCCATAAGCTGAAATACAGAAAGAAAGATATGCCACTGTTACCTTGCTTTAACACATCTGTTAGTGGTAAATGTAAGATTATTCATGGTGATCTTTCAAATTAAAATGTATACACTTTACAGGACAATGGGATTTCTTAGGAGTTTTCCTTGCGAATTTGAAACAAACTACCTTTAGACTGGTAAAACTATACACAATGTATAGGACTTAAAATGGCAGAAAATTTCTGGAATTGTATACATGAAGAAACGGACATATAGCTCAGCTAATATGCTTAAGCTTAAAACAACAACTAGAGCTTTTTTGAGCACCTTATTAACTTCAGCTCCAGTTTTGAAGAAATAACTCTCGTCACGACTGCTTAGTAACTGTAGAGCCTGGTTCACATGGTTCCGAGCATCCTGAATCTGAAATCGGGCAGGATGATTTTAACATCTTTATTTGTATGAGAATAAAAACAAACCACTGCAAACTCATCTTGTTTTCATTATATATAGTTAGAAATGTATGAAAACAAAGACAAAATACCTGCTGCAATTTCCACTGTTTGTCATCTCGGAATGCAAAGTGCATGACTTGACTGCTTTTTGCAACTTTGATATTAATATCCTGCGAAGTAAAAATATTCTTTGTTTATTACATGCCATTAAATCCAAACAGAGATCATAAACCTGCATTCCAGCTATGCTGGTTGAGATTATATATATACATATTAAAACTTCACTTAAAGCAACAAAAGCTGAAAACTATCTACATCTTCATAATGTTGCGAAACATACAGCCTGAGTCAGAGCTTCTCCTTGTAGTGTCAAGACTCCTTTAACTTGGTCCATCCTAAAACAAAATGTAAATGGTATTTATATCAAATAAAAGGCCTTTCTATCGAGCGTTGTACACATTTTCATTAAACAGTAATAAGTGATATTACTTTTTTTCTAACTGGCTATATTCTGCATAGTATAACTATACGATCAATCTTATTGATTTCCTTGTTCTTACGTGGAACTGCCCAAAATGAAGTTTTCCGGTTTCAGTTGTCCTTCCAGACTTGGCGATGGCATTGAAAAACGCCTTGATGCCTCCTTTGATGAAACACACACTCTCTATTAGTCATGCACTTGCACGCTATGGTCTTCACCTATTTAAATGTGTGACACCTAAACAATACCTTCAAAATATCCTGCAGCTGTTTCAGCACTGCATGCACCTCTTCTTTAAGCAGCCAATTAAATTCTTCCTCCTACAAAGCACAACAACCTAATGCATGATTTGCCATTGATGTTCATGTGCATGAAAAACACTGGAGCCTGAACATTCTTCAAAATTGGTGCTTTTGCGCAACAGAGGTTGGCAAAGATTAGGCAACAACAGACCAGTTGCATTTTTGACATGATAAAGAAACAAAATACTACATTTTAATTTATTTTTACAGGCCAAGCAAATAGCATATCTAAAGAGAGCGTTGATAATGCGCAACAAATCACTGTTTGGTATAAATTGTAAACCATTTGCTGTGAGCACTGATGAATGTGGACTTTGCCCCACCAACTCGTCTGCAAAATTGCACGGACAAGCATTAAGCCCATCAAAGCAAAACGGCATATGAACGATTATACCTGCAAAGTCGTTTGAAGCCTTACTGGCAATGACCTCGCGTTTGTTTGTCTGACATTCTGGTTCATGTAATACAAATAAATCTCTTACCAACACGGTTCTCTCTGCTTGACTGGCGGCGGTCATCTTCACTAGTGCAGATAGAGTAACGTTAGATCCGCTTGAAAGAGCTTCAAACAAACCCGTTTCAAGTCCGTTATTTAGTATTACTAGTGAGATGATCGCTCATAAACAATCATCACTGTCACCGCCTCCATGTTCCTAACTTCCGGTTGGTGTAACAGAGAAATATTCCGGGTCAGACGTTTACATTTCTCGATCGTGGAGACGAGTCATTACTACTAGGCAATCACTTCGAAACCTCGCGATTGAACATTGAATTCCCAAAAATATACATGATATATACGTGATAAAGTATACATTTAAATTAAATAAATGTTTTATATGCAGTGTTTGAATTCCTACGTCGAACTTTAAAGCGCAAGCTAAAATAAAATACCAAGCACAAGGAGTTGGACATTCGGATTGTTTATTTAGAGGGTTCAGCTGACCGCACAAACAAAAGAAAAATAAATTTCACATTTACATTAAATTATAAATAACTCCAATTATAACACCAATAGCCTCCTTGCACAACTAGAATCAAGTTGTCAATATGTCATTACCAACTGTTTAAGCCACAAAATCAATAAACCATTTACGGTAAATAAACCCATTAGCTAAGACAACAGAACATCCTACAATATTAAGATACCAGATGATTAATAAATTCAGTGGAGTCAAACTGAAAGCATGTATTCAAATAACCCAACCCTTCAATGGGATATATACAATGGTTATTAAGGACTCTGTAAGATTAAAACAATCTTTTTTCTACCCACCATCAAGCACTTAATTTTTTTTGGCAGAACAAGAGTTTGTAGAAATCACCCTGTATTTTGTCCAAATTATATGCCACTGAATAGATGATATGACGCTGAACATTAAAATAAATGCATGAATCCATTATAATTTAGGGGTAAAATGTTGCATTTTTAATGTTAATTTAACTTCAAACTTTGTTTTTCTTCAAGTCATAAGGGTAGTTAAAATAAAATCTCTGAAAGAGTAATTGACTGTTCCAAACTAATCGGACAAAAGAAAATCTAATTAAGGCAACAGATCATCCTGCCAGCTGTGCAAAGAACACATTTTCACTTATAAGGGCCAATTTAATGTTTTTAAAAGTTTCAAATAAAAAACAAAAAAGATTCCAAATGCTTCTTTTTCCACATCCAGGTTGAGCGATCTTTTCAGCATGGATACTTCATTCTGCATTATATATCGTTTCAGGATCTTCTGTGGGAATTTAACACGGCCAACTTAAAATAAAATACTGCACTTACATAGGGGGCTAAAAAAACTAGGGACTTTCAAAAATGAGAGCAAACAAGAGAATACAACGTACGGCCGAAATGCGCCTGAAAGGATGGCAATAAAATAAATAAATACATCTCTCATATATGGGTATTAAGGCAATGCAGTGGCTTTTTTTTTCTTCGTGCTCTACAAGCTTCTTTGCAGATTTCTAAACATGGGGAAACTACACTGAGGGAAATTAAGATATGAACGATAAATAAAACCCTAGCCTTTTCAAACAAGACTGCATTGTAAGCAGTAGCCTCAGTCAGATTAAACTGCACGTTCTGTAATAAAATAATCAATGCGTGGAGAGGAATCGCCTCCCTTTAGGCATACGTGCAGAGATATAATAGTCAGTGCAATGCTCAGATTAGGCTGCTAAAGAGATCCCATTACACATGGGAAAACATCACTGGTGCCCAACAAAATTCATCAGCAAGAGAGGAAAGAGAGGGGGAGAGAAACAAAGAGAGAGGAGAGGTTTATGGTCCAGGACGTAGAGCACATCTATTAGTGAATGTAAGCTCTGTAGACTGCAGACATGTCATTGTCTGATTGGTCCAATGCTTTTGCCCTCTTGTATACCTGTAGAATTACACAGTGTGCCATTACTTAAATGTAGGCAAGTGACATGAAGTGTATAAACAGAGCACATCCAATTAGACTCCTATAAGAATGCATTAAAGAATCTCTTTAAAGATACATTTACCTAAATAAAAGCATTATCCTTGTCTCACCTCATTTGCAGCTGCTGCCATTGGTGTTGGGTGATTAACCGAATCTCCCATTGAAATGGCTAATCTCAAATCTTTCTGAATATGTTTCAGGTAGTAATCAGGTTTGAAGTTGCCCTGCAAGATATCTGAAGAAACAAAGCAAATATCACCCACAAAAAGCAAAGATACTACCATTATTAAAAAAATACAAGCACGCCGTTTAAAAACAGACTTCATGTATATACAGGGATGCACAAAAGCAAACGGTTTACCTAAGCAGTTAAAAGTAAACATTGAAGAAAACCTACTCTGGCATTTCTGGTCCACAAAAGTGCTTGCCATTTGTCCTTGGCAAAGAATATCCAAAAAAGTCTGCTGTGACTGTCCTGTGGCCTGCGCCAAGGTCAGTCCCTCTGCGATGGTTGCCATGAAACTACCTTGAACCATGTTAAGGATCAGCATCATTCTTGCGGCATTTCCTGCTTCCCCTGCTTCACATAAAGAATGAAGTTAACACCATGTCACATCAACCTTCAACACACATCTACAGGTGCATCTCAATTTAGTAGAACATTGTGAAAAATGTCAATATTTGTGTCACTCATTTCAGAAAGTAAAACCAATATATTATATAGATTCATTTCACAGAGCTAAAGATTTCAAGCCTTTAGTTCTTGAAATTTTGATTATGGCTCAGAAAATTCGAATATTACAAAAGATCAATTGAAAAAGAATATTTTAAACAGAAATGTCAGGCTTCTGAAAAAGTATGTTCATCTCTATGCACTCAATACTCAAGCACAGTAACACCATGGCCACTGAACCAGCTTTTGGAACCTTTGGCCCTGTGGGCAGATGCTAAGTTGTGCACATTGTGAAAAGCGCTATATAAATAAAATTGAATTGAATATTGAGTGCATAGAAATGAACATACTTTTCAGAAACCTGACATTTGTGTTTAAAATAACCTTTTTTATAGATTTTATTGATTTTTCACTATGTGTAATGAATCTAAATAATATATTGGTTTTACTTTCTGAAAAGTTGACCTTTTTTACGATATTCTAATTAATTGAGATGCACCCGTACATGCTGTACACGTGACTGAGAGGTGCCGGTACCTATAAAGAAAGATGTCTTCCCCATTGCTTGGAAGCAGCTGCTACAGTCTTCATATACACTGCGGTCTCCTGCAGCCACAATGACCAGCATTCCGTCATTGGAAAGCTGCTGGCTGCCTGAAACTGGAGCTTCCAGGAATCTGCCACCTCTGGATGTGATGACCTACAGATTCAAATGAACCTTAGTTATAGGCTTCCTCTGTCCCTTTCAAAGATCGGACTGGGCGAAGATTTAAGTAAAACGGACAGGTTACCTGTGCGAGCTCGGTGATGGTTTCTGGATCAACGGTGGACATCTCCACGTAACATTTGCCTGGTCTGATTCCCTGTAGCACTCCACTAGGACCTAAAACCAGCTGAATAAAAATCACATTTGTGAATGCATTAAACAAAAGCAAAAACTTCATTACAGACATGAACAAAACATCGACCTACATCTCTTGCAGCTTTTGGGTCTGATACACAGGAAAATGTAATATCACACATGGACACAACCTCAGCAGCTGTTCGTCCTAACCTGGCACCCTCTTGGATGAACAAATCACACTGCAGGATAAAAAAAAAACAGAGAGCTATATAGTTATCTGTACAAGCAACCACAACATCCACACATACGGAGTATGACTATATTGAAACGCTTCGGAGCATACTTTTTCTGCTGTGCGATTCCAAACTGTCACAACATGCCCCATCTTCAACAGATTAGAAACCACACCACTTCCCATCAGGCCCAGTCCAAGGAACCCTATCCTATCAAAACAAATACACAACACTGTCAGCATTAAGCTATTGAAAATGAGCAACAAAACAAATATAGAAAGTACAGGGTATACAATGCATATATTCTGCATTTTTCTACTGCAATCTGAACAAAACCTACATCATTATTACTGACTTTGAATTAATTTGAGGTCTCAATGTTGTCAATATGTGGATATTTGAAGCTTGTATCTGATAACTAAGAATATGATTGGTCCCTCATTTTTACCTTTTGTCTGTAGGTGTGATGCTGCCGTTAATGGCTGTGCTGTCTGCTGCCTGAATAGATGTTGATCCTGTGTCCTAGCAGAGAAAAGAGAATCATTACAACCACTAATATGTAATAGCAGCTGGCTTTGTAGTATATAATGAATAAAGCTATGACTTCTCAGGCAGTGCTCACCTCCTCCACGATCTTTAAGCGTTTGGTGATGGGCTCCATTGATGAAGCCGGCTGTAAGGAACGAGATGATTCTTGTCAATTCAATAGAACTATCTTGGAAAATAAAAGCATATAAAGTATTGCACTCAAGGGTGCTAGTTGCATGTTGGGGTAAGAACACCAAGAGCCAGTGGGGAAAACCAGGTGGAAACCTTTTGGCCCGACAGTCCCAAATGATCTTAAATTCATGTTAGTCATTGCTCTGCTGGTTCATAATATCCTCTGCTGTCTGTCAGGTCACAAGACCCAAACTGTCGTATCTGTTACACGAGCACCAGCAGCAAAGCCAGCGTTAGGAACTGACATTAGAGTTTTCATGCTCAACCACACGCTCGGTTTCAGTTGAACTGAAACTTAAACTCTGTGTGACAATGGCTGGCACAGTGTTCGTGAACACTTTTACCTTCTCTTGAGCATCAGGCAGTTTAGATCTTGTAGGCTTCTTTTCTGAGATACAATATTAAGATCAATTTGTTTTGGACTGTGGTGCCTGAAAGCAAAAGGGCAGGAGGAAAAGCAAGAGGGAAGTGTTCCTCTGAGGAGGAAGTGCCAGCAAGAAAGGACAGCTCATACAAACAGTTTGATAGTACTGGCATTTCAGCAAAAGCACAACGGTATCTTGGCCAGCCTTCTCAGTTGGCTGAAAACACATTTTCCGATTCAATTTTTTACCCCCTCAAAACAAATCATTTATTTAGATGTGCTGCCTTGAATCAAATGATGCAACCAACAGGGTCCAAAGTTATCTGGCAAAGTGTGTGATTGCAGAAAACCCACAATCTAAAACTAATTCTGACAGACCATGTATTCGGTATAATTTCATTAAAATAAATTGTCCTGGTATTTCTAGCAAACAGCACACAACATTGTGTTACATGCAACATCCTAAGCATGGCCTTGTGGCCTTGAAGGACAGTCTTGTCACAAAGAACAGAAAACATTCTTCCTAACATTTGTTTTGGTGGTTTAATACAAGCAAAATTCTGCCTGTTGCCATATGAAGCTCTCAAGACAAAAAGATAAGTTAAGATGTAATTAGTAATTCATTTTCTTTGTGTCATGGCACTTAAGCAGCAGTCATATAGTGCTAATTCTGGACCCTGAGTACAAACAAATGCCCTTTAATCTTGACTAAACAAAAACTAAATGTTATACGCGCAGGTGTTCCAAAACGTCACAAACTCAGTTAAAGGGACAGTTTATTCAAAAATATAAATTCTGCCATGAATTACTCACTCTCTAGTTGTTCCAAATCTGTATAAATGTCTTTGTTTTGTTGTAAACAGAGAAGTTGTAACCAAACAGTTCTTGGCCACCTTTGACTAATATATGTGGTCAAATTGCCACAGAACTGTTTGCTGTCCAACATTCTTCAAATATCTTTAGTGTTCAACAGAAAATAAATATCTAAATAATTTTTTTCCCACTATGGGGTCCGAGAAATTTTTGGTTATAAACATTCTTCCAAAGATCTTTCTCTGTGTTCATCAAAACAAAGACATTTATACAGATTTGGAACAATTAGAAGGTGAGTAAATGATGACAGAATTTGTATTTTTGGGTGAACTATCCCTTTAAACGTTCATACTGCAAATCCTGCCGACCAGCATAACCCAAAGCAGTTTGTGAAGGGAGTTTTTCAGAGTTTATTAGAGCAGCAGCCATTGTGTGCAATATGCCAGAGACAGGGGTGCGGTTTTAACTTGTCTAAAATCATTCAGCATCCCAGCAAAATGTTTCCTTACCTTCTCAGACTGGCTGAGCAGAAAGTGATGGAAATGTGGGTCATCCTTTACTGGCTATAATGGGAAGAAAGTTAAATTGGAAGCTATTCTCCAAAGAGATTTGCTGACCTGGTTTTTAACCAGATTCTCTTCAATCTGCCTCTATTTACGGCGAGCTTTTTAGTAATCACTTAAAATTTGACAATGTGATGTTCCAAAAACATGACTGAAAATGACCATATGTTTGTACAAGTGTTATGACAGGAAAACTGTGGATTGCACCCAGGTCTACTTAAAACCAAACTGCTTGTGCCTGGCCATCATTTAGAGCTAAAAAGGCATATTATGTGCAGAACACATAAAAATGCAGGTATGGCAAAAACAAACTGAATGAGACCTACACTGCTCTCCCATTTGAATCCTGATACTGTTCCAGCGACCAGCCGTTGTACAGAGGATGGCTCTGGGTCAGAATCAGTCTGTTCCTTAAGGGAAAGAGAGACACATTCACCAGGTGTACAGAATGTCCTTTTTTTATTCAAAATATAAGCTGCGCTAACTTAGTTGTATCTCCACCCAGTCAAAATACAGCCAGGGACATACACTGCAAAAAAAGACAGTCTCAATGAACAAGTGGGTCTCCGAGACCAAACCATAAAATAGTAACCTGATTCCACAGCAGGTGTGACAGCAAATGGCCTCAACAAAGGACATTGATGAACCTGAGAAAAAAGCTTTACAATTGTGTCGGGTTATGACCTAACCCACTCCCTCAACAGTGCCGTTTAAAGGCAAGACATTTTCTACCAACCTTGTCCGATGAGCCACCCTTGAAGGCATCTTCGTCATCCTCTTCGATAATCTTCATTGGTTTAGCTGTTTTACGCCCTTTCTCAGATTTGCTTTTGTCATCAGAGTGTGTCTGTAAAACAGTGTGAGGTAGGTTTAAAATAACATATAAATGTTGCTTTTATCTATTGCTCGGACCCTGTTTACATCAGTTTCCGGTGTTGCAATTACAAGCGAACAGCACTATTAGGGGTATAAATATACAGTGCATATAAAGACACAATATATGTGATATTAAAACTCATTTTAATGCTTGATGAAAGACAGGGTCTTTAACAACTAAAACAGATGATCAAGAACATGCAGCTCATTCGAAATAATATGTTGACAAACCTGATCTTTCCCCTTGGCTTTCTTCAGGTACTCCTCAACTGCATCGACAGCCTGCTGGAAGCGCTTGCCTTTGTTTATCTTGATCATCTCCTCTTTGTGGGGGTGGTAAGGCTTCAGCTGTTCTACTTTTATCCAGGCACTAAAAGGACAAATCATATCAAAAGTCATGATCTGCTTCATTAAGCCTCGAGTGACTTCAAATGAAAGCCTTCGTCCTTTGTACTCACTGATCTTCAGTTCCAAAAAACTTGACGAAAAAGCATTTTTTTCCTCTTGGCTTTTTCAGGTCCTTCGGTGGACTGACGATCTGACAACACAGGAACGGTTACAGAGTCAACAAATGCTTTGAACGAGCAAGCACAAAAGAACACATTATTAACCACAACAGTTCGATGATGGAAGCGGTGTCTTAAAATCTGGAAAGCCATCTACATAGCCAGCATTTTGTGCGGTCAAAGCTTAACGTTTTTTGTGATTTAAAGCAGTTAGAAAGACTTTTTGAGCAGCTGGGTAGACGTTGAGAAACAACCATTGACCTAGGCCTCTGTGTGCATGAACAGCTACAGAAAACAAACAAGCACAAAGCTGACTTCAGTAAAACAACACATCGACTTGACATGATCACAGCTTACCTTTCCTGGCCAAGGAGGATAGCGTCCAAGCTTGCCCCTGAAATATATTGTAAGAAGGGAAAGTTGTTATAAAACTGTGGCTCAATTGAGGGCTTTAAAGAAGGCTCTGGTGTTTCGTAATAGGCTAGCTAACGTTACTGAACCAGTTCTCACAAAGACCAAACCTCTCCGAAACTCGTATTTAATACAAAAGTCGTAAAATCACACCTCCAAACGTAAGATGAATCCGTCTTCAGGCTTTAACTAAACCAACAGCACATAACTACTCTATCAACATTGAAAGTAACTGCTAAACGTTAGCTCACAGGCTAAGCCCTCTCAAGCCTGCTGCTCAATGTTTGTCGAAACTCAAACTGGGCCGAAAGCTCGGTTTCCTAAACCGATGTTCTACCAGAGCCGCAGCAAAAGGCGATTCGTGCTTTTTTGTATGTACGAACATGTATTTTATTGAGACGTTTAATGAAAATGTGAAAAGTTCAATTCGTTATCTCACCAAACCAAATCCCCGATCCTCAGATGTACGGTCGCCATCTTAAACTGTTAGCGAGGAACGTCGCACTGAATGCAGGGAATGAACCGAACACACCCACACACACCCCCATCTACTACGTGCACCGGTGACGTCACGCGACGCTGAAAAGTACACAATAGCATCCAGCTGCATATGAGGGAATCGGCTTTATTATTGGATGGCATTAGCATTTATGATAAGAAATGCAACAATAAGCATATTCGCCAGGTTCTTCAAAAAAGAGATCTAATTTGCCCTAGAGGCAGATCACATTGGGCTGCCTTTGTGGGCAATATTGAATGGAGAAGAGCGTGGTTATTACCACATAGATATTTTATTCCCAACAAGTCCAAAGAAGTCCACTTTAAAATATTACAAAAGATATATCCTAATAATGCAACGTTGTCCAAATATATTGATATCTCTAGTGCTTGTTCGTTTTGTGGGGACAAAGATGAAACATTAATACATTTGTTTTATTCTTGCAATTTGGTTCAGAGATTTTGGTCTAACGTATTTTCCCATCTGAATAATACCTCTACTCATACACACTCTTTTAACTTGAAAGATATTATTTGTTATTATACTGACTCCCACACATCGAAAGAATACATCTGTAACTTTTTATTTTATTTGGCAAATTTCTCATCCATAAACAAAAATGTATGGGGTCACCCCCTACCTTTTCTCATTTTTTGGTGGAAGTAGACTCACTGCTTAAATCTTTTATCAACAAAAATCAACAAAAAATGTAATAGATTCCTGAAATAATATGAACAATTATTTTGTAATGGTTGTGATACTCAGGATTAACCAGTTGTTAATATAAATTCCTCATGTAAAGGTATAAGGTATTTATTCTGTAATTACCCTGTATCCTTTGTCTTTTATGTTACCCCTTTGATATTCTTCTGAGTGTTCTGTATATTTACATATGTTTCTTCAATAAAAAAATAATAAAAGCATCCAGCTGCATTATTTGTGTAACTTCCTCTCCTCTCCTCTCCTCTCCTCTCCTCTCCTCTCCTCTCCTCTCCTCTCCTCTCCTCTCCTCTCCTCTCCTCTCCTCTCCTCTCCTCTCCTCTCCTCTCCTCTCCTCTCCTCTCCTCTCCTCTCCTCTCCTCTCCTCTCCTCTCCTCTCCTCCTACTATTTTATAACAGCTCTGTGAGGAAACTGGTGGATGAGGGTTATGTTGTTTGATTTGAAAAAATGCTTGGAAAGTCATGGTGGGCCCCTAAGTGTTGAACTTTCATTGTACTTTTTTTATTGTATCATTTTATGTCATTACTGTATATTTGTATATTCCTTTTCTTCACTGTGTATAATCTGTTTACCATGTACATTTTATTTTCCCTGACGAGGTCATTGGAAACAGTGACACACGACGTCTAAAGTGACAAGACTCTGGTGTGCTCTCATTGAACGGAAACGAAGCATCGTTCCAGCTTTGTCATGGTTTGTATTCAACAAATAAAGGAATCTTGTTTGACGTGAAAAAAAGTATCCAGCTGCATGTATGCTGCATATGTAAATGTATACTTCTTTGTATTTACCCATGGCAATAAAATATAAATAAAACACAATCCAGCTGCATTCCTTTTGTTAGCTAATTTTCATATACAGAGATGTAGGCCTATATATATCTGGAATAAAGGCCTGTTTTATTTTATTAGAAATGGAACTTTATGTTGATTCAATTCGATTTTCTTTTAAACAAAGGCACTGAAAACTTGAAAACGTTGTAATTTATTGCATATATTTTTGTAAACTCCCCCTAGCGTTTGTTTATGTCTATGTTTTGATACCCGAAAAAAGTATCCAAGTATCAATGTGCAGGCGATCCGAGACCAGTCTCCGGCCGGGCGGCAGCACTACGCGTTATCTGACAAACGTATTAACAGAATGGCTAGAGCATGGTGAGTTCTGTCCAGTTTATGTTTATGTTGTGAAATAATTTACATTAAGTTAGGTGTTTATCGTAACTATTATGTACATATCTTTGACAAGTTTGTGTATTATGTTGTATATTTTTTTGTATATTATTGTGTAGTAGTGTATATAGGCCTACTGTATATGAAAATATACTGTTATTTGTAAAATGTCTAAATGTGTATAATTTGTTAAACGTGTATTGTAAACGTGTACATTATTTGTTAAATGTGTCAATGATATTCTTAACTGTGCTGTCGGTGATGTGGCAATAAAAGTGATTTGATTAGTTATAATTGAAGTTTAATATGGTTGTAGTGTTAAATCGTTTTGTGTCTTTTATTTTCTGGCAATAAGCCTTTCTTCTCGGTTCTGTTTAAAGAATATGAGAAATATTTTTTGGTCATTCAAACTAGTACCAAGACTAGTAACTATGAAAAATGTGAGCTTGTATTTATCTTTCAAAATGTTCTTGTTTATATATATATATATAATGTGTGTGTGTGTTTTCAAATGCTCCCCTGGTTGTTATGTAGGCCTATATTGTATGTCTCTTTGTTATAGCATAATAAAAATGAAGATGAGAAAATGTCCTCTTTGTTTATTTAAAGTTTGAAAAAAGTATAAGGAATTAAGCTTATTTAATAAAAATACGTTGTTGTTTTTGGTTACCTGCGGGCATGCAGGTGGATTTATCTCGCAAAGTAGGACGTTTGCATGGTTTTAATGAACGAAACTCGTAGCAGAGTCGTTGGCAGTGTCATGTAAATGATGTCAAAGACAGATTCTTCCAGTTTTATTTCACTGCAGGAATTTTTACTGGTTTTACTAGTGATGTGTGGAAATTTCGGAACTTGGATTCCAACGGTATAACCTTAATTCAACAAATTCCTCTTCTGGATGTATTACATAATATATTTGTGTGTGTGATATACAAAAAAGCTATTTCCTTTTTACGAAACAAAAATATGGGAATATACTGGAAAATGTTTTAAAATACATTTCCATATATTAGAACCATGCTTATATCAAAAGCACAATATGCATTATTTATTATATTGTAATATTGCATGTATTGTTTATGTTTTTCAAATATACATTAGTTTATTTATATATTAACAAAAAATAATTTTTCAAATCATAATAATAATCGTCTATGCTTTTAAGGATCAGTTTGATAAATTGAATAATTGAAAACTGTTATTAACTGTTATTATTTTTCAGAGGCACATTTTTATTATTCTGTTGTCATTACAATAAAAAAATGGGCTTTATAAAAAGATGCAGGAAACAACACTTTGTACTCAGGTTTACCCAAAATTAATTTAAATTTTAAAATGACACAAGTGAAAAGTTCACAAAAATAAACAATTTGGACCATTGCTTTATATAGATAGATCTGGACTTTATTTTATCATTAAGGCACATGCTTTATATGCATACATTAGACTAAATTAGATTAGATTGCAGTAAAAGGGAACCAGATTCTCAAAACATCACTTGCTAATATATCAATGAAAACACTTTAGGAATAATGATAGAAACATTAACCCAACTTCAGCACCATAACCAAGAGAACACCATCTTGCATTGATATAAAAATGCATTTGAAAATAAATACACATTGCATCTAGAAAGAGAATGCAAATTAGATTTGAACTATAATCTGGGGAGACAAACAGCTGTGCATGATTACTGGAGAATTTTAACAGAATATAAAAATAGAGATGTTTTCTGATTAGTATATTTATTTTCCTTTGCCTGACAGCATGATACCGAACTCCTGGATGCTGATCTCTTTGTTATGATATTGCTGCACCTGGCGGTTTGTGATGTGTCCAGCCTTCAGAGCATCATCGATGGCAAACTTCTTGCCTGATTTTCTGTCCTGAAGAACAGAGGACTCGCCACTGGGACCCTTGACTGTGATCTCCTCCCAGTCGCACTCCTGACTCTGCAGGTTGACGAACATTTTCCACTCGATAAGGCCAAGCTTGTAAGCCTCCTCTGGCTTCATTTCCTTGCCGGTGTCTGGGTCAATGACGACAATGGAGCGGCGGAGGTGACTTTCTCTTTGTTCTCGTTTGACCCTCATTGCAGACAGACTCTTTTGAAGCTTTTCAATTTCTGCATCTTTCTCTATTCTGATACGCTGAAGTTCGGAGAGTTCCCTTTGTAAGGACTCCAGCCGAATTTCTAGATTTCTGCTGCTCTCCACTGGAGTGCTGTCTGTGATTTGTCTGGTTTCCTTGGTTGTGATCTCGATTTCAGATTGAAGCCTCCTTAGTTCATTCTGTAGCCGCTGGTTCTCCTGCTGTAACCTGTTGCTTTCATCACGAACGAAGTCGAGATCTTTGGACGATTTTGTATTGGTGAACTCCATTTCAGAAAGCCTGGTGTTTACGTTTCTATACTCGATCTCCAACTCAGAGCGCCGCCTTTCCTCTTCATCAAGAGTTCTCTTCAGCTTTTCGATTTCAATCTCTGTTTCTGGGTCACGCTCAACCTGAACTTTTTCAGTTCGCACAACTTTTTCACGAACCTCTGTTTTCTCGAGCGTCAGCTGCTGCTGCAGCAAGATGTTGTACTCTTTTTCCAGTAGTATCCGCTTGTGCCTCTCTTCATCAACCTGAAGACGTAGGATAGAGTACTCTTTTTCTTGTTGAGGATCCTGTTGGAGTACAACCTTTTGCTTCACAGTAACTTTCTCTCTGTTTTCCTTGTCCTTGATCTCTAATTCAGTAAGCCGCACCCTCAACCTTTGAATTTCAAGCTCGGCATCTCTGCGGGCTCGGCGTTCACGCTCCAGTTCTTCGATCTGAAGCTCCAAGTCTGTCTTTAGACGTTGCAGACGGAGCAGCTCTTCCTTCAAGGTTTCCTTTTGTTTTTGCTCGTTCTTGATTTTTTGACTAAGGGTGTCGCATTCAGATGTCAAAACTGGATCTGCCTCCACCTTCACTACTTCTTGCTGGACGATCTGTTCCCTCACCTGTGATAAGTCCATCTTCTTAATCCTGATTTTTTCCTCATTGGCGGCCCGTTCACTTTCCAGGTCCAAACGTTTCCTCTGTTCCTCGGCCAGTTTTCGCTTGAGACTCTCTATCTCCTCCTTGGTTTTAGGATCTTCTCTGTATTGCATGATCTCATTAACAATCTCTTTAGTCTGAATCTGTGGCTTGGTGTCTTTCCACCTTTGAATCTCCTCTTGAAGTTGAATGATCTCTAACTCGAATTTCTCAGTTTGGTGGGTTTTGTCCACAATTTCGTTCCTGAGTTTCTCCAGTTCTCTTTCTGTTTCTGGGTCAGTCTTGTATTTGATGACCTCCTTGATGATTTCTTTGTATTCAATTTGCGGGCCTCTGCCTCTGAGCATTGTCAGTTCCTCCTGTAATGACCTAAACTGAAGCTCTGAATCCCTGGACCTTCTCTGCTGCTCTACAAGTTCAAGTCTAAGATTTGCCACCTCTGCCTCTGCCTTAGGATCAGGTCGAATGATCTCACGCACTTTCTCCTGAATGATGACCCTCGACTTCTCTTCCTCCAGACTGGTAACCTTGCGCTGAATGTCTGTTTTCTCTCTATACAAGGAGCTGCGCTTTGTTTTCTCATCTTCGTACTGTCTTCTAAGGTTCTCTACCTCTCTCTCCAATGCCATATCTTTCTCAACTTTCAAGACCTCTTTGATGGTGATCTTCTCTTCGGCCATTGCCTTTTCCTTTTCAAGTCGCCGTAGTTTCTCCTGCAAGAATCGAAGCTCATCCTCAAGTTCTTGTCTGCCATCTAGCTCCTTTTGTTTTCTATCGAGCAGCAATCTGTACTCACTCTCTAGTTGAGGGTCATTTTGAACCTTAAAAACTTCCTCCTCCCTGATGATCTCCTGCTCTCTGTTTTTCTCCTCTGCAAGAATAGTCACTTGCCTTCGAATCTGAGTGATTTCATTTTCTCTGATGATTTTTTGCCTCTTAACCTCCTCTAGCTCCTCTCTTAGTCTCCTCAGCTCCTCTTCCTGCACCCTGTCTTTCTCAATCCGGAGCACCTCTTTGACTGTATACTGCTGAGCCCCTTCTTTCATTTCGGTCTCGATCCCGCGTAGCTTAACACGGAGGGTCTCAAGATCATTCTCCAAGATACGAGTGGTCCTGCTTTCTTCCAAGAGCTTCTGCTGGACCTTGTGATATTCTTCATCCAGCTGAGGATCAGGCACCTTTTTGATGACCTCATTCTTGATAATTGTATCCTGTGGTTTTTGGCCCTCCAGTGAATAAATGTCACCCTGGATGGATTGGATTTCCCTTTCCAGTTGTTCTCTACGTTGGGTTTCTTCCTGAAGCTGTTTTTTTATTCTCCAGGGCTCTTCTCCCGGTGCTGATGATCTCACAGTCTGGATTTCTTGCCTGATTACTGAAACCTCTGGTTGCTGAAAATAATTATTAAACAGAACAAAGGATTATAGACATCCTTTTATACTAATGTAAGTCTATGATTTTTTGCATAAACTTCATTTGGTAATACGATGTACCTGGTTAAGCAGACTTTGGGCAAACTCTAAGTTCTGCAATCTCTGTTTGTTCACAGCATTCACTTCAGTAAATTTGGCCTCAATAGCAGATTCCTGTTGAACATAAAAATAATGTTTAACGTTATCAAGTTGAAACTGTTTATCTTAAATACAAAAAAAGCTAAAAAGGATTAAATTACTTGATACAGAAAACCAGTTTATGAACAACAATCACCTCTCTGTTCACTTTCATAGCAGGAGACTCGAGTCTGGTCCTTTTGTATGTCTGAGGCACCAAACCATCTTCAAGATCCAGAACAGCTTTAAACCTTTCAGTCTCATTTTCATAGTCCTGAAAGCAGTGACACAAAACATAATTTTTTTTTGCATACGCAAGATCATAATTCATTTGAATTAATATTGTCATACCTTGACTGAATTCTGATAAAGCTGTGCATTTTTTGATACACTGTTCAGGTCCGATTCCTTTCTTGCGATGTCAGACAGCAGACTCTGTGCATTTCAAAAATAGTTTGGGTAAATTAATCGAATTTCACACTAAAACAACTACAATGTTGGGTCTGGGTAGCTCAAGACTTACCCTTTGATTTTTCAGTTTGGTTTCAACTTGTCGGATATCATCGGTTTCGCGTGGCTCATAGTTTGGCATTCGGGAAAGCCAGCTGTTGAGGTTGTCATAATCGTTGTGGTAGTTTGAAAAAGCCACTTTGGCTCTTTGCAGACATTGTGATCTGTAAAATCGAAATGTTGAAAATCATTAAATTTGATCATGTGTGATGCATTCGATTTGTATGCTCTCAATAGAAAAAAATTAAAATGCATTTGTCTAAATACTCATGGATGTTAGCATGGTCAAATAAGGAAGCAATAATAATAAATAACACTAAATATGTGGGGACAGATTTAAAGATTTTAATGCACTCCTAAATAATTTAATTCTGGTGTATTTATTTGATGTAATTTTTACTCTATTCTCTGCAATATACTTTTCTTAATATTTTTAAATCATTTAATCATTTAATATTTTAATATGTACGTTTTTAACTCTGTGTTACATCTGTACTCATTGTAAGCTGATTTGATTGTTACTTCCATTTAAAATAAACTTCAGCTTACCTTGCATCAATCTGTCTGTTCAAGTTGTCAAAGCGCTTATTAAGTTTCTGAACATCGGCCTCCTGCCTCTCAATATCAGGACAGTGCTCTTGCACTTTGGCAGCCATGTTGTTGCAGCTGGACTTGGCAGCTCTCAGGTTCTGCTCGGTCTCTGTGAGGATAGCTCTTTTTGACCTCAACTCAGATGCCATATCCTGTATACAGAATGCATAAGACGTGTGCATAAGAAGCCTTCAGAAATACATGGGTAGTTGACGAATAAGTCGTACATGTGCCCCATGGTGTAATAAAATTGAGTAAATAAACTGTTCATGTTTTATATTAATAATATTTATATTCATCATATAAAACAGAGACTTATCTTCATCGTTTGTTTGTTTTTTCTAAATTTTAGCTGTCACACCATAGGACAAATTTGCATATTAGTCTGTCAACTACCCATATCCAAGAGCCAAAAATATAATAGGTTTAGAATCTTACCCCCAATTCGCTCTGAGTCTTATCCAGTGAACTGAGATCAGATGGGGCGACCTCCTCTCTTGCCAGTTTGTTTTCATAGGTGGACAGTACATTTTTGCCATTCTGCAAAGAAGTCTCCAGGCTATGGGAATTCTGAAGTCTACAAACACAAAAAGTTTTGGCATAAAAATTCCAGCGGACAATTACCATGATTTTATTTCTTGAAACGTGTATGAGGGGAAATGTACGCATACTTTTCGTCTGCACACTTCAGCAGCAAATCGACTTTGTTATATTTGTTGTTTGCCTCATCCACCTTGGAATATAGCTGTGGGGCACTTGCACATTTTGGAGTTGATTTGAGGAAAGTCTCGGCCTCCCTTATTTTTGTGGACTTTTCTGGCTCGATCTTACGAACAGCTGACGTGATGTCCTGCAACAACAGATTAGGCTTTTATTAAAACTTAATTTCTGTATATTTAGTGATACAAACATAAAATTATATAATTTTTGCCATTTAAATCAGAACATGAAGCAATGCTCAGTAATTAAACCTCGGATTCACTAAACTAGGATTTACTGCTAGCTAGGACTTAAAGCGGAGATAACATACTATTTCATACATTCTGACTTCTTTACACTGGTTAACGTGCTGGCTTCTCAAGCTTAACATGGTCAACTTTTCAAAAAACGAATTGAACGTATGACGTAGTAGCTACTTCTGTGCTCGATACACTTTACAAGGGTCCGTACAGGTTCTGAAAGTCTTTTCCGGACATGGATTCTTGTACATTCATACACATGAACTTTGATATATTAAAGTCCTCATAATCTTCAATTAAAATCTGAAAATGCATTTCCACCCTCAAATGACTATTCATCTCAAATGATGTGCAAAATGCAACTGTTTATATACATCCAATCAATTCGCAGTGGAAAACACAAGCCACGCCCACCAATTGTCTCCTTTGAAATTCCTTTTCACTTGTAAATGTGTCAGAATATGGAAGTAAAACGATCGCAACTTACGGTTCACAGGGACTTTTAACTAAATAATTAATATGAATTATTAAAACATCAAACTTTGTACCCTCATGTCCTGTAGCCTATCAGCGCTGTCCTGCACAGGGCGCGTCTGCTCCAGTGGGGGGCGCACTTGAGTGTAAATGGCCTTCTCTTGCTTATTCAGATCACCAATCACTTTATCCAGTCCTGCCATCAGCTGACGGCACTGCTGCTCTTGTTTATCTACAAATAGGCACATATAGCAGTTGCGTTAAAGAGCTCTGCATCGAAATGTTTTATAATGTAAGAGAGAAGACACTGAATCTGTCTGAGCAATTACTATATTAAAAGTCATTACACGTTTCATTGATTACGTACTATAAAGCAATATTATTATAGTCTTATGTGTACATAAGGTTTGTGGTGTCTGTCTTAAAATAGCAAGTAGTTGTTTGTGAAGAATGATAATCATTTTGGGTTGATCAACCAAGAACAAAAACTCGACAAACCTTGACCGCTTGTACTCTCTCTCCTCAGCTCTCCCAGCCGTGTCTGTAATCCATTTTTGCTGCTGGCCACTCTCTGTTTAATGCCTTTGTGCTGGTTTATCAGACTGCGGGGAAAATATTGTTTTTCATATTGAAACAAGATAACAATGTTGCTGCGATTGGGAATGAACGCAGATGAGGACCCACCTCTCAGCGGTGGACACGGCATCGGGGTCAGTGGGCGGGATAATGAAACACACTCCTGGAACACTCATGGTGCAGCCGCTTGAATCCTTCACGTCCCATTTGGGCCCATTGTTCCTGAGCAGGGTGTAGCGCTCTCCTCGCAAAATTGAGCCCTGTGTCGTGCAAAAAAAGTAAAGTGAGCTCTGTGGCGACGTGATATTACCGTCCCCCTCCCAAAAAAACATGAATTCTTTAAATAAATGTGAAATCCGTACAGAATCCTATATGCACGTCTCTAGAGGTTTAAACGAAATGGATAATTTGCTCGTCTTAAGGATTGAAATACATTAGATGGGGAATCCGAAACCCAGAGTGTAACATTTCCCTGTGCTTACTCATGATAATAGATGATATTTCTGTGGCTGGAATTAGCAGAGCTCTAAGCCGCATGCAAAAAGTGAGGGAGCTGAAAGCCTGTACCTCATTAGTCTCGTATTCACACAGAGCCTCGATAGGGAGAAGTTTCTGCTGAGTCTCTCTGCGGTACTTCAGAGGGAGAACCTGCAGGCTGCGCTTCTGAAGTCCTGCGAGACGCTCGTCGAAATGATCCATCGCCTTCGCCTGGTCCTGCCATTACAAATACAGAGTCCCTTAGATACTAAAGACGCCTTTAATTCACTCATCATTTAACACAGCACGCACAATGTAATACGAAATATTGAAAACTTCAGAAATGCACAAGGCACAAACAAGAACGATGTATTTACATCCAGCTCTGTGATCAGGCCCTCAATCTGGTACATGTCTTTAAACTCAGGGTTATACTTCTGGTTGACCTCGGTTTCCAGGCGCTTCAGTAAATCATTCGTGTCTCGAGCATCCTTGTGGAACTGGAATATAAAAAGGAGCTTGTGAACAAGACCGCAAGCAAATAGGAGACAGTTATGTTTCTGTATTTATATCATGATATGTGGGAGACTGACTTTGTGATATTCATCCATGTTCTTGAGGTGATTCTCTTCGCAGATGAGCAAATTGAGATATTCCTTCCAATCTGCGTGAACGGCCTCCGTGTGCGCCTAAAAATAACACGAAGGTGTTACACTGTATTTTGCAATAGTATACCATTAGATCAATGCACACTTTGTTATTTCTATTTGAAAATCCAAACTTAGACTGCAATATGAAGTATACATTAAACTGATACAATCATGATAGTGATACAATATCACCAGCTATTTTACTAAACATGAAGCTATTTATATAAAACATACTAAAAATTACCTTTCAATGCTCTTTTAACCATTTTACATTTAATAGTAACTAACAGTAACTGTGATGATTCATGATATAGAGCAAATGGCTTGTAATAGTACCCCAATGGCGTTTTTCCCTGGGTGATTCTGCTCGATTAGCTGCTCTCCATCTTCATTCAGCTGGGTGATGGTTTTCTCCTTTGACTCTAGACACTTGCTGATGAAGTTCTGTTGACAATAACAAAGCGGATATGTAGTAAATGTTATATGTAGTTAATATAGTACTTATTGATGTTACATCACTGTAAAACTTTTCAACTTTTCAACTGGTTCAAAAGCTGCTTTTAATTTTTAAGTTGAATCAACTGAAGTCATGTGAACTTAAATGATATTCAACTGACATAAATCTAGTTTTATTTTTTATTACTTCATCATGTTATGTGAAATACAACTAGATTTATTCATTTTTTCTAAAAGTTTAAACTTATATCCGGGTTTCACAACATGATATTCTTGCACAAAACATTCCATCATTGTTGAAAAATGTAATAAATAAATCTTTAATCTTTCTTATTTTGTGTTTTCCTTTTATGGCCAATGATTTGTACTTAAAATACGATTGTGGGAAGACAGAGGGAATGTGTGACCATTGTGGCTCTGTAGGCAAAGGGATAGTTCACCCTAACATGAAAATTCTGTCATCATTTACAGATTGTTCCAAACCAGTATACATTTCTTTGTTCGGCTAAACACAAAGGAAGATATTTGGATTAATGCCGATCTCCGCAAGAGACCTGTTTGGTTAGTGACATTCTTCCAGATTTTTTGGGTAAACTATCACTTTAAAAGGATCCATTATCAACAGTGACTATATTGGAGTGTCAACCAGATACTAGCACTGAATAATATACAATATTATCATATGTGTGGTGTTAACACTATATCGATAACCATGGTTATTGTCAGCACTGGTATATTGTGACACCCCAATTTTTTACCACGAAAGCAAAACACATGTACAAGGGTTCCCCCATACAGCAGTTAATCTGCTGGTCAAACGTCCTCGCGTGCATCTGGTGGTGCCGCATATTTGCAGTATGAATACTCATTAACAGTATGCAAATCATTACACATGTCTGAGCCTTGCCTCGTACTGCCTCTTTCGGGAGGGATAGTCCAGGTTGTTATTGCTCCAATCATATGTGATCCGCTCCTCTGCTTGCTGGTCCATCCAGTAGAGCTCGTTGGTGCAGCGCTGCATGTAATCTCTCAGACTGAGCAGGTTCTTCTGACGTGCGGTTGAAGCCGCCTGAGAGGAACAGATGAAAGAGAACTTCAATAAATCACCAGCTCTAACTGTGAGACGATGATATTACGGAGCACTTGGATAAAACCTATGGTGTTTTAAACATCAGTGCACCACCAGGGTGAAAATCAATGAGGGAATTGTTCAGACTTGCCAGTAGTTTGTTGTACTTTGCCTGCTGTCCGTCACTGCCCTGTTAAGCAAGAGGATGAGTCATAGATGTCAAACATTTTGTATTTTACAGAAATGCATTTAAAAACAATAAGTAACAAATATACCCTGTCTCCATTGATATACGGAGCCAATGCCTCCACTTCGCTGTGGAAAATGTTGTGCTCCTCCACTTCATTTTCGATGGTTGGTATGTCCTGTCCGAATCCTTTGTTGTTCAGATTCGCCTGCATCCAAACATTTTTGTACGTGAATCATGTGCTTTATGAATAATGCTTGTGAATCATTCTGAGTTAGAGCCAAAAGAATGTGTGGTTACCCACCTGTTTTTCATCAATCACTTTCCCCCAGTTGACAGTGGGAACTTGCTCCGATCTTGTGACATTGTAGATGCGATCGTACTCCTCGCGAAGCTTCTTTACACGCACACGGAGCTGCTTCATACTGTTCCATTGAAGAGAAAAACATCGAGTTTTATATTCACACTGATGTTTTGACTGTTTTTATTAGGAATTGGTGGACACATTTCTGATAAACATGAGCTCAGAGAGTCAGAGATACTCACTCTTTATCGATCATCTCAGCCTGAGGGTGCCTTAAACGTGTGGCTTGGACTGCATCATCATCCAGACCATTCAGTAGCTCCAGTGAGTTCAGGATCCTTTTGTTGGTGTCCTCCTGGTACAGGGGCGGCTTGCCTTCATTGATTTTCTTAATGTCCTAAAAGCATCGATTATCCACAGATTTTCGTTATTGAAAGACTTTAGTTTTACCTACATTCTAACAAACCCTGACTTAAAGGTACAGGGACAGAAAGGGTCAGTTATTCTTGTAGTCTGGCTTGTATTGAATTTGTAACCCAGATCTGTACTTACCCTGTTGAGATTCTGTTCTGTCTCAAGAATGTTTTTCTCCACCTTGTCTGCATTCTTCTGCAACTTGTCAATCAGGGTGGCCAGATCAGTGTCAATTGGCCTGAGATTAATACAAATTAAAAGTACTTTGTTAGTTTAGGAATCTTGATGTGCAAGATTTTTGTAGGTATTTTGACAAAATACTGGCTTCTACTGGTGCAAAGGTTAATGGGCTGTTATAGTCATGTTTGACTATTTGTCAATGATATGCTTTCCTGTGGCTCAGTGGTTAACGCATGGAGTTAGCAACGGCAAATTCATTGGATCGATCCCAGGGATTGCATATAATTGGAAAAGAAAGTGTAGTATAATGCAAATGTAAGTCGCATTGGATAAAAGCATCTGCCAAATGCATAAATGTAAAATGTAAATGTTGACTGAGATGCTCTGAATATAGGACGTAGAATATAACAATTGATTTGGTGATAACGAGATAATAAAGAAACTTTTTTCAGGTCTGATCTTAATAATGTCTTTCTTTTGATAGTTTACCCAAAAATGAAAAATTCTGTCAACATTTAAACACCCTCAATTTCAAACCTGTGTAAATGTATTTGTTCTGCTAAACACAAAGGAAGATATTTGGAAGAATGTCAGTAACCTAAAATATCTCATCCCCCATTAACTGCCATAGTAGGGAAAATAAATACTATGGGAGACAATGGGGGATGAGATCTGTTTGGTTACTGACATTCTTCCAAATATCATCTTTTGTAAATGGTGACAGACTTTTCATTTTTAGGTGAACTTTGCCTTTAATACAAACTTTAAAAATGTAGTTATGCTGAAATCTAATGTGTCACGGTAGATTAAGTCATATAATGTCTGACTCAATAAAAACAGGCACTTTCGATTTTACCACGTGAATCACATTTTCCTAGATTATTGGGCAAAACAGATTTACAGTGTGGAAACAGGAAAGCATTCTTAAAATTTGGGGGAAACCTGCTATTTTACAGTATTGGGCAGACATGACTCACCATGAAAATAATCTGCACAATTTGGCCATATTTTCCTTAAATATGAAATATTATTTTACATTCATAATTAAACATGTTGATGTAAATATATTGTCATCATCTTAAAGACAGAACACAACGCAGATTTACATGAGGTTAAAAAACAAAATAACAGCAAAACTCAAAACAATTTCTTACACGTTTACATATTTAGAGTGAGATATGTAAAGGAGTTTATTTACACTGAGAAAATTGTTTTAATGAGGGTGTTTGAAACCTGAACAGGTCTAACAGGTTACACTATACCTGTACAACCATACATGTGCGCTTTGTAAGAAGGTTAGAAAGACTTTCGGTCTCATTGCTTTCAATATTCCTGTACCGTGAAACACACCATAATGTTGTCAAAGCATGATTATGTAAAAAAATATTAAATATGTCAAATCAAAGCAACAAATACATTTTAGCAATGTAATGCACAAATTGTTCCACAGATGTGAAATGGCCTGGTTTTTACAATACAGACCGTGGACTAGTGAATAAAATGTCACATCCAGCTGTCAAGAGATATCATTCAATCTGATTTAATAGTTCTGGGTGTGGTTTGTAATCACTTCATTCTTGCTACCCTGCTCCGCTCCCTGCCACGGGTGTTTCCTTATCCGCGAATAAGTTAAGCAAATATAAAAATACATTTGAATACACATATCAGAAATCAGCTGGGGAGTCTGGACCTTTTTAAAGAACAGTGCTCCTCTAAGAATTTGTACATTTGCAACACACCGCCCATATCTCGCCTTGCCTTGTTTCTGTCACAAGCAAAAGTCGACAAACAAGTCAGAAAGCTTGACACGTTTGACACTGCGCGACACAATGTATGTGGTGCAAATAAAGAACACCCAAGGATGACCTAAACACAAAACTATGTATTTGGGTGAAGATCTTTTTTCTCTACATCTGTAACCAATAAAGAAAAACCAAAATCTGAGACCATAGAGTACAATTCTCTATAGTTTACTATAAACTATTTTGTGCTGCTAACAGTAAATCTGTGGCCACCACTGAGACCTGTAACTGCTGGAAGAAAGCTCAAGGCTATACTCATCTGTCAAACCAGCAGTAAGCTTGTTTGAACTTGAACTTATCAAAGCGATTTCACTCTTCTATGACATTTAAACCTTAATACTGAATCTTTTTGTCTCATTGTTCTGATGCAGTGGTTCGGTTGCAATAAAACAAACCAAAGTGTTTTGAAGAGCTTAATATAACTATAATACTATTTCTCTCTGCCTGTTAAATGCATTCTTAGGTTACACTAATGCAATTTGACACAATGTGGTAGTTTACTCAAATCTCGACTTTCCTGACTCTCTTTCCTGAATTGTGGAAACGTAGCGTGTCTAAACTTAAAAGTCGGCATGAAGGTTATCTATGTGTTTATTAGAGACGAGGGTCTTCCCGTTCATCATCTCTACACACACTCCCTGAGCAAAAGCCGGATAAAACCAATAACCATAGGCAATGCGTCATATTTTTGTACGCATGTTTTGAATGTGTCACCAGAAAAGCAGTGTCGCGAGACCACCCTAATGTTAAACATGCAGTGAACGCAATGCGTATTTAAAGCAGGGGAAAGTTATCCAACCTGTTACAGCTCCTTGCGCCACACCCTTACTACAACCACCTCGAGCTGACACTAAACAAATGCGCAAAGAAAAGTTTGACGTTTTGTTAAAGTTTGTAAATACGACGTGTGATAAAAAAAGTATCATTCAGTAAATATAATTCCGCGACATTCACAATCGAGCACACTCACACAAGTACAATAATAAAGAGGATTATGTATCCGGTTGGCACCGACCTTTTATCCATGACGATCACATTGTTCTTTGACTTTTTCTTGCTGAACATGTTGACAGTTGCGGAGATGCTCCAACGCCCGTCTGTAAAGATGGCACAGTATAGGTTCCCCTCTGGAGGATTTCACTCAACTACCCGAAGCGTCTTACAGGACAGGTAGCCTACAGCTCACATACAACGCCCACAACGACAGATCAGCTGCCCTCCCACAAACATGAGCTCTCGCACCGTCCGTCAAGAGTAGTCCCTCAATAAAAACATCATCTGCAGTTAAAGTACGAGCTGGTGTCCGCCCCTCTCTGTGAAACATACCTGCAGCCTATCAAAACAGAGGCGTTGTCCCTTTCTCTTCCTTGTGTTGAGTTTCATGCGCCTGCCAGAGAAACTGACAAGTTGACAGTTGTGATTATTTAGCCCGCAAAAATTTTGATCAACTACTTTTATATGTATCTATAAATAAATAAAAATGTCTCAGGTTAGACTAGGTAATGGAAGAAAACTGAACTCCAAATGAATAAAAACTATTTGACGTGTTAGCTATAGTCAACATGTGGGCATTTAGATAGCCAGTCTAGACTTTGTTTGGAATTTTGTAACATTGACACTCAGCACAAGAGTGACCAACAACTTGTACAGCAACAATACAGCAACAATATTGTACAGCGTTCCCTCATGTCCATTAACGTATCAGCCTGAAAATCTGTTTTAAGATGATCTCTGTTGCATCTAAAGGTCAAAACAGGGGTTCGTGCACACAGCAGCTAAGAAACATCTAAAGGGATCCTTCTTCGTAGCAGGGAAGTCATGGGAACAGGGTATTGTTGGATAACTAGAAACAATGAGTCATCAGGGGGTGTGTGCATATGTGTATTTTTTTTGTGTTTCAGTGTGTGTTTCTGAATGGAAGCAGATGGAAACAGCAGTACTGGTGTGGTTATCCCTCCCCTTCGATTCCATTCATATCGCTTGCCCTAGGCCCCACACTATATAAATAAAAAAGCCTTTTTTAATTCAACCGATGTCATGTGAACATTATAAGAGCCGTAAATGCACACACGACCATTAATGTAAAACATCAAGTGCTAACCTTGAATGTCCCAGAATGCATTTGACTTAAAGGGATAGTTAACCCAAACATGAAAATTATGTTATCATTTACTCTTGTGGTGTTCCAAAACTCTGTGATGTAGTTTCTTCTATGGAACTCAAAAGAAGACTGACCATCCCCATTTATTTGAAATGTATGTCAAAACGGCCAAATCACTGCCTATAAATAAAATATGAAAAAGCACAACATTGAGTAAACAGCAACAGAATTTGTCCCTGAAGGAAAACATGAAGGAAGCTTTAGACCTGAAAACCAGTGGTTACATGCACTGACCGCAAACCAAATGCAAATTAAAAAATAGGCAAATCTTCTAAAATGCGCATAAATCTCCCACCATGAACCTCAATACCAAAAATGTATGAAATGTGCATGCGCTAATGTGCTTTGGAGTACAGTACATATTGCAAATGTAAGTACAAAATATAAAATAACACATTTTTTATTTAACCATGTAAAATACAAGTAAATCAATTTACATTTGATGTTTAGGCAGATGATTTATCCAAAGCAACCTACTCCACTGTATATTTGATGATCAGCATGTGCGATCCCTTATGTCAAACATTTATTTTGCAAACCCAATGCTACACCAAGTGAGCTACAGAAATATCAAGTCATTCATTTTCTTTTAGTACTGTCCTTCAATGAAGAAAATGCAAATAGCTGCACAGCAATATGATATTTTCGCTTCTCCATGCCCAAAGATAAGACACAACTATAAAAGGCAAGAGTGATTTACATAGGAACACAGTCCATTCCAAAGGCTTAAACATTAACTTAAGTCAAAACCTCCCTTCTAGGTGGGATAATTTTGAGAACTAAATAAGTGTGATTGGGTTTCTCTTATAATTTACATTTGGATAATTTGAAGTCTCACTGATAGCCCCCAGAGTTCTTTTAAACCAAATATGATGGATCGAACCAGTATTGCCACATTCTATCTGCTTGACATGATCCAAAGTGAAAAGGGCAAGAAAAAATACTTTTTGTCATCATAGTACATGCAAATGAATAAGAAAGTGCATACATGGCTGATAATGAATACTGCTACAGTGTGTGTAAGATAAATATTCTCTCTGTGGGTTTCGGACCAGAACATTATGAAACAGGTGAAAGATAGGAATTCCCTTACACACCCATAGCAGAGGTGAGGTATGGAGGTTCAAAAGTCTTGACTGATGTCTGTGTTGTTGTGTGAGCAGAGTTTAGCGGCGAGACCTGTACTGCCAGATCTTAAGTGCTGACACAACACGGTGTAAGTTGGTTTCTTCACATTCTTTGGCCAGGATGGGCCTACTTGCATAGGGTGTGTTGAGTTCCAAAGCTGCAATGATGGTCTTGTGAGCAATCAGCCACGGTCCAATGGAATCTTTAGTGCTGTGGGGATACAAATGAAAGTTCATTCTCTAAAGGTTAGATTCTTGTCAGTAGTATGAGTTTGGTGTGAACCATGGGGTGTGTTCTACATCACACCGAGCATGTCACTTTGTGCAAGGTGCATAATCCAAACATTGGTGGAAAGACTAGGGTAGTCGTAGGAAATCTAGCAAAACTGATGGTTGCTCATGGCAGTTTCATGAACGAAGCATGCATGACATACCAAGGATAGCAAAGTCTCCAATAATGAACTACAGTAGACAAATTCATTATAAATTCTGAAATATACAGTACACATGAAACGTAAACATCCGAATGGAATCAAAATAGAAATAATATCCATGGAAATCACTATTATTCAGATTTCAGTTGAAAGAGGAGTGTCTGTTTTCTGGGTGTGAAGACTTTAAACTCAATGACAGGAGTGTCAGCACCTGCTTTGTTATATACACAAGAGCATTTTCTTACCACTGAAGGTGTGTTGCACAGTTTTCATGACTACATGCACCTCGAAAATGTACCAAGAAACAATGAAACACAAATATGCCAGCTATCCACTCAGGTATGCAAAGACATTGTCAGTGACAAAACAGCTTGTGTGTCTGTAAGGGGTAAGGTTCAGTCTAGAACCCCCTTCTTAACAGTTCTTTATCTTGACATGAGTGACATGAAGGTATCGTAGTGTCAACCTCCACCTGTATAGGTCAAAGAGAACCATTTACAACTGCTGTAAGCGCTGTTTTGACACATGTCCTTTTTGAGATTTAACGACACACTATCTGCACTATTCACTTCTAGGGTTTGTACTTTGTTTTTTTATTAAATAGCAGGCCCAGGTGGAATCTGCTGTATTTGGGCATGCCACGCCCCTTTTAATTTCTAAATATAACTGAACAATTTAAATATTTCTAAAAGTGTTTCAGAGTATTTCTCTCTAAAACCAGTGAATCAAACTGCTAGTGTATCAGCTCTATTTTTGTGTTGATTGTATTGAAGCATTTCATTTAAATGTGTTTGGGGTTATCATTCATTTCTTTACTGCATCTCCATGCTCTCCCGAAGCTCTTTTGGGCATCCAAAGGAGGTCCAGGGAACAACTGATTACTCTATGCTGAATCCTTCCTGAAAATGTGGATAATGCAGGAAGGCAAGGCTCAGTGAGTTTGAAAACCTCTCAAAGATCCTCTGACACATAGAACCGCCGTGTTTCTGCAATCCTGATATATCCAGGCCACAGTTCAACAAATCAGTCAGGCCCCAGTCCCCAATTCCCAGCCGGACATTTCGACAGAGCAATAATTATAAGCGGCCCTTGATAAATCACACTATTTATAGCTTCGGAAATCGCTTTTTATTGTCTTTGTGAAATTTCATTAGCTGGAGAAATCAGATAAGAATGTACGTCTGAAAGCAGCTGTCAGTGTAACACAAATTAAACAGTGGCATTGACTTATACAGGTGACAACCACACCCATGTCAAGCATGTGGAACCGGCTTGACTGGGTCGAACATTGCAGACATTACAGCCCCACCTACATTCTACAACGGGGAGTGTCTGATAAAATCTTGCTCTGTCCCAACTAGTTATTTATTTTTTATTAAAATAAATATATTTTTAGAGAACACATCACAGTACTGCCACGTCACTTCAGAATATCTGCATTGATCATGTATAGAACTATATATCTAATGTACTCGAATCAGATGGGAAAGGTACATTGATTTTATGGTAAGGAGTTTTGACTGAGAATGACTGTGAAAGTGAAGAAAAACTCACTGATCTACTATGCTATCTGAAATATGCTGCCACACCCGTTCACCCTCCGTTTCCTTACCTGTACACCTCACCTTGTGATCTCATTGAAAGTAATTCAAGCATTGCCGTCACCATTGTACTGAATGCCATAAAATGTCACTTTTCTTTCTTTGGAAGGTTAGACTGTAGGGCTACTTACAGGCCGGCCCGGTTCTAAACATTTGGAGACCCTAGGCAAAATATATGTTGGAGGCCACTCACAGCACCCCCATCCCTTAAAAAATGTTGAATAAAGAAGTATTTTGTTACACTTTAAAAATATAACAATTTTAAGTTCATTATATTATTCAAAAGTCTGTTAAAATTAAAAATTGCCCCATATAAAACTAAGGGCAGTCAGGATTACTTTTCCACTCTTTTGGATGAGTTTAGCCTACTGTACTGTATATATTTAAAATGTTGCTGCCTGTCTTGTCTGGTGGACAAGTGTACAGGGACTTTGTGTTCCACTTCAAAAGAAAGAAAGAATGAAAGACAATTTAGGCCAAACTAGGGGTTTCCTAAATCTTATTTCACCATTTGATTTAACTATCAGGTACTAGGTCTATTTAACAGTCCAGTAGCATTTTATCAAAGAGAGTGAATATTGTAAAAAAGAAACACTGCTTCTTCGCTGGATGATTTAAATAAACCAATTGATGTAAAGATACAAAACTTCTTTAGTCAAGAGCTGTTCATGATTTTGTATTTCGTTGTTTCATTAACATTGACAACAAAAACAGCAGCAGGTTTTTAGTCTTTACATTAGGGATAGTGTAATGCATCCAGTTGTTATCTGGTAAAAGATATATAGTCATGTAGATCCGACTGTTTACTTTCATTTAATAAAGAAATGTTTTCATGTGTTCTTGAAATAGCCTTGTATTTCACAGTAGGCTAAATAAGACGTGCAAAAAGACGATAGAGAACTTGCTTGTAGCCTTGCTGTGTATGAGAACTTCCGTCCCCACCTCCAAGCCTGAGGCTCTAGGCAACTGCCTGCTCTGCCCTGGCTACTTATAATACAGACAGAGTCTACCATTTCTGTGTAATGATAACATCAGGATAACACTTATGTGAAATAAAGTTAAGCATACAGCCACATGCAGCACAGTGACATTACATTATGAGTATAAGAGTGTCTGCAGCATGATGCAGCTTACATAGTACTGATGTCACACAGTAATAGCGTATGGAAGCAAATAAGAGACATAATGTTTTGAAATTTAACAGCCAATGAATACTTGAGTTTGAATTATTTTACTTTGGAAACCTTGTATCTGAATTTATTTGTTTCGAATTTACCTCTATGAAATTTAAATATGAAAATTCTTGATTTCCATTTTAAAAACTTGAATTTAATGCTCACAAATTCAGATACAAAACAAAATCAACTTACAGAATTTCAGATAAAATACATTCAGGTTGATCAAATTCGATTGCTCTTATTCAGATCTAAAATTTCAAGTTAATATTTTTCAAAGAAAACATATGTCTAATTCGACTGCTCAAATTCAGATCGAAAAATTCAAGTTAAATATTCACATGGTAACATCCGGGCTACCCAGGATAGGAAAAACAGTTGAGCCCAGAGCCCGTCTGCAATTGAACCGAACCATTGAACCGAACCATTGAACAGAACCAATGAACCGAACCATTGAACCGAACAATTGAACCGAACCAATGAACCGAACCAATGAACCGACGTCGGGCGGCCTATCAGAGCACGTCAACCTGACTGTCTGTCATGATCCAAGAAGAGGCAAAGTCACGTATATTAAACCTGTAAAGAAGATGACTTCTTATGGCAAGCCGTTTTGACATAAAAACCTTGGGTTTGACTATCCATAAAATATATTTTAGATAGTTTTAATTGTATTTCGACGAGTCATAATTGTAATTTCACTAGTCAAATTGATAATTAGAGATATCTGCAATTATAATTGCGCTAGTAAGAAATATGATTCGAGATATCTGTAAATATGTTTTGACTAGTCAAAACTCTATTTTAGATATCTGTAATGACCTCATAGATATCTAAAATTATCGCGTCACAAATACGCAAAGTATTTAAAGATATCTCTAATTCAGTTTCGACTAGTCTCAATTATATTTTAAGATATCTGAATCGTGCCTGCTCCTAGTCGAATCTGCTGTTGTGTGACGTGCTACTTAATCTCCTCAGCTCCCCCCCACGCCAAAACCAAAAGCGCAACGGCTAATGCTATCACCTTGGCTTCATCGGAACACAGCAAAGGAGACAACAGGCTAGTTTTTAAACGGATGTCAATGGGTTTTGTTCGCTTTTACGCTTTCTCCAGTTGGATGTCTTAAAGACCCTTCGATCTAACTAAAATAAGGGTTTCTTATCTATGCCAGAGCCCCTCCTAATACCTAGTGCTAACGGCTAACAACAGTAGACAGCGTTTGTAACTTGTCAAGGAGAGAAAAGAACTGAATGAAGTACTTTAGGGATTATTAAATAATATATGGAGGCAGTCATGTATGCATAGCGCTGAGATTTTAATTGCAGTCATGTTACAAAGCAGACCAAACAATGTGTAATGTTCAATAAAGACAAAGATCAGCAAACTGCTCGTTTTGTTGTAATTTATTTTTTATATATTTTTTGAATAGACATGAGTGAAAAACAATTGAATTATATACCAAAACGTAAAAAAGTACAAATAAGCACGTGATGGACAAGAATGTTGCATATATGGCACTTCAATCATGACCTGCTGGCACTGAGATCCGAATCAGCAAATTTCTGATCACAAGTCCAACGCTCTAACCACTAGGCCACAGACACCTATACAGATGTCTCGTTCTCGCTTCTCAGGCAACCGAGGTTACGAAAGTAACCGGAGAAGTTTTCCTGCTGGCTATAACGTGTTGCCTAGCAGACTTACCTACATAGAGAGACGAGTCACACAACAAACCATAGCTAACAGTTATGTGTTCCAAAAAAATAATCAGCAACAACATACTTTTGTTCTGTCGAGTCTGATTGTACATAAACAGCAAACTACCGGATCGCCTTCGTTTTCCCTAGAAGTCATCTTCTTTACAGGTTTAATATACGTGACTTTGCCTCTTCTTGGATCATGACAGACAGTCAGGTTGACGTGCTCTGATAGGCCGCCCGACGTCTGTTCATTGGTTCGGTTCAATGGTTCGGTTCAATTGCAGACGGGCTCTGGGCTCAAATGTTTTTCCTATCCTGGGTAGCCCGGATGTTACCATGTGAATATTTAACTTGAATTTTTCGATCTGAATTTGAGCAGTCGAATTAGACATATGTTTTCTTTAAAAAAAATTTACTTGAAATTTTAGATCTGAATAAGAGCAATCGAATTTGATCAACCTGAATGTATTTTATCTGAAATTCTGTAAGTTGATTTTGTTTTGTATCTGAATTTGTGAGCATTAAATTCAAGTTTTTAAAATGGAAATCAAGAATTTTCATATTTAAATTTCATAGAGGTAAATTCGAAACAAATAAATTCAGATACAAGGTTTCCAAAGTAAAATAATTCAAACTCAAGTATTCATTGGCTATTAAATTTCAAAACATTATGTCTCTTTTCTGCTTCCATAATAGCGCCTCTAAAGGTGAATGGATGCCCTTTGCTCTGACGTTTCCAAACTTGGTCACTAGAGGGAGACATTTCCATTGACGGAGACACGAAAAGCTGCGTAATTCAGTTTACTGATTAACAGGCTAACAAATAACAACTTCTTCATAATACATCATTTAAAAACACAATGATGTGTGTTTAGAGCTACAGATCAACTTATTCAGGCCCACTGAAGGGAAAGAATAATTAGTTGTAGATAAGTCTGTGCTTTTTGATTGTATAAATGTTGCAGCATCAGTGAAACATTGTTGCTGTTGTTTTGCCATGTCTCTGATAAAAAAATTTTGATTCCAGAATATTGTTAAAGCTTTTATACCATAAAGTAAATTAAAGTATATACAAACATTAAAGAAAAAACTTATCAGGGACCTGATGTCCTTTATTATTGGCTGTCAATATATTTAATAATTGAATAAATATTTGTAAAATGAAGCATAATAAATTGGTAATCTATAATCTTATTGAATGCTTTTTATATATTGAAAAATATAAGCACTTCATTCCGACATTTAGTAAATGTATTATATTGCATTCAATTTCCCAGATAGGTAATTTTTGTTTGGTTTAGTTCGCATGTAGTTTCATTATGTTTTTGGTAAAGGTGGAATCCTTAAAAATGGCTTAAAATACTCTGTGATTCTAAAAGACAAAAATATAACCAGAACTCTTCCTTAATTTGCTTAAATGTATAACTTGTTTTGTAATTCTGTTTCCTTGCATTCGTCCAATCCTTTTAACCGGGAATGTAAATGTTTGTGCTTAGACAATGTTTTTTGATTATCAAGTCACTCCAAACGCACTAAACTAAGGCTCACTGTAGACAGGGTTGAATATCAAGAAGGACTACAGGGACATATATTTGTATTGCAAACAAATGTCTACGTAAGGAAATTGGAAACCCCCAAGTGTTTAGACTGCAGTCTCTTAGGACAGGTCAACAGCCAGAATATCCTTTACAGTTACCTGAAGCGGAATGGTCATGACCGGGCTTGACCTTGTCTCATTGTACAAACAAGACAGCTTTAAACTCACATCCAATCTGCATGTAAAATGTGTTTAAAATCGTAACCTGCCCCAGACAGCTGGGCAACTTTTGGACACTGCACGATGCACAAAAACGACATCCTGTTTTTAGAGAGTATTAGTACATAAACAGACATCGATTTCAAGAAAAGTCAAAGTAATGTGACCAGAGGGCTGTCGACAAGATTCCGTCTAACAGACGGCCAGGTCAGCGTGAAAACCACGTGCCTTCCAGATTAGAAACTGGCAGTCTCGCCTGGCAGATGCTGTATGATTGATTTAATACTGAATGAATGCTGACTCTTGAACGTGCGCAACAAGGGAGGCTGAGAAGCGGAGATGTGACATGAAATCGCGCTGATGTGTCTGATCTGATGCAAATCATTGGAGGCGACGTTTAATTCCATTAAAGAGGATTCGGAGCTCAATATTTCGACCTAAACGTTTGTGTTGGATGCAATGTCCTATCTGAACCCACGAGGGAGAGATCTCGAGCGTTTCGATGGTCTTTCACTCATTTACTGGTAAGATCTTCTTATATACGGTTGTAGAGCGCATCGTCCTTCCAACGTTTTTATTGAACACGTTCTGGCTGCGCTCTTACATATTTCAATGATTCAGTTGTAGTGACACGTATTGAACTTCTTTTTAAAATAAACTTGCTTGTTGAAAAGTGAAATAAAGTTTTTGGGGAAAGCATACAGCATACGCTACGGTAGGCGACTGTTAGCCGAGTAAACAGCACGTTCGGTCTCTAACGAGCATCTAAAACAGATCATTAGCATTAGACATTTTTAAGTATATACACTAATACATTTAAGGAGGCTACATCATGACTTAATATGGGCGCGTTTTAGTACGCTTGCTGGTACTCAAATGGTATTAAGAAAAGATCAATAAAAAGACAAACTGGTTGTTCTCGTGCTCAGCTTTTAAAGAGATGCTTCACGAGTTTGAGTCTTGAGTATTTTCCAAATATTTGTAACATTTAAACACATTTCTTGAAAATATGCTCATGTCGCCATTGCATTAGTGATATTCGACGCACATCGTAGCACGCGCATCATAACGGGTGAGAGTGACAGGTGGAATAAACGTGTTTTCTTGAATATTAAACCCTTGATGGCTCAATTGTATTAATTGGGTAAAGCTTCCTAATGTCGTATGTACCTGTATCTGCCCAGTGATGTGCTTTATTTAGAGTTTGAGGACGAGGACTTTAGCAGACTGTTGGGAAGAGTCAGATGAGGCTACTTGGGGTGGCAGCGAAGTGTTGCTTGACCCCATATAGGAGTTGCTGGGATAGGAACACAACGGCAGTTTATGGGAGGATGACCGGTATCTACGGGAGTTATAATAATACGATGAATCTCGGTTTGTGAAAGTAAAATTGGGATTTTGACTAGTCAAGCTCTTGCTGCTATTTTTAAATGATACATTTTATGATATATGTAATATACATATAAATGAACAAATTTGCCATGACTGTGTATCGGCTTTTAGGGCATCATAAATAATTCAACTTCATAGTATTATAGAAAGTATAAATTAAACAGGGTATGAACACTGATCTTTGAAAAATTGTCAAGTGCTTCAACATGTTTTATTTGTGACAGCTCAGTATTTTATGCAGTATATCAGTGGCAAAGTGATACAAATGTGAGATATCTATATACTATTTTCTCATATATTTACATTTAACATATAAGCCTACGGTATTGTATATTATCTAATGTTAATTATATACAATATTTTGATTCATTGCCTTTTTTGATTATTGCTTTGTGGGCTATTTATATGAGTAATGTGCATGTGAGTAATATGAAATCACTTTACTCACTTAAAATTGACTATGGCACATACAGATTCTTGTGTGATTTAATGATATATGAAGTCACCCTCCAAAACCTGTGATATTGTGCCATAAATATACGTAATACAACATTATAATTATTTTAATAGTGATTTGTTTAGTGATCAGAAAGTCACCTGTGCGAAAGGCATTTCACAAGCAGGCACATCATGTCCCTGTCCTCTGAACATTGTGGATTTTCACTGCTTTTGCATTTTGAAATTGTTTCATTTCTATTGGCTTGGATTTCAACTTGAAACAAATTTAGACCCATCCCAGAAGGATAAGTGGGATATGACACCTGAACGCTAAAGGTTTGCTTTCCCTTTTTTGTCTAGACATGACTGAGGCAACAGATACGTTTTTTGGTACATTAGTCCCATTGCAAATTTTTGACTTTGGATTTTAATAGAAAACATTCAACTGCAGCAGTCTGTGACTGATCATCATCAGTGGATTAAAAACGCTTTTATGCACTCAATGTGCCTGTTGAAGTAAGATGAATGCGAACAGTGATCTGGCTTCTGTAAATAATGTGTTCATCATTTACATAGTTCACTTCTTTGATTTATACAAGCAACAGTATAGAAGAGCAGTTCATGAATTGAATTAAGACTAATGCATCGGTTCGGTTTAATTCAGATGTTTCCGATTGTAGGAAAACCTTCCATCGCATGAGATCGGCTGCATGCTAAATTCAAAATCAATGTATGTCACAGCAACAATTTTCTTTATCCCTTGGTTTGACCCTCAGGGTCTAGACATAAAGACCTGTCACTTTAAAGGTCCAGTGCATGAAATTTAGCGGGCATCCAGCAGTGAGGTTGCAAATTGCAACCAACGGCTTACTCTTCCCCTGCCTGTCACGGTGTGTGGACAGAACCCAAACGCAGGCAGCAGAGTTAAATAATAAAAACTTTATTTAAACAAAAGACCCTCGATGGGGAGAACATGAACTAAAACAAGACAAAAGTGTAAACTAAAACTTCCCACATGGGGAACAAAACAAACAAAGTCCTTTGAATAATAAATCAACAAAATCCACAAACTTAGAACAGGAACAAACACGATAATCCATAGACAGGAATACTCCAACAAGGTGACGTGAGGAGGTACGATAATGACAAAATGACAATGAACCGACAAGGAACAGAGGGAAAACTGGGGCTGATAAAGGGAAACACTAACAAGGACAGATGACACAGGGAGAGTGGCCACAGGTGACATGGATAAAACACTAAGGGAAAGCTAACAGGAGGATAGCACGAGGCAGGTGAGGGGACTGAAACACTAAGGGAAAGATGGATCAGGGCTGGAGACAAGACTAACACTAATGGACTGCAAACAGGGAAACAAGGGGGCGGGGCTAAAGGACGTGACACCGGAGAGAGAGCATGGCTTCTCAAACCAAAACAATGCTCTTTCTCCACACAAAACACATGGGACTGACATGATCCTGCCACAAGACTCGAAAACCAAGACAAGGAGAGGCAGGATCATGACACTGCCTTTCGAATGACTGAGGCAGCTGACACGGAAAAAAAAGATGTTGGCACGATTTTCCTTCTTTGATGAAGGAAGAAGTTTGTCTGTTAAGGGCTACTGTAGAAACAACATGATGAATTCCATGCAAGGGGATGAAGATATTATGTATATAATATTGCATTTCTGTCAATAGATCCTACAAAAATTACACACAGCAGCTTAAATTTACATATTTACATGCTTTAGTAGAGAGCTGCTCACCCATAACCTGGCCTGGTCTTGGCTAATTAATATGGCTACTTGGATTGCATAACACTGAAGACACTTAATCTGTTTTTATATTGTATTACAACTCATAACAAATATTTATCTGCAATTATTACATATATTTTTTTTGCTTACTTCAGTTCTAATCTGCCCCGTTTTTGTTAATCCTGAATGAGAATGAGGTCTTGGATAGTTAAGCAGTTTGTTGTGTCAGCTTTGCCAGCGGATCATTGATTTCTGTCTGCACCTCATGTTGTTAGTAGGCTTATGTATCTAATTACCATAGTGTGTTATGCTGATGTATTTTTTTTATAAACCCCTTAAGTGAATAATTAAAAAGCACAATCCTTTACAACAATAAAACTCATTAATCGTTGAATTATTGTGTTAACAATAACCTTTCATTTTAGATTTCTACAGAAATAAATGAATTGACCTAAACAGACGTACTCTGTAATATGAGCAGCCTTCAACCAATCCTACCCAAACACATTTGACTGGTGTTTTTATGCAGAGCAGACAGCATCAAGCAAGGTGGATTTGGGATGTTCCCTGAAATGCCTTTCTCTTTGTTACCTATAGATGGCAATCATGAGCCCAGAACACAACAGCGGTAAACAGGTCAGACTGGCATTTAAGACTGTTTCATTTCACACCACTGGGTTCTCTAACGTGGAAACTTGGCAGTTGACTAAAGCTGCCACCCTTATTTCCCATTCATCACTTGTAGAATGGGTGGCATGGTAAATGATGAAACCCAAGAAGGTCTAACTATGAACAGATACTTTATAGCGCATCTCTGTTATGATTTCTCAATGTGAACTGGATTATCCGATAATCTGATAACAACCCACTGTGCAGATTTGGTGATTAAAGTTCTGATGCAATGGGTGGTTGCCATGGTTGCTGGAAGAAAAAAGGATAAGATCTTCGTATAATGTTTTAACTGAGGTTGGTTGCCTACAAAGCTACTTGTATGTATTTACGTCTAGTTCAGATTTTATTGTTCGACATATTTTGTGCGAGTGTGAGTATTTTAAATAGATAGAAGCAGTAAATTGTTTAAAATATATATTTTAAAATATATATATCACACTTACAGAAAATCTGATGAATCAGCATTTACAAAAATCACGGTTTTACTAACCTTAATTACTGCCTGTTTTTAGAAAATGTCATAGACATTTACATTTATTCATTAAGCAGAAGATTGAATCCAAACCAAAACATCGCTTTAAGAGTTTTAGGCTTTCTGAGATTTATTACTGAGCAAGATTTAATGACATTTAAATCTTTAATGACAGATAAATCAGTGCACTGTCAGTAAAACATTTTCAGAAAATGTACCACTCTTTAGATGCAAAGTTGTAACTACATGGCACTTCATGAATCTGCTGTAATGGCAGTGTGAATAGTGTTTGGGTGAGAAAGCACTGGCACTGATAGAACTATAAGATGCAAAAGTTTCTACCTGGCATTCGGGTACGGCACAAAGAGACACAACAATATTTTGTCCTGTGAACAGCGATGAATTCAGTGTTTTCGCAGGATTTTTCCAGGATGTTCCCAGAGACATTTCAATGTACTTAAATCGTCTCTTCTTGTACTGTCTTATGGTAAGCCTTCCAGTGTTAAATATCTGTCATTCTGCTAAAGCTTTTTTCCGCTACCATTAATGTGCATTGCAGATTTGTGAATAAAGAACACAGAATCGCGGTAGCAGCCCTGGTAGATTATTTTCAGCCCTATAGCATCAGGCTTTACAAATGTAGGCACAGCAAAGCTTTATAGGGGAAAAAAGAAATCTCTGTTTCTGTCTTATATGGAGAGACAGTGGCACGCAGGGTAAAGTACCATGAAGGTAACCTGCTTAGACACTCTAAAAAATACTGGGTTACTTTTATACACAGCTTTGTGTAAACAGGGGACAAACCCAACCGCTGGGTTGTAATTCAACCCATACTGGGTTGTTTCAATCAATTGTCGGGTCAAATATAATATTTTTCTTGGTAAATTTAACCCAACGACTGGGTTATTTGTTTTTTTATTATATAGGCTTTTTGAGTCTTAAGTTGTTATTATTAGATTTTCAACTAAGGTGGGGGAACAGGCCAATAATCATCAATATGAGTATATACTGTGTGCAATATCAGTGGGCCTGTTACAGTGTTTCTGGCCCTCCCCAAGACACTCTTTTCCATAGTACACACTCTTCAGCAATTCCTTACTCAACTGATCCCAGACTGTTTCAGATTATTGAGAACATTAAAGTACCCTGTCCAGTCATGGCTTGATATGTGAATCTGTAAACCACACTTAACCTTATGAGAAGATTTACAGGAGAATTTAAGGCAAGCCAGGCAGTTTGCTTTAAGTCAGAGTAGTTTTCTGTGGGAAATTTTAAAATAAATCTTATGATGTCGGGGCGTGTGAAGATAATCCTCAAATTACATAAATTCACTGTGTGAGTTTGGCACAATATGTTTAGTGGTCACAGGGACTTGAGAGGTGAAGGAAACATTCGCATTTATGAAGTCAATAATATCTTTCTACTGTATCGTTTTATCATTATTTTCCAGGAAAATAAGCGATCTAGATACAAGTCATCTACCATTATCCAAAATATTGCAGATTTAACACACTTCATGATGAAATTTACAGATGATATTCTACACACTTTTGAGAACAACTTGTATGACTTATTTTGGACGTGTGTCAAGTGAAATGACAGCACAGAGTTACACAATGACAATTTATTTAAAGCAATGTGTCACTCTGACTCTAACTGGGGCACTAGCGACACCCGAGAGGTAAATGACAGTAATCCCCTTTAACAGGTACAGACGCTTCATTACATTATGCATGTATGTCATGTTTTAAAAGTCAGGTTTTTTAAAGACCCAAACATTACACGATCATTTTTTACGAAAAGCTGAGTGAATTAGAACATTGCATCCACCTGTTGTGTAACTTAACCTCAGTTTCATTGCGGTGTGAGAGGAAAGCACTGTAGCTTCGCATCGAATCATCATAGACAAAAACATTGGCTAAAATGGGAAAGAACCAATGGTTTAGGTTATTAATAGTTGACAGGTATATACTTTTTGACGAAATACAAATATTGTTTTCCCTAAACACCAACAATTCTTATTTCGCTCATACCTTAGGAGAGATCTTTTTATTTAATTTAAGTTGGTTTAAAATGTGTCCAAAACTCTTTTAGTATTGCACACTATAGGCCTAAACGTGGAAATATGCAGTTGCTTATTTAGAACTTTAAGGACTGTTTTAGTGTAGTGCAAAAATATAACCATTAATAAATGTTAAATAAAAGCAGTTAATCACTTTTTATTTGACCTGCCATACAATTTTTACTGTATTGTACGACGTTTGCATCACATTTTATAATTTCTCTCCTACACTGTTTCAACATGATGGCTTCAATGTATGTTTTGCTATTCTAACGAGAACTATCAATTTGCGCCAAGTAGATTATAATAGTCGAAGAGATTATAATACAGTTGGATATCAAAAGACATACTGGAAGGCTTAGAGTGCACCTAGAGTTCAACCCTACGCATCAGGCAATATAGACCAGAATAACTCGTTTTCCAGCCACCTGTTACGGTCATTTTAATATGTTGAACGCCTACAAAAAATGAAAATCTTTCTATATATATATAAAACAGCTATCCACCGTTTTTGTGGCCCTATTGCATAAGATTTAATCTGTGATCAAAGTTGGTGTTGTTTAGGATGAGGGGTATTAGAGGGCTGCAGCAGTGGATCATGTGGCTCGCGCTGTACAGGACCTCCGTGAGGCGCTGATCACGAGAGGAATGGGCATACGGGACGCGTCGTTGGATGCGCAGAAACCTCATCAAAATGCCAACTTTCTCCGTCATGTACAAGGGAGCTGTCATGATTAGCAGGTAAAAGTACTAAGTCTATAGTTACGGGATAGGGGTGATCCGATATGTAAAGTAGAATGCGTGCGAGGCTTCAACAGTTTATTTAGAGAGAGCGATTAGCGGCTTGAAATGTTACGAGGCGAGCGGCTCCTCGTTTTCTCCGCTTTACGCACAGGTTTGGCGACTTTCCGTATAGTGCGCTCTCGCAGAACATTGCTCGATCATATAACACGCGTGGAGATTGAATAGGAGACAACTGCATTACTATTCATTTCTTCAAGAAGGGGTTTAAGTTCACTGTGGTGCAAACACAAATGTATGCCTTTGCAGGTTGTTTTCCAGTATATTTTCAGAATGCACAACACGAGGTATGTGCCATTTATTGTGTTTATGTGTTGTGACTAAATCCATTCAGTGAACGTACATCATGAGATTCAGAAAACTATGTTTAGATGTGTGTTGGGGTTTGTTTTGGGGTGCCAGGGGCAGGGCAGTGTTTGCGTATGTGGAATCCTAATCTGAAATGCACATTTAACTAGAATTGAGCCACAGAGGTGCACTAGCATACAATGTAAATGATGTCTTTATTTAATGGATATCTTTAGTAATATCACTACCTAAAAGGTCACTAAACATGTCATGATGAATCGTTGGCCAAACTTACAATTTAAGGAATAAGTAGCCTACTCCTTCAATTGTATTGTGTGTTCCTTCGATAAGTTGTCTTTAGTATTTAAGCTGCGATACTTTAATTCAAATGACTTAAATATTCAAGTTAAGATGCACTACGACGTGTGTTCTCAAAAATCTGAATTTGCACACAGTTTCCATTTTTAGGTGCGTGCAAAAGGGAATTCATGTTAAATCATTTATGCTGATTCCCCAGTGAAAAGAGCTGATCTTGGAACTACTAATATCCACAAGCGCAGAGGGTCTCGCAAATTCTTCCTCAACAAAACATAAACTAAACTAAACACTGTCACAGTGTATTTGTGTGATGTAGAGATACACTGAGCTGAATCAACTGATGCGATAAGGTTATGCGGGGCATTTAGTGACTTAAAAGTTCAGAGTTTCTGCTGAATTTGGAGAATATGTATTTGTTTGACATTGTTTCTTTTTTATGACTTAATTTCACAACAGCACACTGCTAACATACAAAATACTAAACACATCTTATTTGATTAATACATTTTATATGTCGAAAAATGAGTGTTTGAAGAATACATTTAAAATAATATCTGACTAAATTGCTATTTTCCTAATTATTGTTCTTTTTTTCCTTGCACAGGACACTGATGGGTCCTTATGGAGTAGATCGAGCAGTGCATTCTATGGAATTTTCAGATTGTGAGAATGGATTAGGTAAATGTGTGTTATTATACCTGTGTGTTGAAGTTTACTAGTTTGCTTTTAAAGTCGCCATTTAAAACGCTCGCTTTGGTATTTTGGTATCTGCCATATAAAGACCACCGTAAATGTTCTTTGTCTTAATGCTTCAAGGACGTATAGTGACAAAAAGGGTGAACAGTTACCACATGAACTCAGTGAAGGCATAGGAAATTGTTCTTGTAGGTCAGACATAAACATTTTAAAGTCAGCATTAATGAGTCTCATTGTAAGATCTCTGATATCGAATGGCCATTAATAAAGCACACAGTGGTGTCGTGAATGGAAACGAAGGCATACGGTTAATGTATGCTCGTTTTTCAGTCTTGCTCTTGTTATATTTATACCGCAGGGTGCTTTTCCTCTTCACAATAGTTCAAAAACACTATTTGAAGGGATCGCTAATCTTCTTAAACCTGTCGTTCTTCAACTTGCACAGTCAACAATCTATTGTGCTGAAAGGAGATTCTGTTCTAGGAGACATTTGAATGAATACAGATTTAGGAACTGGTTCTCTGCATAAAACCAGCGCTTCTAAATAAAACCTTTTACAAAACATATTTGCAGCGCTATCATGTGCAGACTTAAAAGTGTGAGACTCAAGTTGAATCCTTACTATGCATTTATGTCAGAGTGCATGATATATTTGAATAGTACAGAACACACTTTGCCTACTGTAAAAGCCAACGTTGCAGTTCTTCATTTTCTATGCTAATTCAAATGATTTATCTTGAAATGTATCTTGTGATGTCCAATACCAGCTCAACACTCAATTAGTACGGTACAATTTTATTGAATATTTATCATTATATCATTATCTTTATTATATTAATTAAACAATGTGATCAAGCAACCAGCCAAAGCAGATCCAAATGTATCAGGTCGCAGCTGACCCTGTGTTCTGCTTCAGACACATGTACCACAGGTTTTGTATGGAAAGACACTCATCTCATTAAAGGCCTTTTTGTTTCGATGTGTCCGAGCTAGTCAATGCTGTTTCAAGGGTCAGTCCACAGATTTACACTGTAAAACGTTTTGCTGTAGTTATTCAGCTAGTTGCCATTAACTTACTATAGATTTACATTTATCTAATTTACTGGCAACAGTTAAAGATAAATAAACATTAAAAAGTCTTTATCTTTTCGGAAAAAATGATAAAATAACAGTCTCAAGCAATGCATTCTGGGAAACAGAAATCCTCATCAACCTATTTCAGTTTTTTGTCTCATTTTGGTTCCCTGAATGCTTTGCACGAGGCTGTTATTTTTTAGTTTTTTCTGTAAAGATAAAGACTTGTTAATGTTTAATGTTAATTTATCTTTGAACAAACTGTTGCCAGTAAATTACATAAGTGTTAATCTACAGTCAGTTACTGGCTGCCAGTCATACGGTAATTTCTACAGAATTCTTTCACTTTGTACAATTGCTATCTCAAAGAAGGGATTTGCCATCTAAGCAAAAGTGCATTTAATGCCAGTCTATTGTGATATAATTGATTTTAGGTCAACATAATTAGTACATAAAAACCAATAAGGTTGGGTGCTTGGTATCCTCAAATCTAAATGTGTCTAGGCTGGAATAAGGTGCTGTTGACCAAATGTTTAGTTAATTATTTCGTGTTTCATTTTGTTGAGGTAAAGTCATGTTGTTAAGAATTCAGTTCAGTAGGGAGTCTACATCAGAGGAAGAGGATCTTAGTTTCACTTGGGAGATTTAAGAAATATGTTTTACAGGATGCTGTGGCCCACAGAAATCTAATGAACTCGTTTTAGTTTGTTGAGATCTTTCAACTACAGGTGCATTTGATACCCTGTTGCTCTACCTACATGTTATACTTAGAAGTATGTAATGACGCAAGTCACCTGTTAATGCTTACTGTATGGGCACTTGTTTTCACATAAGACTTATTTGTGTTTATACATTTATCAGAAAATTGTATCCAAGACTCAAAGTGCATTCAAGTTATACATTAGATCAGTTTGTTTTTAAAATACACAAGTTCGGTATCAATAGTTAAGCTACACAAATGGGAAGATGTACCTATAGTGTCTCAGGTGTGACTGTGTCTCAACATGGCCGTTTTCAAAGTTTGCAGATGCAAGAATGTTAAAATGTCAGAAAGTCTGCATGATGCATATTTTGTCTCTTCCAAAGGTGTTAAAGTGATTGGAGGTGTGAAAGAACTAACAGGAGAAGAATATGGAGTTTATGTGAAGAGGATTTTACCTGGTGGCCTTGCTTCCAATGATGGTAAGTTCTCTCTTATAATATTTTGTCAGAATCTGTTTTTTATTTTTTATTGCCTTAATGTTTATCCAGCCTTTTCAACTTTTTAAATAGGACTGTTGTGTTTGCAGCCATTGATAAATTCATATCTGCTAGATAAATTCAATAGCTTTGATTATTCTGTACATCTTTTGCTTGTGGACAGTGATAATTTATCAAATTTAGATTTTTAGGTTTAGATAAATAAATACCACGTTAACCGAAATGCTCTGAAACTAACTCGGAAAGGAAACTGTGTCAATGCGGTTGTTTACGTTTCTGGGATGCAGATTGTCTGTCTCTCTGCGTATACCTCTGGTTAAGTCTCTCACGTGTGAAGGGGAGTTTAGCGTCATCCTTGTGCTTCGAGTTAATGCCTCTGACAGGCTGGAATTAGAGTCTGTCTCCAGTTCTCCTGCTGCCGTGCATGGGGTATATGGGAGCTTATATGGGCGCATGCGTACCGCAGTGATTTGACTTGTCTTTAGCCTGCCTTTTTTTTGAGCAAAAATCAGCTGTCAACCCACCATCCAGTCATCTTAATATGCTTTTTGACTGCACTTTTTAGTTGGGTGGAAACACAAATCAGGAATGCTAGCTTTACCTAGAAGACACATTCCTAGGCAGCTTCTCAAAATTGAGGTAATCCAAGTTGACTGTACACTTCGGTGACAGTAAAAAGGTAATGTTCAGGTGAACTGCCCTGTGACCTCTTTGAGGACATATGTGACGTCTTTGAGGCTATGCGGAGTGATTGTGACAGGATATCATGTACAGTAGGTGAAGGTAGAAGAAGTATCCTGACCTATCTTGAACTGATGCACCTGAAGAGAGGGGGTTCAATTCTCTCTGTTTTTGGCACCTAATACTCACACACTGGAATGATGGCCTATTAAACAAAAATGCAGTCTGTGATTTGTGCTGGGTCATTTACTCTTTAAAAAGCGGTGAAAGACACAAATGTTACGAAACCTAAAGGTGGTGGTCAGGGTCAACAGCTGTACAGTAAAGTTAATGTCATGGCATTACAGAATATCCTTACACCTTGACACCAGACACGAGCTTCACAACATAACAATCCCATTAAAACAAGGCATTTGTTGCGACCAGTGTGGCGAAAAATCTAATATTCTAAGGGGTTCTTTGGTCATGAGACTCGTGTCTGGTGTACACGTGGTGTAAGATAAAGTAAAAAGTATACATTTCCCAAACTGGGAAACTATGTGCGCCAGGTTCAATCAAACCAAGTTTATTCTCAGAAATAAAATTGAATCTGTCCATGCATACTATGCAAGTAAGTCTTTTATTCAAAAAAGTGACATGTTTGATATAAGGGTGTTGTTTAACACAAAGAATCACAATAAGATGCTTAGTTCCTAACGTGTATGTACATGGCAAAAATGTAACTTACTGTTTAAATTGGTTGAAAGTTGGTGAAGAAGAGAAACTTCGCACTAAAAGCAGGGGTTTTCAAACCAGGGGGCCTCCAGAATGTTCTAAGCGGTCCCTCGTCAATTTTTGCGAAACAAAAGACAGCAAAGGTTGTTAAATTCTACTGGAAACTATTGTAGTTTTATATCTACAACAATATGTAGTCTTTAGAATATCACACTTAGTATTTGTCTAACCTTTGAAATTATTCTTCATAGAAAAAAAATTTATTTTAGAAAGGGGTCCCTCGAAAAAGGTTAATTGTGGAGGTCGTTGGCATGAAAAGGTTTGAAAACCCCTGCCTTAAAGGATTGTTTTGTAAATGCTTTTTTTTAAGGAAATCTGCAGCCTGGAGACCAAATCTTAGAAGTGAACGGTGAAAGTTTGATTGGCGTCACAAGTGAGAGGTACAAACCTATTCTTCTTTATCTGTGTTTTGCTTTCATTTGTGATAAAATGCTAAACATAATACACCTATGTAAATGAGCTTTGACTCTGTTGGACTGTAATGTATTGATTGTTTATACATCTTTTCTTTTAAAAAGTTCTGAGAGACTGGACATCTTTTCATCGAGCCTTTGAACTTTCGTGTATGATGTTGTTCTTTGATTTCAGAGCGGTGGATATTCTCAGAGCAGCTTCCTTAACCAATCACATGCGCCTTCTGATAGCCAGGGATGAGGAAGCCAGGTAAAACAGTGATCCTTCTGTCATAACAGCAGAAACATGTTTTAAAATAACTGTAAGTTTGAAGCATCAAATGTCCGAAATTTGTGTCATCGCTGTTCTCTCGCTAGCATTCAAAAGTTTTGGGTCACTTCATTGAAATTCATCTTTTGCTCTGAAGGTGTATGCTAAAATGTTTTCAATTATTTTTGGTAGACAAAAATATAATTGTGCCAAAACGCACATTCCTTCAATTACAAAGCAAACATGTTTTAATATACAGATGACCTGGACAAACTACTGAAGAAAAATAGGCAGAAACATCACAGATGCTGGCAAAAATCTTTTTTTTTCTTTAATAATTTGTGACCCTAAACGTCTGAACAGTAGTGTATTGATCAGGACAATGTAGTCAAACCGATGGTTTTTGATTTAGTTTTTTTGGCTTTCTTCTGCTGATTCCTGTCATTTCCAACCTGCTGCTTACTCAGCGACCAAACCCTTGACATCACTTAAACACTCTCAGCCCCGATTATATAGTAACTCTGTCGGAGATCAATTGTGTGCATAATAATAGCTTTCCTGTAGCTCAGAGGTTAGAGCATGGCACTCGCATATTGCCAAGGTTGGCGGGTCGATCCCAGGGGGTTTCACATATTTAGAAACAAAAAATATTTAGTATAATGCAATGTAAGTCGCTTTGGATAAAAGCGTCTGCCAAATGCATAAATGTAAATTTAATAAGGAACGACTTCTAACCACAGCTCTTTGCGATGCTTCAACCTGCGATGCTGCTTGTGATTGATCATTGCAATGATCGCTTTGGGAAACACTTTAATCGTTGAACTATCCTGGAAAGACGGAACTTGCAACCATAGTTGGCTAATGATGCTTTTGGGAAACGCAATCCAGAGTGGCTCCTGGCATTTTGGGTCTGGTTAAAAGCAGGATAACTCTGCCCTATGGCTTGGATTACTGTCATACAACATTCCTCTCCACTGTCCTTAACTTCCTTCTCTAGATCTAAACCTGTCAATAAAAAACAGCATTCGTGATGATTCACTGAAGTTCTCATTGTTTGTCATTACATTTAATTTAGTTGAGGCATTATGACACTTAATTGTTTCGCCTATTTTTAAGGCACATTTACAGTTGAACAACTAGAGACGGACCAGCAGGAGTCTGTTACAGTTAAAACCCCAGGGTTTGTGTGAATGAAGAAGCCACACTGTACCGCATGCATGCTGATACACTACAAGCGAGCATGAGACCAGACTCGCAGTTTAAGCTGTGACCGTGATGAGTCCTTGCATTTCCATGCTTTAATCTGCCCTTAACCAATGCGCAGTGAGAGGATTACGCCTCTCCCTCCACTGCCTTCAACCGCATATCAACAACCTGCAAGTCTTCAGGGAGCGAATGACTGATTTCTGGGGCATTTCTGGGGTTTTTGGTCTGCGTGTATACACGAGGAAGGCTGTTTAGAATGTGCATGTATCTACTGTGGTTTATTCAGATATAGCTGAGCTCTTTTTGAGTCAGCTCCTTAGCACTTTACGCATAACAACCTTACCCGACCTCACCACTAATCCTTGCTTATAACCTGGACGAAGAAAATGAAGGAACAAGCTCTTTTTGCATTGCATCACGTACAATTCGAAAGCTTTTACCTAGAGTACACCTAGCATCTGAAAGATATTTTTAGCTTGGTGTTGGAGCAGTGCCAGAGAAATAATGGTCTGTTTAGTGCTTGAAAACCACGATATCAGTCCATCTGAAACCTTGTATCTTCATATTTTGTGATTTTAATTTATTGCCATAAATGATTATTATTTCTCACCCTTTACGTTTGTCGCTGGGTTTTGCAAATCTCTAACCAATGAAAAGTATTAAAAAGGGATTGTCAATTTTGACAACACAGTCTTTAATCATTTAAAAGTGCAGTGGTTTTCCATATCCTGAAAAGCAAAGAATTTGGACATCCGAGGTTTCAGAAGCACAGCAACAATATATTAATTCAGCAGTGTTATGCACACATTCTGTTGACAGAAAATTATTGGCAGCGTTTTGAATCTTTTGGTTTCCCATTCAGTTTTGTTTGTTCGTAGCAAAGCAGTTTCACCAGAGGTGAACCATGTGAATTGAGCAGATTTGATGGTTTGATAAAAGAAGTCTTAAGAAGTAATAAGAAGAATTGGGTAGAGGATGGTCGAGTTTTTAAGTTTTTGTATGCAAATGTTATAATAATCTTACATCATTCAAAGCAATCATACAATGTCAAGTCACATAGTCATCAGCTTACTAAAAGAGGTCAGTGTCTGCAGTAATGCACAATGGACACATGTCCTCAAATAAACAGACTCTGAGTCCTGTGACAAGACATTTCTGCTGACCTGCAGTATATCTGACACTCAAGAGGTGTCCGGGGAAGATGCTCTACTTTTCCTGAAGGTAGAGGGTGGATGGTCCAGCTGAACTAAAGTTGGAACTCACCATGATTGTGTTACCCACCAGCATTGACAGAAATTCAATACCAAGGCAATAATAGTTTTGCATAAAAGTATTGCACAAAACTGAAAATGTCAAAAAATCATTTAATGTTGGCTGATGAATTACAAGCTTATTTCTATTTTCATTTCTGGTGTTTGTTGAATATTTATGTAACAATTTTTTCATATATATATTATATTGTATTAATTATTAGCCATTCTACTCTTCTGATATCCACATTGGCATGAGTAATTTAAAACCTGTATCAGTCAACCTCATTACATAATATTTTATTACAGTAGAACTAAAGTGTATTGAATGAACAGCATTGGCCATTCATTTGTCATCTTTTGTGATTTGAACATTACATGGTATTCCGTCCTCTAGTGAGGACTTGTGTGTGCGTAGAGCATATTTGGGTTCACAGATAACATTCATAAGTCCTTCACTATTGCATCCTAAACGAATTAAGAGCATGATATTATTTTGGAATAGCACAAGCGCCTCTTACATAACCTGAGGACGTTAAGCACTGTTATGTCATTTAGGTGTCTAAAGGAATTTGGAGGTTTTGTATTTTTGTGATGTGATTGAAGGTTTTTAATGGTGTTATCCTTGTCTTTGTTTTTGTGTAGGCAGGAATTTGCGGAGCTTCTTGAAAAATACGGATCCACTGGCAGCACAGGATCTACGAGGAATTCCCCTATTCAACAAAGTACGTTTTTTCTATCAGTCCATCATTTTCGAATTGACATAAAACACCTATAAAAAGGAATATGAATGTCTCAACTAAATTGATCAATTTCAGTGTTTTGGTGTTCTTTTTTTTTTTCTTTCTTAACTTCAGCTTCCTAACGTCTTTACATCACTTGATAATAAATAGTGTATGGAGTGAAGACCGTTTATGTGTCAATGACAAATAAAGATTTTCCACATGGCAATTTTACAACACAAATAATAATAATATCCTTTGGAGTTATTCAAACATGAAGAATGTGGTCCAGATTACACATGTAAATGAAGTGATTTTAGTTTTTTTCATCTATTAATTGGCCTAAGTGGTCGTTATACGTTGTTGACCCTTATGTCATGTATATTGTCATCAGTCATCATCTGTTCATCATTTATACTTTAATATGAATGTTAAAAATGAGAAAAATGGAATGTTTGTGTAATCTTTTTTTAGACAATCTCTCATTTTGAGTCAATTATCTTTTAAGTTGAAAGAAAGACATAAGTCCCTTGAAAATGGCTTAAGACAGCGTATTTGTCTACTATGCAATTGTGAACATCTGCTTTTGCTGGAGGAAAGACATTCAGAAAAACCTAGTTAAGGCGAATGAGCCGCCTTATCTGTGCTGCCCTCAAAGTGCAGAATATGCAAATGATGTAAATTGCTTGAAGCACAGCAAAGAGTTCAATCTGAGTCTTTAATTTAAAAGTGCAAATGAGATACAGAAACCGTCGTCAGATAGCTTCATCTGGACATTTCATACGGATTGTATTGACAATGGCAAAACTCCCTATTATTTTAGTTTGCAAACTTTGTTTCTTTTAATATATGAAGAGTTTATTTCCAAAATAGGATTATCTTTTTTAAGATCATTTTTATTGTGCATTCCAAATAATATCAATCGAACTGCAGTTGTTTTGTTCTGATTTAAGCCATTATAACTGAAAAAATATAGCTAACTAACACAATAAAACGCAATAAAAACATGAACTTGATTTTTTATTTTGATCTCATTTTGGAAACAAAGTCTTCATAACTTTGAAGGGCAGCTTTCATATGTTCGGTTTGTGCTACAGCATAACAGTTAGTTTCATTTAAAACAGGCCCATGTTGTGTCTAAACTATGTCTAAATGTTACTAAACATTTAAATCTGGGTAAACTGATGTTCAAAAATCAAATCACGTGGCTTTGGCTCATGCTGATGTTCAGTATATCCAGGAAAATGAATACAGAACCATATGAGCTAAATATTGCTAAATGCATGTAGATTATGGAGATTTAAAAAAGGATGTATATTTGTATATGTAAAATAATATTGACTTGTCTTGTATTATTTAACGTGCACAAGTTTCAATATGCTCCTCATTTAATCTCATTGATGTCTAGGAGAAATAATTTAGATATATAGAGACCTCATCTGTGATCTTGTTAAGACCTTTCTTATGGGACTGTATTTATAAACCTGAAAACGTCATCAATTCTGTCACTGCCCTCTGGTGGTTCTGATATAAAATTATTTACATTTTAGATTTACATTTAGTCATTTAGCAGACACTTTTATCCAAAGCAACTTACAAAGAGTTCAGGGAGCAATAAGCAATATGTCATAAAAGAGCAATAGTACAATAGGTGCTAATACAAAGTTACTAGTTTCAACACAAAGTTACAAAATATTATACAACTACTAAGAACCTGTGAAATCATGTTTTCATGTTTGATTTCATGCATTTGGTCTTCAATAAATCTTGTCCTTCATTTCTGTGCAAAAGCAGGCAGATGCTTGGAAAGCACGTCATCCGGGTCTTCGTCCAGATCTCAGAGTCCACTGTTGCTCAGTCCTGCTGGCTCGCAAAGTCATTATAACACCACTGGACCCCTGCTACGCTCCCTAAGGTACTGAATTTATGAATGACTTTTGACCAACTTCACCTTACCATCACAGCGTACTCTATAACACTGTGTGTATGTTCTGTGTGTCTGTTCACAGTCACCCAGGTGAAGGGGTGATTCAGCTCATAACAATTGCTCGCACCTGCAGTCTTGGCATTACCATCGGCGGTGGTTCTAATAGGCCCGACGGCCCTGCGGTCTTCATTCAGGAAGTGCTGTCTGGAGGAGACTGCCATCGGGTGAGACAGAGGGTCTTATTTGCAAACTGCACGTATTTGTTTTGCTTGTATTATTCTGGAGACAACATTTTGATTTACTATAGGAGCCTCGCACTCAAGTGACACGAATTTGAGGTCAGAGTTCACCAAACTTTAACTTTGCCGTGCAGCGAAATATCTTCGGACGGACCTGTGTTTCCGGTCTGTTGCATTCGGATACGTGTGAATGGAAGTAAATTGAACAAAATAGAAGGAGAGAACGAACTAATGATGTACGTGCCGTGCACCTCTGTTGTAAATTTTCTCCTTGTGGAAGTAAAAACACAGACAGAGTGTGGGATCAACAAACAGAAATGAGTGGGATAGTTCACACGATTCCAGGAAGTGTTTAGTCTGTTGTGAAGAACGATACAGATTATAAACCTTCGGGAATCATCGCCATGACGCAGATCCGATTTTCACACCTCACCATTAAGCTGTGACACATTTAGCAATCTAAATAGCAAAAGGGTCTAGGTTAAACAGACTATGACATCCTAAGATGTCACTACTGCGCTAAGCCAATGACAAGGGTTAGTAGATAGACCTCTCTCTGAACCTTCAACGTTTATCCCCTGCTGCACTTTGTGTCTTCCCCAGTCCATAAATAATTTTTCTGAAAAAGACGACAGGCATAGAGACCACAGACCTTGCTATGGTGATGGAAAATGCTGTCACAGCAGAACAAGACCGTAGAGGTCAGATGTAGAGACGGCTGCATAGGGCATCACCCTCCCAATGGAATATAAAACCCAAGATGTACCTCTAATGCTGAAATGCAGATATTGAATATCGCTGGGATTTACAGCGCCAGAACGCTGGACAACAGTGAAATGTGCAATCCTGTCTCTAGTAAATCTAAAAAGCAATTTTTGGTTTTGTAGTCATTCATAAGATTGTCATCTCGGGTAACATCTCGGGTAACATTTCACTAGGAAATCATATTGTATAAATATAGCATGATATAATAAATATCAATTAGATATAAGAGTTTAGGTGTGTGTGATTTTTATAGATATAAATCATACGAAATGAATCACAGGAGCCTGTCAAGACCAAGTTTGATATTTAAAACGTCACCCTCATTATTCTCCTATGCTCTATGGTAATAGAATATTATTGTAACGTTTTACTGTCGGTGTATATGGTGTTGCTGTAGTGGTGTGTGATATAAGAGATGTGCTCGTGATGAGTTGAACAAAGCTGATGTTGCAGTTGCTGATACTGATAATCACAGACTGAACGTCTGCCACAAATTGTAACTTATCAAGTGAAGTTTTCAATTCCTTTGGTTTTAGGATGGACGGCTCAGACCTGGAGATCAGCTTATCGCCATTAACAAGGAGTCATTGATAGGCGTGACATATGAAGAGGCCAAAAGTGTCCTCAATAAAGTCAAATTCAGGTACTCTCTATTGTCAGCTTGCAGGAAGTACAATATTGTACTTTTTATAGAATGTACAAAAATATATATTTTGTGTTTATTGCCCGTGCAGTCAGGAGCAAGTGGTGGATGTTGCCTTCATTCCAGGAAAAGGAACTTTCTCCGCTAGCCCATCATTACATAACGGGGTTCAGAGGGGGGTTGGGAACGGATACAGCTCCTGCCGGTTAAAGGTCCACGGCCGATCTCCCGAGGTGGGCATTTACTAGAGCGGTCTACAGATTACAGTGCCTTGCAAAGTATTCATCCCCCTCCATTTTATTGACATTTTGTTATGCTGCTGCCTTATCTTAAACTAATTTAAATTAATATTATTTTACATTAACCTACACTCCACAATAATGACAAAACAAAAAACTAACTTTGCAAATTTACTCAAAATTAAAAGACTGAAATAAGTACATTGCATAAGTCTTCCTACCCTTTTCTGGGATACTTGAAATTTAGCTCCGAGGCATTCGTTTTGGTTGTTCATTGATGTTTCTACACTTCGAGGGGAGTTAACCTCTGGCAAATTCAATTGGATAAGTGTGATTTTTCTATCAATATAAGGTGCAGCAGTTGAAAATGCATGTCAAAGTTAAAACCAAGACATGAGGTCCAAAGAACTGAGACAGGATTGTATCAAGACACAGATCTGGGGAAGACTTCTGTGAACCTTCAATACAGCAGATTGTTTTTCAGAAGCATTTAGCCTCCATTGATCCTGAATGAAAGAGGTTTGGAACCACCAGATCTCTTACTTGAGCTCACCTCCTGTCCAAACTGAGCCATCGACGGAGAAGGGTCTTGGTAAGAGCGGTGACCAAGAAGCTGATGATCACTTTGATTGAGCTCCATCATCATATATGGAGAGATTTACAGAAGGACAAACATCACTGAAACACTTCACCAATCTGGGCTGTGTTTCCCGATATCGAGTACGAAGACTCTAAAGGTACTACGAAGACTCATAACTCAAGTTATGCCTTTTCCAAGCGTGTCCCCCGAACTATACCTTTTGAGGTTACTCAAGATAAACCTTCGTAAGTGCGACGTTAGGTTGATATCGATGGGTAAGTATTGAGAAAACAATGTTTGTTATAAAGAAACGCTTTAGAAATAGTAGAAATTGCATTTATCAGGGCTCAATGAAATAGTATAAAGAAAGAAAGAAATATATGTGCGTACGTGCGTTCGTTGTGTGTGTATTGATAATTTTGCATGTGTCCGATCCCGCAACGTCACGGCCATACGTTTTCTGAGTTAACCAGCTACATTAACTGGCTCTTTGGTTTCGCTTGTTTTTGAAAGGGTCATTTATATTCTCATAGTTTGCCATCGTGTGTTTAATGTTCTCCATGATCTGTGTTGATTCACATTATTGGCGTTTTTTGTCCTTAATGTGCATGGAGTGTAGATTAATGTAAAAAAGATATAATTGAAAGTAGTTTAAAATGAGGCAGCGGCATAACAAAATGTGAATAAAAAAAGGGAGATGAATACTTTTGCAAGGCACTGCATGTCTTGTCTCTGTGTTATCTAGCAAGACACCGTAATCTGACTGAATCAAGTTCCTACAGAGGCTTGGACTTGATGCACATGACATTTCTTTGTTTTCGGCTTTTTGTCACTGCATGTGATTCTTCTTAACTTTGTTATAGATGCGACGAGAGGAAACTGTCCCAGTGCTTTCATCCTCCCCAGATATCTGCCCTCCAGACACACCGGTTTCAGGTACCGTATAAGCGTTGTGGGTTATTTAGAGTGGCTGTGCCCCCTTCACCTTTTTAGAGGATTTGTTATTCGTGCGGCTCTCGCATTTCCCTTTTGAAAGTAGTACTCTAATTTCAGAACCTTTCAAAACAAGTTGATTTTGTGCAAAGTAATCACAAGTTCTCTTGTTTCACAGTGCCTTTGCAGCACATTGCAATAGTGTTACTCAACGCTACTATATTTTAAAGTGCGTGTCACCGGTTGTCTATAATTGAGAATATCAATCAAATGTGTAGGATTTTTCAAAAAACACAGCGCACCTTTTGCTTTAATGCGAGTACAAACAAAATGAACCAGCGGCCGGAGAAAACGGATTTCTCACAAAGCAAATTATTTATTATGGGAGAAAAAGATTGAGGATTAGTCAGTAGCAGTGTTTGGATTTTAATCAACGGCTGGAAGCATAATCTCTTGACGCTTCAGGCGCCGGGCGTGGAAGTGAGGTGTTTAAACTACACAATCAAATTCTAGAAGACGTAACAACATAAGAGAGGAAGCCCCCTTTCATGTGGAGTCAGATAGTGCTGTTATCTCACTTCGCAGCGGCTGGATAGCTGTTGAGTGTAGATTTGCAGTGCATAGCGTGTAATCCTTTCTTAGGGCACAAAAACAGAATTGATAAGTTGCTATAGAAACCATACAATGTTGAGCCATTTTGGACCAATGAAATGTATGAATGATATAGCATCCACCCTTCCACGCATCAATTTATGACAACCATAGTGAGGTTTTTCTATTATTTCTGTTAGGGAACGTAAAACAAGATTTGAACTTTTTTATACATATTTTTCAAAGCACATTTTTGAGATGTCCACCTGGGTGGGCAGTATGTTGTTTTTGTTTAAAGAGATACTATAGCTGTATTCTGTAGTGACCCCCTTCATCAGACATTTAGTTTTTTAGAATTCCCTTTTCGACCCAGAAGACACATCACTTCTGGGTGTATAGGGCCTTAAAGGAACGGTTCCCCCAAAGATGCCAATTCTTTCAACATTTACATCCTTCCAAACCTTTAAGACGTTTTTTCATCTGCAGAAGGTCTTTTGAAGGATGTTGTTAAACAAACAACATTGGTCCCCATTGACTTCTAGTGTATAAACACAAAACCACTTAGACATTGCTCAGACATCTTCTTTGGTCTGTTTGTTAAGTGTAAACATGACACGATTACAGTATTTTGCATTTGTCCAATGGGAATCTTTGTGTTGTTATGCTATACACATTGTTGCCATTTCCATGTACGTGCAATTCTAGTGAAACATTTACAAAAGCGGCATTAATCCTGGATTGTAAGGAAATGCGTGACCCATCAGTCCCACCTGTTAAATCCATTCTGTTGTGTGAGCTCCCTACTGTGCTGTGTTGGTCCTGAATTACCAGCGAAGATGTGTTTGTGTGAGTCTGACGTATCTGAGCATCAGGAGGCTTTTCAATCCCCTGGAGGAGCGTGTCCCGGGGAGTGGTGAGGAGGCGGGAGATCAGGGAGACAGTTTAGGGCAAATACAAACTGTTTATTTTTCAGTTACATTCAGTGTTGTCTTTTCCTAAATAATTTCATTGATATAATAGCTGTTTATTTCAGCTCCCAGTAAATCACCATAAAATGTTTTAATGTGGGTGTAAAAATGATTTCATGTTCCACTTTCCCACCAGCCACTGCACAGAGACCAGCAACTGTTTCCAAACCCAAGATCTCTCTGGACCCGCATATACGGCTTAAATCAGAAAAAGTTGATCTGGTAAGACCAAGATTATATCAAAATATTAATTAAAAGTTTTTCGAAAAAAGATTATTCATTGAATGGAGAAATGAGTCGAGTGGCATGTGAATGGCCATTTATTGGAGATAACCTTTAAATTATAAAACCTTTTATATAAAGCTAGTTTGGCGTCTCAAAAAGTCTTCTAGTGCTTTTCAAATTTGGTTTAAGCAAATCTTTATTTGTATTAATGACAAGATTTGACCCAGTGGTTCATAAAAGCATAAGGAGGGTTTAAAGGGGTTAATCCCTATTATAATCTGTACCATTGACTTCTAAAGGAACCTATACCTCAGTGCAAAGTCACTGACAGTCTATTTATAAAGATAACCTTGTGTATGCCAGTGTGGTTTTCCTCCCAGATCTCTGTCTGTGCTCTTTGTTATGGTGCAATTGTTTAGCAGAGATTTATTTAATCCCGCTGATCCTGGAGTTGACCCAAATCTACCGGCCCATTAATAGGATTAGATCTCAATGGAGGAGAGCACTTAATGTAGAGTGCATTGTGTTTTTATTCCACATTTAATTGTTGCACGAACAGGTGTTTAACAAGGTTTAACGTTGTGAAAGGCCTTTATAGTTGGTTTCATCATGTTACTCCAGATGATTTTTCGGTACACATTCACAAACAATAGAGTGCAAGTAGATTGTTTCTGATAACAATCGAAAGAAACCGAGAAGAACCGTTACTTGGCTAAACTTGTCTCTCCAATATTTGAATTAAGACTCCGATACCAAGCTCAACCGCTAGATGTAAACTGACCAAACTGCAGGACCCATTCAACAAATCGTTCATTTAAGGGGGTGATATGGCGCGAAAACGTGCTTTTGTCTTTGGTGTGTTATAAATTGACCATGCATGTATTAGACATGTAAAATTGCAAAAATGTATGTGTCGCAACAAAAGATGCATTCTATCTAAAAGCAAATGCTCACCCAGATCTGCCTGAAACGCCTCGTGTAACCACACCCCGGCAAATGTACGTCACTTCGTAACATGAGTTGACTAAGACCGCCCAAATGTATACGCAAGTAAGGTAGGCGTACTTGTATATCTCATTGTATCATCATCATCGTTTTCATTGTAAAAGACTATGTTACGGACTAACGTTTGTCGTGTGTTTGTAGTACATGTTGTTTCTTTGTGTGATCTGCAATGTAGTCGCGCTGGCAAAGTCGCACTGACAAAGTTGATGTATCTGCTTGAAAATCTTCATTTTCCGGATCAGATTCGGGCTCGAAATGATAAATATATTATGATGACATTTTATCAATTGCTGTGGAACCTGATGTTCCGAATATGGTAAGCGTTACATTTCCGTCACACGCTTGAAGTATTCGACCAATCACTACACACTGGTTAACTGGCCAATCATAGCACACCTCGCTTTTCAGAGCGACGAGCTTTGTAAAAAATCAGTGCGTTTCAAAGAGGAGGGGGAAAGAGGAGTTACAAACATGCACGGTATTTGGAAAATACAACGTTTTTAACCTTAAATCGACCATTACATCTAAAACAAGCCATAATATTTGTTTCAGCCGTGTCATATCACCCCTTTAATACATTTAATATACAATAAAATAATATCAATTAATATTGACAAAAATAAAAATATATAAATAGTTATATTATTAGACACTAACCAAACACAAACCGGAATTTAACTGGGGGTCAGGCACGTGTGCGTTCGATGAAACGGTCTATACCCTTTAATGTACTGTTAATAAAAATGTCCCCGTGAACTGGAAGTTGCAATAGTTTTTACTTCCGTATTTTGACATATTTTCGATTGAAAAGGAATTTCTAATGAGAAGAATAGTGGGCGTGGCTTTCGTATTTCTCTGCGATTTGATGTATAAAAACAGCATTATCTTTTGGAATGGAACTGGTAGCAGACTGACAGTTGAAGGGGAGGAGTTAATGGATGCTCTTCCCAAGCCGTCTATCATACGTCATATAAAATGGATGGTCATTACAGGAGGAAAGTGCATTTTCAGAACATTTGAGCACTGGCTTTGCTGTATTTCAGATATTTAAATATGTGAGAAGAATAAATCGTGGCCAAAACTTTTGGCCAAAGTTTTGTAATTCGTCCTCTCAGTTTAAAAACCATACTCACAGATGTTAAAACTGTTCCCTCATTACCAAATCGTGCTCACAGATTAATGTCTGTGCCTTAAATATTTGAAATCTCTACCCACAAATTCATAAACCGTACATATAAGAATCACTTGCAGATTTATACAAAGAAAAGACGCGTTCTTGTTAAGTACAGTATATGTGCACGCATGGTTTATAAGTGACGCTGGCACGTTGCATGCATCGGATTGTATGTTTGTGTGAGTGATTTAAAAGTGTATAAGTATGGATCATGTTGTTTATATGTAAATGCGAGTGTTTAACATGCATGTATGCATGGAACAAGTTTATATGTAAAGCGAGAATTTTAAGAATTTATTGCATACAGTAAGTTTACATGTATATGCAAATGTTTATAGGTCTATAAGAATGTATCGAGTTTATATGTATGCACGAGTATCTATAGGTGTTTGAGTGCTTGAAGTTTACATGCATTTGCAAGTTATTCACAAGTGTATATGCATGCATTTATAACATAAGATGCATTTGTATGGATTTCATATTAATGTGCACATGTATTTCAAATGTATTTACTTGAACATCATATAGTATACCTATATATGTGAGATATATATATAATATATCTACATGCACGTGTTTTATATATGTATACATAAGCATACATAAGTTTTTGCTAAACAATGGATTTTTCTTCCTTTTGTGCTTTATGGGTTTAGAATTTAGAATGTCATGAGAAAATAAGTGCAGGATAATATTAACAAAATCATTATTTTAGATTAAATGTTTCATTCTGCAAATAGTCTGAAAGTCTATGGACATTTTGTGGCGGTATTTTGCCTCTCTGTCGCCATCTCTGTTTGAAACATAAAAAATTGCAGGTTACTTTATGGACTTCTAGTTTATATATCTTTAAGTGGGTTGAACTGAAATGATGCTGACATTTCCCATGGTATCTCATGAATCATTATTATAAACATAACATTCTGAATAAGGGTATAAGGAGATTTTTAGCAAGTACATACATAATCTATATATTTAGCCAAAAAAACAACTGAATTGAAGCATTAAATAACTTATAAGGATGGATTTATTGTGACTAACTTGACTTGTTACCACACTGCCCTCTTGTGTATACAGATGTAACATGAGTGTGATCCTTTTGCAGGCTCTGTCATATCTGGGACTAGATGTTACAGAAGAAAAGAGACTGCAACTGAGAGAGAGTTTGACTACAGACCCTCAGGGGACTGTCTCATATGGAGGTATAGCCATTTACACTTTTAAGTTACAGCTACATTGCATGATACTCAGTATTATTCAGTAGACACACATTTATACATATAAAACACTGCTTCAAAGCATGCACCACAGACATGTTAATGGGTATCATACAAATTGATGAACGTTTTATGCATTTTTAGCAAATGTTCAACTTTTGAACATTGTATCTATTTGTACTTATTACATTTATAGACGGTTTAATCAGATGTACGCACCTGGCCCATGTTAACTTCTGGTCTGTGTTTGGTTACAATATGACAATTTCTATTATATTTGTATTTTAAATTAATATTAATAAAACGGCGCGACAGTTATGGATTCCTTATGGAGGCCATGCAACATTTGAAAAAAAGTCTATATACAGAGCAAAAAAAACAACAACAACAACAAGAAAAACAGATCACCACCTTGTGAAGGTTACATGTACGAGTGAATCAAATGTTGACATACATAAGTTACCTTGTAAATAAGGAAATCATAATCCATATCTATATTATAATGAAGCTTCTCTATTAAAATTTGATACCATTGGAACCAGAAAATGTGACGAGACAAGTAGTTTTTGGGTAAGAAAGTAATGTGCTCAGTACAAACTTAGAAAGTGAAGTATATTTTCCAGCTGCTTAGAAAAGAAAGTTCTGATCCACCTCTGAACGTCCTTAGCAGGAAAATCCTGATCAAAGTGCTATAGGTTGAGCTTGATCTCTGCCCTTGTTACTATTCCTATATCAGCGATGGAAATCGAGAAATCAACTGTATATAGTCTCTCTAGACCGACACCAAAATCTTCCTTCTGTTGACCTGGAACCAAACCTTTTCTAATCAGCAGATGTTCGTTTTGGGCTCATCCTCATCACATACATGTATTGTGTTTATTGTGCTATACAGTACTTATGTTTAACCATGTCTCTATTGCCCTGTTAAGACTTTGTAGAAGCCACTCGCAGTGTTTATCAAGAGAAGCTGGAGGAGGCGGGACTAGGAAAAGGACCTTTCATGTTCTCCTATCAGGAAGCAGCTAGTTTGATGGACACCTCCGCCTTTCACTCCCCAGTAAGTAGACCTTCACGTTTTAGTAATGAAGCGCCCGACTTTGATTCTGGCCAAAGTTCTTCAGAATGCTCCTCAAATTGAGACTTCATTTTCTCGTGAAGTTAGGAGATTTTCTCAAGCGTTCTCAAAAGGAGCTTTTCTGCCGTCAGGAAAGTTATCAAAGCAGTCGTTTAAGGGCTTAAAAAGCTTGGATTGTCAGAGTCAGAGCGTTCTGTAACCTGTGCCTTTGTAAAAGTCGATATATGATGTATAAGCACTTCAGGTATTAACATTCTTATTAAATCCCAGAGCCGGGCACAATGAGAGTTGTGTTTGCTGTGTCGCTCTCTATTTCAGACCTATGAGTCAGAGTGCAGCTACAGCAGCGAAGAGCTGGAGGAGTTTCAGACTGAAGTCAAACAACTCCAGGTGCAAATGAAGCAGCTCAAGGTGAGCAACAGAACTGAAATGAGCCGATTAGATATAACCGGATTAGACTGTAATAGTTGACTGTGTAGAAAATGCTGGAGGACAGAGCCGAACATCTGTACTAGAAAGTCCTGTGACTTGAACGTTTATTGCAATACTCACAGGTGTTATTAAAAGACACGGAAGAAAGTAAGAAGACTTTGGAGGAGGAACTGCAGAAGACAGCTGAGGTAAAACCCAGAGACTGAGAAAAATAACAATGATCATAAGTTATATGTGGCTGATTTTTAAAGGGATAGTTCACCCAAAAATGAAAATGCTGTCATCAATTATTTACCCTCAGGTTGTTCCCAACCTGAATAAATGTTGATGTTCTGCTGAACACAAAGGAAGAATGTAGGGGAAATAAATGCTATGGCAGTAAATGGGGGATGCGATCTGTTTGGTTACGGACATTCTTCCAAATATCTTCCTTCGTGTTCAGCAGAACCATGAAATGTATACAGTTTGGGAACAACCTGAGGGTGAGTAAATTATGACAGAATTTGGATTTTTGAGTTAACCATATCTTTAAAGAGTACATATCTGGGATGCAATTTTTATTATATTAATAAACATGTTTTATACATTCGTTTTTATTTGTTTATACTCTTCTTTATGCTTGTGTGGATGTCAAAGATGGCCACAGCCACAGTGGAGGAGAACAAGTCTTTAAAAAGTAAACTCCAGGTAGCAGAAGCCGTTCAGAGACAGACTAACAGTGCTGAACAGGACTATGAAGAGGTCATTCAGCTTCTGGAGGCTGAAATCAAAGATCTAAAGAACCAGCTAGCCGGAAAGAATCGGAGGAGCTTGGGCGCTACCAAAGTAAACATTTCTCTTTCATCATGAAAAAACATGAAAGCATATTTTTGAGGGTTGGATGATACTTGTGTTAAGATGAAGCTGTTTTAAAGGGTGTTTTCTGCACAGGAGGATGTGATGGACCTCAACAGGAGGGTCACCATCATTGACAGCCAGTTGAGAATGTCTGAACTTACCAGAAAACACCTGGAGATATCAAACAAGAAGCTCATTGGGTTTGCCCAGGTAGTATACATGTGGTTTATACGTGGAACTTTAAAAATGTGAATCAGGTTTTCCAATATGTAGTGGCCCCAGAAAGGATTTGAAAACATCCATTTAACACAAAAATGTTATTGGTGGTAAATGGTAAATTAAACCATTTTCATAATTCTTTAAACCAACCGGTCCAAATGTCCTTTTATTACAGTAGTGGACGAAGGTAGTGTCCAGAGGGAATATTTGAATTAAATGTCCCCTGTGGTTAAATTCACAACTGTTTTGAGCCAAAAATGCACACTAGCATTTAAGCCATTGTGGGTTTTTTTTCTAATATGGTCAAATATCAGTTGTATATCTTATTATCTGTACATACTTAGAAACAAATGTGTAGTATAATGTGATGTAAGTAACTTTGGACAAAAGCGTCTGCCAAATGCGTAAATGTAAATATTTTGTAGGAATATTTTGTAGCCATTCTCTTAGGTCTTGCTTTACAATAAGCTTTGAGCAATGTGTTGTGTATAATTTTATTTACTAAACTTATATAAATTACACTCCAAGCACAAGAACTACAGTATGAACTATTAACTAATATTTTTAAATAAAGAGCTTTTTCAAAGGTGGACTTCTTGCTTCTACTGTAGATGTCATTTACACAGAATCATAGAAGTACATAAAGTATAATTTATAACATGAACTAAGAACATGTTCCGGTCATCTAATGTTGTCCAATGAAATCTTATGTGTCATTAATATGTGTCATGAATGGAATTTTAAATGCATTACATGTCCAAAAAACTTGGGACAACTGTATAGATTGCATTTATAGATATAAATAGCAAAGAAGTGTTAAAAGATGTTAAATGACAAATAACATTGTTTCAACAGAATGTCCACAACGTTCTCACCAGCACCAGCTTGTTTGGGATAGAAAGTGGGTGAGTTCCTCAGCTTGAACACAGTATATTAGCAGTACTTCTTACTTCAGAAGTACATCATGACACATCACCTCTTTGTACTACAGGAGCCCACGAGCATCTCCAGCGACTGACGGCCCAGACCCTCCCTCACCAGTCCCTGACCCTGCCTGCCAGCTCGCAGCTGAGGCCAAAGAGCTTGTGGAGGGTGTCTGCTCCCTTTGCACTGAGGATCACAGTGAGTGTGAATGAACTTCATGACATAATGCACAGTAGATCATAACCCACTGTAAGAAACTGAGACGCTCAAAACTCTTTCAGTGTGATTATTTGATCAGTTCAAGGGAGCCGCGACTTATGTAATGCCATCCCCTCATTACTTCACGAGGCTTAGGACTGTTTCTATACTTTGGGTTGTAATCACATCTGCAATGTTGTGTTTTGCAGCATTACCGCAGTGTGTGGAGGGAAGCGGCGTGAAGTCTGGGGAGGACTGTGATTCAGAGTGAGTGAATGTTATTGTTGGGTTATGACACAATCAGCATTTCTCTTCACTGCTGCTGTCAGAGCTGTTTAGCTCCGGCCAAATGTTTATTTTACTGTCATAAAACTCCTCCCGATAACCGCTGCACTTGCAAAGTCTCTCAGTTTGACAGGGAGTTTAGAAACCACTGAAGCTCATGGCTCGTTTTTAAGCATGTTCACACTGTACAGTTTTGCAGTTTGACAAATTTTGGGATTTCTCGTTTGTCAGATTTATTGCCTTCATGGTGAATCCTTCTAAGGAATGGTTCACCCAAAAATGAAAGTTCTGTTTTTACCCTCAAGTGGTCCAAAACTGAATACATTTCTTTGTTCTGATTAACACAAAAGAAGATATTTGATACATTGAAAAGAAGATACATTGAAGAATGTAGGAAAGCAGTTCTGGGACACTTTTGACTACTATTGTTGTTTTTCCTACTATGATAATCAATGGTGACCAATAACGGTTTAGTTATCTTTCAAATATCTTTCTCCGTGTTTATCAGAAGAAATACATTTATACAGATTTGGGGGAAAAAACTTGAGGGTGAGTAAGTGAAAACAGAATTGTATATAACCGTCCCTTCAAGTCTTTCTTTCTTCCTACAGGATGTGTGGTTTTAATTGATTAAAAATATTATTCTTATTGATGCATACATTCTTTTTCTCCTGTAGTGTTCTTTACTGGCCACAGCCTCCTCTCCTCTGAGCTCCTGCAGCAGGGTTTCAGTAGAGGATCTGGGATGGACAAAGACTGGAGTGATTCTAAGAACATCAAGACTGAACTGAAAAAAAAACTGGAAAATAAGAGACTGAAGTTTTCCTTTCTGTTCAAGCGTTCAGTGTATTTGTCGATTCAAGCAATAATAGAGCCGGAAAGACATCTCTACTGGTCAAACCGTCTCCTTCATGCACATATTAACCTGTAGTATTACTCGGTGTCATATTGTTTAAACAGTTAAAAACAGTACATTATAAACGGAGGTGAATTTATTCTGAAAACCATACAAATCATCACCATGTGCCATGCGCAGCATTTCACTTAAGCAGATGAAGTAGGTACTGCGCACAGTTATGAAGATTAATTTGCAATATCTGAAAAGACAAGGAAACCTTCTGATGCTCATTGCTTAAGATGACGTTTCAGTACATTTTTCCATTAAAGAAGATGTGGCTGTGAAGCTGACCGCTCTATTGGAGTTGGGTGTAAAATACAGTACATATTAGCAATCTTCATCATTTGATAAAATTATTATTTGTATCTGTTCTGATAAGTGCTTATGATGCTTTGAAATTTTTATATTTTGAGATGAATCTTTTACTATTCAGACACATACAGTGAGGGAAATAATTATTTGATCACCTTCTGAATTTGGAAGTTTGCCTGCTTACAAAGAAATGAAGGGTCTATAATATTTATGATAGGTTTATTTTAAACCGAAAGACAGAATATAAAAAAATCAGGGGGGAAAAGTGTTATATTGAGGTTATAAATTGATTTTCATTTCAGTCAGTGAAATAAGTATTTGATCCCTGAGCAAAACAAACCTTCGTACTTTGTGGATAAACCCTTGTTTGCGAGCACAGAGGTCACATTTCTGATAGTTGGTCACCAGGTTTGCACATGTGTCAGGATACATTTTTAGGGAAAAATTGCAATATTAGTCTCCTTCACAGATGTTCTATAGGACTAGAGTCTAGAGACTGGCTAGGACATTAAATGTGCTTGCCCATAAGCCACTCTTTGGTTGTCTTGGCAGTATGTTTTGGGTCTTTGTCATGTTAAAGGTACATTCACAACCCATCTTCAGTGATCTAGTTAAGGGGAGGAGGTTCTCGTCCAATACATTACCATACATGCGCCCGTCCCACAGCCCCTCTATGCGGTGAAGTCATCCTGTACCCGAGCAGAGAAAAAACCCTAAAGCATAATGTTTCCCATACTGTGCTTCTCTGTAGGGATGGTGTTCTTAGGGTCATAGTCAGCATTTCTCTGCCTCCAAAAACAGGAGTCAATTTTGGTGTCGCAGCACTTTGTCCAAAGCCTTTTCTGGATCATTTTGATGTTCTTTGTCATACTTCAGACAAGCCAGGCGGGCTTTCTTGGGCAGGAGGACATTTCCTAGTGCTTCAAGATTTCAATCTATTCTGGCACACCTTGTTACCAACGGTTTGCTTGCTAACTGTGGTCCCAACCGTCTTGAACTCATTAACAAGCTTCTTCCGTGGAGTTCTGGGCTGATCTTTGACCTTTCCCATGATCATCTTTACCCCATTGGGGAAATCTTGCAGGGAGCTCCAGACCAAGGGCAATTTATAGTTATTTTCTATTTCCTAATAATCGCACCAACAGTTGTCTACTTCTCACCAAGTTTCTTTCAGTAGTCTATTCAAGTGTTGTGCAGGTCTACAATCTTGTCCGACATCCTTTGAAACCTATTTGGTCTTGACCCTGGTGGTGAAGAGGTTGAAATGGAAGATACACATTTTCTTGGCAGGCATCTTTTATATACATAACAAGCTGATTTAGGAGTACTTTCTTAAAATGAAAGGACTAATCTGGGGTCCATATTCAATTTTTCAAGATTTTTTTGGTTGATATTCGGTTTCTATCAGTTAAAATAAACCTACCATAAAAATGACAGACACTTAATTTCTTTGTAAGCAGGCAAACTTCCAAAATCAGAAGGGGATAAAATTATTATTTCCCTCGCTGTAGATGTGCTTGCATGTAAATATGTGCACAGTTTCTGTTATGAACCTTGTAAATCTCGCAGTCAAACCCTTTGTCCTCCCTTCGCGTCTTTGATGATGATGTCATCTGTCACTTTTTTTTGCAGTGCAGGTTAGAACAAAATCATCCCGCTTCTATTCTGTTACTATCCAGAATGATATGTCAGTTCCTTTGGGGAGATTCCCTATGTTTTGCTTCTTGGTTCTGGTGTCCACGTGACTGCACCGATTGCTCTGGAAAGATCTTTGTTGTCATGGCATCATGAAGCAATAGAGGTCATATTGCAGCGTTCTGTCCAGAATGGATCTATTCAGCTAAACAATGCACAGGGTTCAGATTACAATCCTCATACCTATTGTACTCTGCTGTTTTTGTTTTGGAATATAGGTTGTTCAATCACTTATATCAATGTGTCATAAAGTGATATCGGAACGTCATGTAACAGTTTTGTTACTAAACAGCACATGCTCTGAAAATGCTGACATAGTCCTGTGATTCAACTAGTTTGCATCATATGTGTGGCCTAAATTTCTTATGTTTTATTAGTCAGAACAAATGTGTTGTGCATTTTCTTTTTTATTATAAGGAAATATTATCTGCAGTAACTACACATTTTGTTTGTTATAACTCTTAAGGCAAAAATGATATAAAATCCCAGTGAAATAAAATATTTTCATGAAATATAGCAGTGTTTATTGTTAATAGCTTATCAATGTGGGTCATCTCTTTTTAATATTCATGTGCCCTCATAATCTTGGGTAAAAATCTGAAAATGCACTTCCGCCCTATAGCAACTATCCACCTCAGATGTCTTATGTTAGATGGCTTGGGTTAGGGTTTAACTCCTCCTCTGCAACTGTCAGTCTACATTTCTAAATGAAACAGCTGTTTTATACAGCCAATCAAATCGCAGTGAAGAAACACAAGCCACGACCACTGTTTTTCTCATTCAAAATTCCATTTTACTCATCAAAATACAGAAGCAAAACCGATCACAACTTTTGGTTCGTGGGGACTTTAAAGAGAAATGTCACAAACAACAATCAGAATAGACATATTTTAATATAAATAGTAACATTTAAACCATTGTTTACATTTTTATCCTACTAAGAAATTGTAAGGTTCACAACACAATGAAGCATAGCTTGAGTTTATGATTTTTACAGAATATGTTGTAAAGAGAGGGACATTTTATGCTACGAACTTAAGCTTAAAACATAGAACCCATTACTCAATATTACTTTCTACCGAAAGTGACATGAGGCCAGTCCAACCTCTTAATGCATTTCAGAATGAACTGAAAATATTACAAATATCATCTGACAACCTAATGACTGACAACTGACTGACTAATCCCGAGTGATAATGTTTATACAATTCCTGTACAGTCAGTTTCTCCGTTTTCTTTATTCCGATCAGAATAATTCAGCAAAAGTGTGCAAAATATACAGTTCTATTCTGCGATGCAGTCTTAAAGTGTGACGGAGGGTTTAGAAAAGCTACTGACACGCAGAGGTCAGTAAAACTGGTGTGTCAGGGGCTTTTAAAATACAAATTCACTGATCTGTGCTAACACAAGCACAGACACTCGTTGAGCGCCCCCACACGATGTGACATTGGCCTGTCCCGCTCATCTGTGACCGGCTGAATATTACAACAGTGGTTCAGAATGGCCGCTGCAAGAAGGAGATGGGGGGAGAACCTACGCTCCGTGGACTGTGCAGGTGAGAGTCATAAGATCCTGGAGTCATGCCCATTATTGTGTCTCCTTTAGGAGTCTCTCCATGTAGAAAATCATCCTCATCCTCCATGGACCCCTGTGAGATGAGATGATGAGATCTTCAGACTTAAACATACCAAGATGAGCACCTCACAACTCAAAAGGGGTTTAGATTGTCTTTTTTTGAAAAAGACAAGCTTGATGTTCTATAATAACAAAATTCAACTTCAGACAGATCATCACCTTTTTAACGTTTTTCTTTGGTACATCTATCACACAGTCTGATGGCTCCTCCCACACCTGGTAGATGGGCTCAATAAGTTTACCAGACCTGTTGATGTATAAAAACATGGTTAGTCAATTGATTCATTACTCAGTACTGAGAATAACATTACTGACATGAGGCTCGAAGCACCTTTTCAGGAGATATGGATCAAAAGGGAAGAACGTATCTAGAGGGTTTACGTCAGCGGACACGGCGCTGCCGCCCATTGAACTCCTCACCACGGGCAGCATGTGACGGCTGTTGCGCTCGATGATGGTGTAACAGAACACCAGCTGATACTTCCTGCCAACAGATGGTAAAAATAGCCTTCATTTGTCAGCCTTTCATTCATCTCATAAAGGCGTGTAATATGATGAACAATCTCTCCTGTACTGTACCTGGTGATGGCTGCAAACATGTTGGTGACGGCAGACAGACAGACCCTCAGGGGGTTGAGATGGCACATCACTATGCGCTCTAGATTTAAACCCTGCAGGTACGACAACCCTGCAAAAACAGAACGCAAACAATGGAGAAAACAATCAGACAATCTTCACAATAACTGATGCATCTACAGTTTCAGGTTTAAACAGGCAAAGTCCATGTGTTCTGACCTTTCTTCATGTTTCCCTCCAGAATAGCATTGTGTCTGAAGATCAGCGTGTAGAACACGGCCTGACAGGCTGTATAAAAGGGGCTGTGCAGATTGACATCACAAAATGATTTGGATCCTGAGTCTTGACTGTCAATGTAAAGGTGGAGCCAGTGAACCAACAGGTCCAGACAAGCCTTCACTGTTCTGTGGAAGACAGGAAGCTCTATAACACAAGTTCTGATAACATGATCAAATACATTTCGATGTCAAAATAACACTTGTTTATTCAAATCACTTTGATTAACCGAATAACAACACAGAGGGATTCATATTTAATTATTGAATAAGCATAAACCACCGCCAAGAGAAATTATTAAATATTAAACACCACTTTAGACTAGCATTAATATTTCTTCTTTAATATTTTAGATTTGCAGGGAATTTTATGGTTTTGTGTAATATTTATGCTATAATATAATAATTGATTAAAAAAAATTGGTGAAATGTTGATTTAGTCAAAACAAGATGAGACACTTACGATACTGGAAGATACTTGGCTCTTGCCATGAAGCTGCCCATGTATCCAACAGCAGCCTGCCTAAGCACGGGCGGCTGTGAGGGGCTCTGAAACTGTTTCCATAAATGATCTAAAAAGGCTTCAGCAAAACCCTAAAGAAACAGAAAAACACATCTCATGTTGCTGCTTGTGTAGCTTTAGACATGCCATTTTTTGACATGACAAGCAACCAAATATGTAGAACAAATTCAACTGGTGTCTATGATGAGCTGTGATAAAAGTGCACTTCCCTAGGTTTTACATTTACATTACATTTAGGCATTTGGCAGACGCTTTTATCCAAAGCGACTTACACTGCATTATCCTATACATTTTACATAGGTATCTGCAATCCCCTGGGATCTAACCCACAACCTTGCGTTGTTAACGCAATGCTCTTACCACTGAGCTACAGGAAAGCTAGAGCTTCATGCGAAGCTCTGATGTTAAACATGAAAAATGGGAACTTACCAAGCGGAAGCTGCACAGGTAGAACATGCAGAACTGCACATGACTGGAAGCGTGAGTGGTAAGCACCACTTTATCAAACACACACAGCAGGTCTTTGTACAGTGCTTTAGTTTTCTCAATTTCCAAAGAGCCTAAAAGGATTCAGAAAGACAAAATAAATATCTGTGTAATTTGTTTTTTATGAATATTCAATAGAACTGCTGTTGCAAATCAACTCTTCACAACAGTGAACACAAATGCATGAATAAAAAGCGTTCAATAAAACATTTGGACAACATGAAAATGTCAACCTTTCCATGAATTTACTTTTAACCAAAGGTTTTTACTAAAATAAAGATTTAAACATCAAATATTTGGTGGTTCAAATATGAGGTCTCTCTTCAAATTTTTTAAGTATTTTAAAAAAAATTTTTAGCGGATGACTTTCCATTGTCAGCTAAGTGCCATTTTCAGGATTTGCACATCTATACAGTACATATTCCTCATAAATGGGCACATGGAAACTAAAATAAACAAACTATTTTATGTTCTATTCCGCTTCTGCATTTGTTGGGTATAATTGCTTCAGGTTTTTGCATTATAATTCACAGAAATCCCACAAGGTTTGTTGCCTCTCAAAAACCTTGTCCATTGTGTATCACATCTAAAACGCAAGTTTATTTGCCTTTTTTAAATATAAAACTTATGCACAGAATTATATATTTCAGATTTTTCAATATTTATTTCCTGTTCCTGTATATTCTACACAATGAGCATCATCCACACAAATTCCAAAATACAATCTGTAGTATTTTCTACACTTTCAGGACTGAATGCATCACCTCTTAAAAAACAATATTCTACATTTAAACAAACGTTAAGTAGGTTCTTTTAATTCTTTACATTTCTATGTCCTTACCATCAACATAGCATATGTCTTTAATGTAAGCCAGCAGGACGGTCATTAGTGTGTCCAGTCTCTCTGCCACAGGATGGGACATTTCAACTTCATCTACAGGTCGAGATGAATCCAGTGGCAAGTCTTCTTCCTCATCCTAAATGAATAATAAAACAAGAAATTGTTCATGAATATTAAGGGTGACACTTATGCCATTGAATGTTACCCTTTAACAAGTGTGCACTGCAGTGGTCAACTATAAAAAAATATATATATTTATATTATATTGCATGGGTTTCAATGGAAGTGTTGAACATCACTCACAACAGGGGTGCATCATCCTATAAAAGGTGTTGTATTTGAAAATTTGTAAATCTGCAAAAATACGTGTAAAAAGTTTAAATCTTGTTTTTCACACCCAATGAGCAATAAAACTAACCGTGTCAAATTATGTCATAATTGTCAATTAATTCATGATATTCATTTGCATTTGGATTTTTGTTGTTTAATTCAGTGTCTCTCATCACCATGTTAAAGAGGCATTCATCCCGCGATTCACCACCGGCGCCAGACTCTGCAGCACCTTCCACTTCTTCAATCTCACTTCGTGGTGCACTAACCTGGATGTAAAAAAAATCACCTCTCCAGCTGCATTACATTTGAAACAACAGCTGCAAAAATAGTCACTGACAAGCCATCAAGAAAAGTGAGTGAACACAATTCCTCTTACGTCTAATGCAAGCATCTTGCTGACGATTAGCTCCAGGAGGTCTCTCCTCAGGGCGGGTACATAGACTGTCACTCTTAACAGGTTGTGCACATAACACTCCTATATGGAAAAATGATACAGCCTCAGTAAAATCACACATAATGTAGGGGATTTAAATCCTATGTGAAGTCTATCAGTAACTCACAAGTGTCCTGGAGGATTTCTGCACAAACGGGAACCTTTCCGAGAGAATTGGCATCAGGAATCGGCTGGTTCTGAAAGAACAAGGGATGTAAGTGATGGAGCAGCTTTAAAACATAAAGGAAAAGGTGTTTAGGGCTTTATAAAATACTTACGATGGAACGTATCTGACAATCATCTGCAAGGCTTGATGACATTGATCAAATATTCTTGGCAGATCTGTGTGAATGTAATGAAACGATGAGTTACGGTGGGAAACAGTGAGTAAATCAGTTGGCTTTGAATAGACAGGATCCTGACCTGGTGGTCTGTCACTAGGGTTGCTCATTAAATTTAAACATATAACTTCCAGTGCTGGGCAAGTTACTCTGAGAAAGTAATTAATTACGAATTACATATTCAATAGTTTAATAAGACCACTATACAAATGACTCCCTCCAAAAAGTATTTAATTACTTATTACTAATGACTTTCTGTATCCCATATCAACCTAGATCAGTGAAGGATAGACATGAAACGGCTCTTTTAATTCATTCAAATAAATAATATAAAACTACATAAAGTAGTATTATTAACTGACCGAAGTATTACAAATGTGAGAATTATACATTAAAGCACGGATTTTAAAGTTAGATTTTGATGTCAATTCCACGATTGCACACACACATATTACATCAAAAGTAACTGTAACACTTACTTTACTTTTTCAAGGGAAAAGTAATTACATTACAGCAACTTATTACTTAGTAACCAGATACACCCAAAACTGATAACTTCACACTATAGATACCATAAAGTACATCAGCAATGTCAATTTCACAAACTGAATCATTCCAAGCACACGGTTACATTAATAGAGATTACATTAATACAGAAAAAACACCCACTCTCATCTTCGTCATCAGAATCAGAAATATCCACATTTCCTTCTTGGATTCTTATTCTCTCTGGACAAAAAGCAAAGAAAAACAGTATTTTAACATCTGATCAATGTGAACCGTCTGCAGTATTAACACCTACAAGAAAACTTACTTGGGATGAAATTAGATATGAGGCTTTTGAGACACGGTCTGAGATAAACCGTCTGGGCTGACACTAGGTTACTCAAAAAGGCCAGATATTCTTCCGCAACGGCTTGACTGCGTCCGAAGCACGGCAGTCTCTGTTTGGGCGAACATTTCACACGTGAAGCAAAACTGTCCTGACGTTTGATGACCATAAGACAAAAAATATGTTTCCCTTACCAACACAACATAGATTAACTGTTCATGATCTTTGCCAAGTTGAGTCACACAGCTCCTGAGTTCCTGCAGCCAGTTGATAATCTGAGCTTCCTACAACAAGATACACAAAACTGAGAAAACGAATCAAATGAACTTTTTTTGTGCACATTTGTCTCAGACACAAGTTGCTTGCCTTAATATCAGGATCTGAAAGCTGATGCTTTATCAGTTCATAGCCACTTGTGTCACCCTGCAAGTCACATCAGACATGTCAGGCCTTGCCGAACAAAAAACCGAAAGTGACATGCATCGGTTTACAATTGCACATTTATAAATCGACACAACTCACCATTTTGTGTTTAACTAATGTACTGGAAATACTCCCTCCAAAGCGCACCGTCTTCAATGGAGGTGAATTGAGGAAATCCCTGTGCTCCACTTCCATCACGTACAACAAATACTCTTATTCTGAGAACACAAAACAAACGACGCCTCTTGTTAACTAAATCCAGTTTATTCAGTAACTGTTAAACCATTGCTGCTGACAACACACGTCAGTAAAGCTGCAGTAGAAACAAACAAAATATGAAACTTTTACGACTTCTACATTATAGACTGTACGCATTGTAACAAACGTGGTCACTATATGTAATTCGGACATAATAACGCTCAATCGATCATATCTTACCAAAGAATGCTTATTAATAAGTCATCTATAATAGAACTGCGCATTATAGGTGAGATTAAATGCGCCACATGTACAACCATGCCATGCTTAGTACAGGAAGTGTGTTCTTCAGCGTGTGAATTGTTTTCACGGATGTACGTCAGTCCGACTGCACGCACGATATTACAAATACTGCCACCTGGTGGTTTGGAAAGTTGGATCGCTGCATGGGCGTGTTTGACTTCATGCGGAGTTGCGCAGACTGATTCGAGTATGACATCAAAGTAAAGCGAGAGGAAAGCTAGATAGCGGCCCACATTCGCATTAATCTCGCGATACTTGTCATATCACAATTAGTCTGCGCAGTGCAGTTTAAAATGCCTTACGATTTATTGCTTATTTCACGGGATCGAAATTCGCTTGCTATGCACACAGTAGTGTACAGGATTGATCTTGTTGTAGTCTTCATTTAGAGGGGAAACAAAAACACAATACAAAGAAATGTAAGTTTTAAATGAAAAATGTTAGGCTTTTTCTCATTTTAAGGAAAAATACAATTGAAAGTTTAAAATGTGTGTGTACATTACATTGAACTGAGGTTGAATTGACACATTTAGCTGATGTTTAAAAGAAAAGATACTCTCAGTGAGTTTACTGTCCAAACTGCTGGTTCATTTACACCTGCTGATTTCTGAGTTGGTATGAGCAAACAAAGATAAGAGGAAGTCCAGCTAACAACACTCTTTAACGTTCAAAGGTTGTACAGTAGAGTTGTAAAGATTCAATAAAAGCAAGCGAGCAAATGTCAGAGTTTGGATTTCATAAAATCAGATACTTACATACACACTTAAATGTTGGAAAATTCACAATTTTATTTATGTTATTATACAGCCATTCTTGTATGTGCATAAGCTCACAATGTGCGAAACACAAAATCAAACCAGAAAAACTGTAAAAAATACAATTCAGTTCACTTTTTCAATAAAAAACACAAAGGCAAAATAATTATTTTCACAAGAAGAATTCAAAACGAAGTAGAAAAATTATCTTGTCACAAATATTCTCTTCTGTGACCTGTCAGAATAAAGCACAAAAAACATAAATGTTAAAACATTTGACATGCATTTAAAAAAGCTTGACGTTCTCTCTTTCTCTCTGTGTAAAATATACTGCAAAACTTTAATGCTTTATATTTTGTCCCATATGTATTGTGTGCCTTTATAATACAATGCTGTCATGAAAACTTTCAAGTTAGGCCTATCAGGTGGTAAAAGCATTATTTTGTATTTTACCAAGGCTGAATCACACTGTACTCTAACCATTTTAAAACATTCTGTCTTTATTGTGTTTTGGACCTTATGGTCTCCCCACTATTGTCTTAGATTTCATGGTTGATGTTTAACAGAATGATCTGCCCTTAATTATGATGCAAATACTTCCCAAAAGTCTTTCAAATGTCCTTTTTAATGTATGACCAATTTTCTCTCTTGTTTAGTATTATAAATGAACTTAAAATAAGGGGGGCCACAAAACATTCATTAAACAAAACAGATAAGACTACTGGATTTTGTTTGGCAATGTTATTAACTGCATTTGTGACATAATAAAAATAATAAAATGTAACTGAATGGTAATAACCTGTGCATGGATCATATGGCGTGTGATTCTGCTCTGAGGGTTTCTCCACTCACTGTTGCAGACACACTGGTCACATTATCATAGGAGGTCATTGCTAACGCCACTGGCACTTGACGACCACCTTCTCTTCTGGGCTTGGCCTGACCGGGAGCTGCACCTTGATCTCGGTTCACTCCATTTCTCCTTAAAGAGTTCCTTATTCCGTTCGAGAGGCGACTGGAAAACCTCCTGACGACTCCTGCCAAACCTCTGCCCTTCTTCAACAAACCCACATCATCCTCGAGCTCCTCCGGGGGAACCTCAATGTTACCCGTGTACCAGAAAACCCACCAAATGAGACTCAAAAAAATGATGATGGCGCCTGCATATATAAGAAAATCGTAGAAAAACAAAGTGCCAAACACGCCCAGCAATAATATGATGAGACCGAAAACGTCAAAAGCCACGGCGAGCCAGAACGCGCACGAACATCGCCCGAGACCACCGGGCGCTGCCTCCATCTCCAATTGGCGGATTGTGTAATTGTTCTCCAGAACAATCAGTCGTCTAAAACAAGAGTTTGAAAGAGTTTTAAAGGATTTCCGTTTGTTTGCACAGGTAACAGAGCCAAGGAAGGAGCTCTCCGTTATCAACTCTAGTAACGCACCTGGAAGGGAGTGGCATGAGCAGTGGGTGCGTCTTAAATACACAGGAAGACTCACCTATAGACACAGAGACCGCTGTTAGCCCGTGTGTATAATGCAGCACTCGACCAGGGACTGAACGTAGCCCCCTTTTCCTTTTCATTATTATGTCAAATCTGGATCAAATACTCAAACACATTACACGTCATAGTATGTTGTATTTAGTTGTGTATAGCTCACAAGGGACTCTGGCACTTTGGAGTTCTATCATTTATTATAATATATGGGGGTAGTTGACAGACTAATATGCAAATGTGTCATATTGTTTGATGGCAAAAATCTTGAAAGAAAACAACAACTACGACAAATCTCTCTTATGCTATTCGATGTGATAATATGAATAATATAAAAGATAATGTAACAGTTTGTTTTTGTTGTCAAATATACCATATAGGCTAACATGTATGGAATGAAATAGTTTATTTTGGCACCATAGGATGCATTTATGGTAGCCTTTATTTGTCAACTACCCATATATATAAAGCGTCTTACATTGCATTATACCATGTTTCTGACTATGTGCATGGGATCAAATCCATGACCTTGACATTGCTAGCGCCATGCTCTAACCACTGAGCCACAGGAAATGCTGTATGTTATATTGTTACTTAATTTTACAAAACAAGAAATGAGGCGATGACACATGAAATTCTTAGATGCTCACTCTCTTTAATCCAGATCGAACTCACATGTACATCTCACATTCTCTCTGGTGTCTACACTGATCAAGCGCCCTTCTCTATCTTCTCTCTAGTGTTCAGTTCTTGTAATAACAGTTTATGTAGACACAACACTGTACATATGTATATGAACCTGGATCTTAAGTATAGCAAAGGAATTTTTTGTAATAGCCAAAAATACAATGTATGGGTGAAAATTATACATTTTTCTTTCATGCCAAAACACATCAGAATTTTAAGTAAGGATCATGTTCCATGAAGATATTTTGTAACTTTATACTGTAAATATATAAAGGCAAATTTTTAGATTTTTGGCACCTTCAGATTCCAGAGTTTTAAATGATTGTATCTCCACCAGATATTATCCAATCCGAACAAACCATCAATTGAAAGTTTATTCATTCAGCTTTCAGATTATGTAAACATCTCAATTTCAAAAATTTACCCTGGATTTGTAGAACAGGGTCACACACATCACACAAACACACACATAATATATTCTTGGCAAATTACAGGTGGGTTATTTTGCACACTATGGGCTTTTAACATTTATGACATTACATAAATTCACAGGCATTGATAGGTTAGATAAATCATTAATAGTCTGAAGGGCCTTTTTTCAAATAAATGCAATAAAAGTACAGACATTATTGTGTTTTGCTATCTGACCTTTAATATATTGAGTGTGTTAAAAACAGGGAGTTAAAAGACTGAATGAACTAATGCTACGTTGCACCATCAGATACTGAAAGTCATGAAAAAATGGTGGATATTTTAACTTTACAATTCTAACAAGAAACCTTAAAAACAGTTATGGATTTGTTCTCAACCTGTCATACAATATGTATTTTAAAATCTAAACATAAAGGCATTTAAAAACCGTACTGTAAAAATATATACATTTAGATTTTTTCCCCCTGTTGTCATTGGGGATACAGCATGCACAGCAGACATTTCTGCCCTTCAAAGATTAGCAAACGTGTTATCCTGCTTAATCCACATAGACAATCAGCACAGGAAAAGCTGTTTATCCATGTTACCCGGAACCACCCTCAATATCTCCCACGATCTATGTTGATCTGTCTTGTTTTACAACATGTTAAACATTACCTATACACTGACTAAACAGCAGCTTGACTTGAAGCTGATCAATCTACATATATAACCACTGCTAGATCTATATTAAACATGATAAACAACATGTAAATTGTGACACATAATTACGGAAAATAACATATGCATTTAAAAGTTAAACAAGTTTTGCATGACTGCACCCAACATGTAAAATTGTGCATGTTAAGTAAACCTTATGCATGTAAGGTAAGTGTCTTAATTTCTCTTTAAAGAAGAGACATTATTCGTATACACTCAATGTAAATCAAACGCATTTTGACATTTTAGATCATTTAACGTTAGATCATTAAAATTTATGTTAAATACATATACAAACAAAGTAGGTTCATGCTGTTATCTTTAGGAGTTATTTTTATTTTACCTAACCGCTAGTATTACCTTTAAAAAAATGTTTACAGCGTTGTTATTTGAATAAATGAAACAAATGAGGTATTTCAGTTGAATGGCAACCTAATGCTGTAATGTTATAATATAAGCATATCAAACATATACATGTTCATTATAGCAGTAAGACTAGTTTAATTAAGATTTACAATTACAGTAATAGCAATGTCTGTCCGCAAAGGCATGTTTGTTTGCCGCACAATGTCATTATTTCTCCACACCAGAACTGCGAGCTAGAAGTGCTTTTTTGGGGTCTATGATCCAGGCTAAAGCCACTGCTGCTGTTCCATCTCCACTCTGATGTGAGAAACATAAGAACGTAGCCCACAGGAATGCTGAACAGCCCATAAATGCTGTTCTCAGATATATTGGCATCAAAACAAAATTCAGAAACTGAAAACAAAAGAAAAGGCTTTCATCATACATAAAGAGTAAAAAAGAGCTGAATGCAAGTTAGGAATATGAACAAAGCAGAAGATAAAGGAATGTGTATGTCTATTATCTGTCTATATTAAAAATATATATGCAGAGTGCTGTTTCTTACTTGCATGAATGGCCAATACATTAGTCCAGTCTGAAATATAAAAACACTGGGGTGAGCTCCGTCGATTGGTGCAACATCAGAGAACACTCAAATCCCATAAGGACACCTTCACAATTAGTTTACAAATACTGGGAAAGTCAGGCTATGGTGGCAAGCGTGTTTTTGTGGACAATCTAGTACCTTATATGTGTTGAAAAACTTTTCTCGCCAGTCTGCAAACATGTCCTCCTTGCCTTCTAAGAAACTCACACCTGTAAATAAAAAAATCAATAATGAGAAAAGAATTGAATTAATAAACAACCAAACATATGTAGCTGATATATTTTGGTTTAATACGTTTTCAACATTAAATTGTGTTTTTTGTATTGTAAACCTGCGGTATTGGAGGAAAGCTGCTATTTTAGGGACAGTCTTTATTAGATGAGACGCTTAAAGTTAAGGTGAGAGAATACCCGTTATCCACAGAAAACTATACGAGTTAGTGAATATTTATCCCAATTTGATAGGTTGTCACAATTTCATTGCACATTCAGCATACCTGTGTAGAAGACACTGGTCGCCAAAGGTGATGCAAAAGTCTGATCCAAAAGCAATTTGCGGAAGATCATGCCAGCCGATCTTCCCGGGAAACGACGTTCCAAGGCCCGTAACCAGAAATAATTGAAGTTACCTTGGAAACTGAGGGCCACGATAGCCACGTTTCTCGTGTGCCTCCAGTCAATCTCGTCCCTTTGCGCCAGACACTGATGCCCAAAATCCCCACCCGCAAACAAGCATCCGTATAGCGTGACATTAGTTATCCAAGGAACAACCTTCGCTCGTTTAAAGAAAGACTTTCTCATGCTCGTCTAAAAATGTTTTGCAGCCTTTAGAAATGATCTCGATGGACACAAAAGAAAAAGTGGATTGACATTGAATGACCTTCTGGTCAGTGCAAAGTACCTAACAAGTTCATTTAAGCGCCCTTCTACTTCTTTGTCAGCTTTGCATTGTAATCGATCAATAACAGAGTTACAGTTTGACAGCTCACTGTAACACCCTTCAATAAGATGAAACTATACATCAACAAAACCACTGCTCATAATAAAACAGATCACACGCGGTTCCAACTCCGAAAAAGACAGCAAGGCAAAAAATAAGAATTACAATTGATTAATCTATTTAGCAATTAAATTAAAAGGGTCCGGTCTGCGTTCATACAGTCATCAGCAGTTTCCCGTTACTAAGTCAGGTGCTCAAATCCTACATTAATCTGACCGCGAGCTCGTGCGCGCGCAGTGGCGGCGCGCTTCTATCGGATCTCTATATAATAGCCTAACGACCGACAGACCATATGCACCAAGACTCACTAACATTACATTGGTTGATTTTTATGCTGATTATGTCATCATTTACCAATACGTCCATTTCACCCGCTTTTAAGGTTACAATAGCTTATACCTACACATCTGCAAAGCCGTTTTGAATATTATTTTGTAATTTATTTAAAACATTCAACTTCACAACCGTTCGTTTAACATACATACATCAAGAATGTTTCATAAAACAAAGAAATAAATGAAAACATGTCATGTGGTAAATCTGACAAAGGAGGCGTATGTTTAGTCTACGTCAGCGCTGCCAGCGTGGAGAGGCATGACACCAGACCAGGAAGTAACACCATTTAATTCACTGTACAAATAGCGATACGCAAGGATACGAAAGCAGGTTTTTGTGCTTTTTGGATTAGTTTTTCTGCATATTTATAGCCTGCGAGAACGTGTAGGGACGCCGGAAGTCCCTGCGACTCGATTGTCACCATTGCAAGGATAATCCGCCGGTAAAGGTAACGTAGACCATTTCCCGAAGGACTCGCTCATTTGATTTAAATGCAGGAAGCGTATTCCATATCAATGCCAGGCTGTCATAGACATTACGTTGGAGGGAATGATGCGGTCATACGATCAAATCGAGCGTTTGCTCTTAGTCTCCATTGGTTTACACTTGTCGTCGTCTTGTAATGATACCGTGTTGCTAAAAAGGATTATTTACAAATGGTTATCTACAAACACACTTTCATTTGCAAAGTTTATCCGGCCATTATAACCTGGTGTGACGGAATAAAGTAAAAATGATTGAAGCAGGAGTCAGTAGTGTTATAAATATAAAGGGGTTGTATTAGCACTAGGACGACAAATGACATTCGGTCTTTCCTTGTTTTTCCGGACAGGTGATAAGCTCGTACAGCTGAGACCAGTGACTTGGTAGCTTGTCATTCGAAAGATTTTGGTATAAAAACACACCCTGTACCTTGAGAATCAGGTAACTCGGGTGTTACTGTGATAAGAAAACGAGGGCAATAAGGATTTATTGGACACATTTTACGTCCATTGACATCATCATCTGAGTTTTTTAAAATGGGAAATGTATCCCTGTGTCATGTAGGCAGTGATATTGCCCACAGGTGAAATAGGATGACTTTTGTTATATCCTCAGGAATCATTTTATTTTATATGACAAGACATGTATGAAATTTGGGGAATATATGATTCCTCCAGTGTTTCAGTTTGCCCTTCAAAATACCCATAATCATTGTTGTGCATTCCAGATGATGGACACTACACTCGCCGAGATGGGGAACCATCTCTCTGATGCCATGAAGATTTTGGAAAGTGGGAAATTGTAAGATTTATCCGATTTGCTCCTTATTTTTTGCCAATTATTACTTTAAAATCCTCTTTATTATATGTTAACAGCACATCAAAAATATACAAAAAGGTGTTTTGTTTCAGATATCATTTATGATGTGTGTTTATATTTAGAGAGACCGAACAGGTGAAAGAAAGAAAAAAGCTGAGTTGGAAAGACATTCCAGGTCCTTTACAAGGAGAGTACGTGTATTGCTTTTATATTTTCGTTACAAATAAAGCAAATAATTATAGTTTTATGTGCTTTAATATTGCCATAATCCGTATTTCATATATTTGACATGCTCTTTATAGTCAATGTGTATATAATCTACATTAAAAACTCCTCTCATTGGCTTAACAGTGTTTTTATTGTCTACATACATTTATTTTTTCCTTGCAGTGGACAGGATGTTGTGAGCATACTACAGCTGGTACAGAACCTGATGCATGGAGATGATGACAAACAGAGTCATCGGTTGGGCATGATGTTGTATTTCATCCATGAGACCATGTATGAATCGTCTGCATGGTGTAATAAAACTATTATTGTCTCTTTTACAGGATGCAGTATGTTGGAGAGCAGGGACACATGGCTCTATTGGGACACAGTTTGGCCGCATATATTTCTGTTTTGGATCGAGAGAGATTTAGAAAGCTGACCACACGCATCCTGTCAGATACCACTCTCTGGCTCTGCAGGCTTTTCAAGTATGCATGAGTTCTCAGTTTCTGTGAAACGCGTTTTCCCCAGGCATTAATGCACTTTAGTGATACTATCACCTTAGTGCTATCACTTTAGTCAATTTTTGGAGTAATGTTCTGTATAGAAATTTGTGTCACGGCATATGTAACTGGCTTCACCGTTGGTCATTTCCTTTTATTGCCAGTGCCTTTGCTCAAATATCTTCGAGGCAAAGCATTACGTTTTTATTGCTGAACTACTTTAGTCCTTGATTTCACCAATGTCATAACTTGCAACAGATATACTACATAACATTAACAGCATTTCAGTTGTGTGAACCACCTTTACATGTTTTAATCAGTTCTGTTTTGTATAGATATGAAAATGGCTCTGCTTATTACCATGAAGACGATCGTGATGGAGTGCTGAAAGTGTGTCGGTTGGTCATTAACACACATTACGAGGACTATGCCACTGAGGGCTTTACTGTGCTCAGCTCTAAACAGCCTATTATTTACCAAAGTGCTGCATGCAGACCTGACCTGGGACAACATCTCTGCAGCCAGGTACAATGTCACCTCCAAATCATTTGTATAGGCCACATGATGTGAAATGTTTCATATTACCATGCTATGTTACCAAATGACTGTGATGTTTGGTGAGCACTGTTTGCTTTGATTAGGTAACATCTTCTTCTGATTGTTTTTCAGCTGGGTCTTCCTCTCTCAAGTCTTTGTATTGTTCCCTGTAACACCATGTTTGGCTCACTGCACCAAATGGTAGGAATTTTTTCTTTGAGATACAAAAAGGTTATATGTTTTTTAAAAGTGTATGCCGGACAAAATGTGCCTTATTGGATATGCAAAACAAGACCAGCTCAATCTCCTTTGAAACCTGTATGTGTTTCTTTTGATCCATGCATCATTTTATGCAGTTTTATGATGCATGTCGTAACTTTTATTTGTACAGTGAAAGTAAATAGTGACCATTGCTGTCAGGGAAAGTTTTAATAAAAATCAAAAGTGGTCTTTGTCTCTGTTCACACAAAGTTTTATAAATTTAAAGGACTATGCAAGTTTTTATTACTGAATTGTCTTTTCACAGGATGTTGCACTTCTTGACAAACTCATTAAAGATGATCGCGAGTCAGGGAAGATTCCACTCCTGTTGATAGCGAATGCTGGTCAGTTAATCAGAACATCTTCTCCATTAATGCAAACTGTGTTGTTTTGTTAATTGTCAGTTTAGCAAGCAATCATTAACGTTAAATATGTCATTCAATTGTGCTTTCAGGAACGCCAGGTGCAGGTCACACTGACAAGCTCAGTCGTTTGAAAGAGCTCTGTGTTCAGTCCAAAATGTGGCTCCACGTAGAGGGGTTAGTATTAGTTGGTTCCAATTTTGACCATTGGCATCCACAATAATAAATAGATTTCTCATTCTGTGTTTGTCACAAAATCAAATAATATCCACATACTGATCATTTAGCAATAATGTCTATCAAATTTTGTTTACCATTCTCTCAGGGTGAATTTGGCAACCCTTGCTCTTGGTCAAGCCTCCTCCTCTGTTACGGTATGTTGGCAATTTTTGGGGGGCATTAGAGCAAGTTGGTTTCTTGTGTTTGACATTGTGCTCATATTTTCTCTTTCTCAAGGCGGCCACCAAGTGTGATAGTATGACATTAACTCCGGGACCTTGGTTGGGTCTTCCGGCTGTTCCTGCAGTCACTCTTTACAGACATGATGACCCTGCTCTGGTTAGTGGAATGGTTATTATCAAACACACAATTATCAAACTGTTAAGAAGACAATCAAGTAAGATTTTCAGATATGTTTTGGATTAAAATAATAATGTTTCTTTTGATATGTTTGTCCTCCCCGTCTGCCGGGGGCAGTCTCTCTCAGCCGGTCTAACATCAAGCCAACCAGTAGAGAAGCTGCGGGCTCTGCCTCTTTGGCTGTCCCTGCAGTACCTTGGGCATGATGGGATTGTAGAGAGTATTAAGAACGCCACGCAACTAGTAAGTACCCTGCCAACTTTCAGAGAATCTGGGTTTGTGCATCATATGTAAAGAACTTTAAACAATCAAGAATATTCCTGTGACCTCACTGGACACAATTGATTTGGTTCTCTGTAGAGTCAACAGCTGTTGGAACACTTAAAGACACTGGCTTCAATAAAAACCTCGGTAGGTGATATTTTCCTGATCTCTTAAACTATATGCTGGCACAAAGATCAAAATCACCTCAAATAATTACAGTATGTGAAGAGGAATGAATGTCTTGCAAATAGAAAAAGAGTACTAGAAGAAAGAAAAAACGATTTAAACATATTTATTTCTTCAGAAAAAAATATGGTCTGCTCTCTCCATTGTTTAAGTCTTGATGAAAATCTCAACAATGGCAGACATTTCTTTTAATTTACAAGCAGTAAACATTACATTGGAAAAATATTATACATAAATAATTTGGAATATAAGAGTTACTTTTGTCTTCAAAGGATTACTTCAGCCAGAAATTTGACATTTATTCAACCTTCTGTTGTTTGAATGACTGCTATAAGCACAAAAAATTTGAATATCCAGTTGGGGGGTTTCACTACATGGAAGTACATTATGACACACTTAAAGTACGCAAGAGTAACAGCAGAAAGTAAGTCCTTCTTGTACTTCTTACAAGAAAACTGCTAAAATGCTTAAATATTGGACCGGTTTGAGTATGTGTCGTAATGTACTGCCATTATATCGACATTTTCACCAGATACCAGATTTTCATTAAATGATCAACTTTTGAGCTCAAGTTTCAAACAACATGAGGGTGACTAAATGGCAGCAACATTTTCTGTTTTGCTTGAACTAGTCTTTTAAACATTTCTTTTCTCCATGTTAGTGGCCCACTTTTCCCTTTAGTAAGACAACTTAAGTCTAAACCTTACAAGCAAACATTTGTGTTCTGTGTCACCACCATTAGGATGTCCTTGACCGTGAAGTGTCTCTCGTCGAGGCTTTGCACATGGTAAAGAGCAGAGTGTTCGTCATATATATATGTTTGGCGCTGTGGTTTTGTAACCATCAGCAATGTGTGCAGCTCTTATAAATTAGTGTGGTAGTGAGCGTGGGTGCCTTGGTTTCAGGATGTGGTGTGTCATTCCCGGGTCCCTCTCATCTCCGGGGGCTCGCTGCGGGACGTGCTGGGCTCTCTTATACTCTCTATTGTAGGTGGGACCAACCCTCTGCCTGCTTGATCCCACTCCTTTTCCCCTTCACTTGCGCTGTTTCCACTGTTCCCTCCCTCACCATGTCCACCCATAAGTGCTGGTGCTCCGCTTTTATTTGTGTAAAGGCCTACCAGTGCTGAAGGCATGTGCAAAAACATTTAGAAATGTCACTTTACAGAACTTGTTGACTCGATGGGCATCAGTGGAGAAGTGAGGCGTCATAATGGAAAGTCTTGTAAGGGGAACTTTTTATTAAGACTTGTGAGAGATGGAGCGAAATTAAACTGTGATGTTCCTGTATCTAACACGAAGATCTTAATGTTAGGAGTTTGTTCATTATAAAGGTTATCTTCGAAAACCGCTAGATATTTCATTTTTTAAATGAATAAGAATCTTCCTATTGCTTATGCGGCCTTAAGGTACACTCAGTAATATCAGGAAGTTTAAGGTAATTGCAAAGTTGTTCACACAGAAATGTTTTGTAATCATAGCCTTCATGGTTCTTTCTATTCATTTACATTTATTTATTTACTTGATGCTTTTATCTTAAGTGACTTATAAATTGGGACGCATTTAACATTTTGTCTGCACTCCACTGTCCTTTCCAGTAAAGGCAAATATACACAATTTAAAATAAAAAGACATTTTTATATAATTAAGTCATACAATTGAATTAATATAATTTAATATTTAAAGTTTTATGTACACTCACATGAGGTGAAGAATCCAGTTATATATCCAGGTAATGAATGCTGTTTTAATTATTTTTAAAACATCTCACGATCAAATGACCAGCCGAATTCTTTCAATGGTATCTTTGTAACCATTGTATTGGAAAGTCAGCATATGAATTAAAGATGCAGTGTATGAAATTTAGCGCCATCTAGCGGCGAGCGGCTTTATAACTTGGCAGACTGCTTACATTCACACACTTCATGAAATGTACTTTAGGGACATTGTAATATTTACCCTTTAAACATTCATAACACAGAGATAGATGTGCACAGAGCGAAATCATACAAAACAGAACATACAAAACGCAATTTATATTGACAGTCTGTTATATGGTTATCTTGTTTATTGGTTTAACAAGTTTTTGATAAGAAAAACAAGCATATTTTACAGAAAGTTTCTTTTCCAGTTAACAAACCGGCTCCTCTCACTCTTGGTAACAAAACACGTATAACTGGCTTTATTATTTATAATGTTGATTATAAATAAAGTAAACATGCTTAATACCTCCACGTCGACTGTTAAGATCCCAAAGATGGAGCCATTGTAGTACTTTTTGTCCTGTTTATTACCTGACCGTCATTTACTAATCCTGCTGATCACCCCCCGCATATAAATATTGATTTCTTTCTAACTCTGCCCAGAACTTTGTCTAGAGTTCACTCTATATCTGTCTAACTTTGTCCGATTTCTGCTCAATGTGTTTCTTTCCTGTCAGATGGTGTTATTATACCAACATAGACCGTGGAAAATGACGTTTTTATGAATCTTGAGAATGAGACCACTGCAAACTCATATCTACTTGTGAAGACAATACAAATGCAGCATCCATAGAATATAGCATTAAGAAAAGTAATATAGAATATAATAACTAGATAGAAATGAATATGATTGTTCTTTGATGGAGATAATGTATTTACGAAACATGCTCTGTAGAGCAGTTTGTCAGTTTAGGGTTACCAATTCCATGTAAGGGGAATACACCATGTATGTAGGTAGAAATAGCTCATTGTAAGGCAATAAAAACATAACGCTTCTTTATGTAAAGACATTAGGTAATTTCTGTCAATAGATTCTCCAAAACATTACACACTGGACCTTTAAATTGTGAACAGGCATTTCTACAATGTTCTTGGAAACTATAAACTGCTTTAAAATACTGTGTCCGTATTGCCTTCAGACAGCATATTAGACAGAATATTGCTGAGTGCACCTTCAAAAAATCGTTGCTTAATATAATATATTTTAATATTTAAAAGTATACTTGCATTTATGTCTATGGTGGTTAGTATTCATATTTGAGCAAAAAGAAACATCCACTGTAATGGAGGAAATGTGTTAATTTTTAATAATAGGCATTTTGTTTCATGTTTGTTAATTATAGCAAACGTTCCTGTGTCATACATTTCAACAGTAATGCATGACTTTAGGTCATGTCCTACATTGTGCAGATTGACCTGTCAAACCGGTTACTAGCAAACAAAAGCCTCTCCATGACATCGCATCAATACATTTAATACTAAACAAGTTTTCACAATAATATTGTAGCTCTCACAGCATGAAATGAAAATGTCCTGTACCGTCTCTTCATCACAAGTGTCACAGGTTTTATTAGACTCTGTCTCCACCCTCTGTGTGTCTGTGATGTTTGTAGGTGGAGGATGAACTGAATTCACCTGTGGTGGTGTTCAGATTTTCTCAAGACAACAGTGCATGTAAGTCTTTCATTAAAGTCAAGATCAGCGTGCATTACAGTTGTATAGAGGACAGGTAGTTCTTGATGGTATTATCAAATGTTTTGTTTTTCAGCATCGAGTGGCGGCTCATTAGAGGGAAATGTTGCGGAGGAGAGGGAGATACTTGATGCGCTAAACAGATGGGTAAATACTTCTCTCTCTCTCTCTCACAAACACTGTATCACAATCTAAAAAACAGACTGAACTGTGAGTGTTTATAATCTAATGGCAAAAACGTGGAAGACAGCGCTGTTTTCAACAATCTCACAACATCCTGTGTGTAGTAAAGTCTATACAGTATCATTTCAACTTTAGATGTGCTGTTTTTAAACATTGTTCACTATACTTTTTACTAAAAAAAGTTGTTCTATTGACACAAAAGAAGATAATATGCTGAATTAAATTTTTGGGTGAACCATCTCTTTAATGTAGCAACTTCATCTTTGTTAGGGATCCAAAACTATTGTTTTATTTTTTCTTCAGGAAATATTTTAGTTACAAGAGGCTTTTTTCAATGCTTTTTATTTGATTCATCAGTTGGCTGAGCAGTTGGCACAGCAGGTGCCCATGAGTGGTGTGGATGTGGTTGAGCTGGAAGATGAGGGCACATGTGTTCGTTTTAACCCCCTCATGACCGCAGCAGGTAAGACTTTTGGGAGATAATTACAATTATGGGCTGCGGCTGCTTGCTCAAAGCTTTTGCTAAACTGAAGATACATCTATATCATCTCGTGACCAAGACATTGGTCCAGAGGGTTTTTCACAGGGGTTGTACTTGTCATTTGTGCTAATTAAATTATTTCTCAAGAAATTGCTAGTTCTAGTTCTACCAATAAAGGTACAGGAACACTGTTGTCTTTGCCAAAAAAGTTAAACAATTTTGAACAGACAGTCTATGAGAACCTAACTAATTCATGTTCACATGATGTGCGTGATGTGTGTGTGTAGCATTTGGCACTCAGGAGAATGACGTGGTTTCATTGGTGGAGAAGTTGGGAGAGATGATTCCAGTGTTGAGCTGCACCTTGCGCTTCAGACAGGACTTTAAAGATGATGTCTTACAACAAGCTTCACTATCTTATATTGAGGATCTGAGCTGGCCTGGTCTTGGAGGCGTGAGGTGAGAATCAATACTTGATCAGTATGTGAGTTCTCTAGGATTTGAACCCACAATGTGTTTTAGCCGTTGAATCAGAGAAAAAAGCTACAGGAGACACTCTATGATAGATGTTCCTTCAATCTTACAAATGAACTTTCTTGGTTGCAGGTTTTAAAATGTCAATTTACATTATTTTTTCTTGTTTTCTCAGATATGAGCCCAGAAATACAGACCTTGATGAAGACCAGAGAAAAAAGAGGGTGGAGAGAGTCAACAGTGACTTGCTTAAGAAACTGAAGGAGCTGGATACAGACCTGAACTTTTCTGTTGGTACGTGACTGATAGTAATATGGTTATGCCACTGCTCCATATCAAATAAAGCTCTGTGAAACCCTAAAATAAGTCTACTATACAGGCCCTGAGTTTTGTGAAGAGAAAAATAGCATATTTATTGGAATGGCAACTGAGGACCTGGATGTGGACGAGTTGGTGGAAACTATAGTATCTCTTGGCAGACACATTGAGGAAAGTGGAAAGGTATGCATTGATTTTGACTAAAGCTGTTGGACATCATTCATTACATTCTGACTGCAGTATAAAATCAAAGAAATAACACATCTGTTTATGTTTGCGGCTAGTTATTTGAGAACATGACAGAAGTAGTAATGCGAGGCATTCAGGAGGCACAGTTGCAGCTTCAGAAAGCCAATGAAGAGAAGCTCATAGAAGAGGTGAGTGTTTGTACAGATAAATGTATAGTGTCTGAGACAACATCTAGGATTAAAAAATCTGAAAATATTGAAATGAACTAAATGTAAGAATGAATGCATCTGCACGACTACCTTTGCTTGCCTTAATACACACACTGGGTATCCACAGAATGTTGTTGAATCATAGATATAATTAGAGATGAAAATAGATAAAGATAAAATTGAAGCCTTTTCACTACGGTTCTCAGATTTTTGGATCCAACCACCATATGTTGTGTATAAAGAAAGAAAAACATTTGCTTTCATTTCTAATCAAGTCTTTACTGATTTAAATACATTTTAATACTATATATATTAACTAATTGTGGTGCAACGGATCACAAAACTAACGATTCAAATAATTTTACGGATCTTGGGTCACGGATCGGATCAGCTAATGTAAATGGTCATCATAGTTCTATTATAATATATTATAACTACAATTACTTGTTTTTGCAATCAATAAAATACTCAAAAAAAGGGGTGCTTTTATAAGGGGTTAACATTTTTTATTAAAAATGAAGGTTTCAAAGTACCTTGACGAAATCAACAGATTAATTAATCTGTAGATTTAATTAATTTAACAGATTATTGAACATCATGATTTAAAAAATGACAATATGTATAGAAAATACATATGATATAAAAGTGCAACCAGAGTAAATAGGTGACAACTGGATCTCTAGAGATCAGATTATAAATGTGACAGGTGCTATGAGGTGGCGATCATGAAGTATCTCAACCAACTTTCCTCTTCTCAAGTGCGTTACTGAATCATGAGTAAATTGTAATCTTCCAGATACTGGAGAGGGAGAGAGCCTTTTACTCTATAATGAATAAACTTACAGTTTATCGGCAGGTCACATGCGCTCCAAACCGTACAGCACGATCTGTACGGATGACGGATCCCCGCGATCCATTTCACCACTAATTTTAAATAAGCAAAAAAATGTTTAAACAAAAATGAAATGATTCAATTATCATTCTTTTTTCTTTCTGTTATTTGGTAGGGTGTACTTCGACAGATCCCTCTGGTGGGCTCTATGCTCAACTGGTTTTCACCAGTACAAGCCTCTGTGAAAGGAAGGACTTTCAACCTGGCTGAAGGTAGATTCATTATACCTTATGATAAAAAAAATGTAAGAAGCTCAAAAATGGGTTCTAATAAAACCGGGAAGGTAACATCAGTTTTAAAGTGATTATACATACTATCTTCCCTCCACAGGTTCTCTAGACAGCACTGAGCCTGTGTATAACGTTAAAGCCCAGATGATTAAAGAGTCCTCCCCTGATTCCCCCAGCACCAAACGGTTTCCAGGTAACAGTACATCTTGTTACGATCATAGAAAACTAATATAATCCAGACCACACTGATACCGGATCAATAAACAATTCATGCAAAAACATGTGGCCTGTTTATTGATGTTTAGTTGAAACATGCTAAACCTTTTGTTTGATTCACAGGCCAAAAACTCTTCCGGCGTCATGAGGCAGGCTCAGATTCTATTAGTGACGCCAGCTCTATTGGCCAGCTGGACGAATCATTCAGGGACACGGCACCCATCCAGGCTGCTGATGAAGATGTGGCAGAGGTCCCTCAGGAACGTCCTTCACATGCAGAAGAGGAAACCGCCTTAACAGATCAACGTGTACCCGAGGGCCAGGACACAGAGAGTTCTGATGCTCTTAGATAAGACCATTCTCAGGTGGATGTCAATGCAGTGGTGCTCTGTTAAAGAGGAACCTGTATGTGTGACTTTGATGCCTTGAGCGAGTCACTTCTAAAATTAAGGAATGAAGCAGCTTTAAACACAAATAACACTGGATTTTCATTAAAATACACTCTAAATATATGTCCAAATCTCACATCCCACACTCGTAGTGATTAAATAAGCAATTGCACTATTTTATTTTGGTTAAGGGGTCTTGGCACAGTTCTTTAGGTGCACTGCCAGTATATCCTTGCAATATGGGTGACTTAAGTTTTCTTAAGATTTTGTTTGTGGATGCTTTCCCTTACTACATCCGTAGGTCTGTTTGACAGGTTTTTGTCGGCACACATTATTTACACAACGAAAGGGCTGTTGTGGCCATGCTAAAAACGGTTGTCAAAATGTCTTGTTTGCCAAAAGTTTCTTTACCCATTCTCCAAAGGGAGAGACTTATAAAACGGTCGTGATGCTGTTAGACTCATGCAGCTAATCAAACTTTAGCCTTATTGCACTTTTATGTACACAGTGTCACACCATAATCGGAACACCTGATTGATTATTTATTCCATAAATGATTCCCTGGTGTCTATTTAGAGACACCTGTCAAATTTACTGTAATACCATTGAAGTGTGATGACCTGAAATAACACAGATATCCATCCAGCACTTTTGGCTTTACCAATGGCGAAATGATTAATATACTGCTGTCACTGTGAAGAATGTTTCAGAGATGTTTCTTTGAGTAGTTGTTACATTTTTAGGATGTTTATGAAGGTTAACTATTATGTACAGACATGAAGAGTCTTATGTTGTTTACAATGTTGAATGTGTTAGCACACAAAAAGCATTGCTACTAAAATATGATTCATTCATAATCAGCATATGAATATTGTGTGAATAGTCCATCCATTAGAAGAATTTTTAAATCCCTGCAACAACATTGCGTTCATCCGTTTATCATAATTGTGCTTCTTTTTCAATATTGTCATTTTTTAAATTGTGCAATAAATAATTGGGAGTTTAATTGGGAAGAGGAAAATCTTGTGTCTTTTATAATTACAATAATTTTATTTTACAAAGAGCTATTATGGATATGTCAATAAAACTAGCACTAAAGAAATGAAATAAAATGTCAAGTTACTTTATCGTTGTTTATTTGGATGGCATATTCATGTCGGACGATATTAAACCAGATAGATCTACTGTTATGTCATCTAGTTGAAAGCAAAAAAAAAATCGGGTATAATATTGTTATCATGTCATCCGCTATTTCATACAAGAGTTTTGTCTTTGGGCGGAAATTGATTATTTTGTAGTTTCAAAAAAAGGTCACGAAACAGTAGCCTCAATGTGGAAATGTAGTTTTATGATCGAAACAGCTCGCGGCTTATTACGCGCGTTGGGAACCAAAAGTACTACATTTCCCAGAGTTCCACCGGCGGTTGCTCCAAGAGGTCAGGCCAGTCGTCAGCGCACACGAGGACTCATTCCGATTGCTTAGTCAAACCTCCCTTTTCTCTCGTCCCTTGCTGAGAGACGCCGGCTGTTTGATTTTAACAAACTGGGAGAAGGCCACACGCCACGAGAAAAAAGTTTGGACGACGTAAGGGGTGACCTTAACGACGGTTAAGGCCAGACGCTAAAGCGATCGAGTTCGTGGCTTTAAAGTGTGTCTGAAACAGCTGTATGGCGATGGACGCGAGAGACACTGCCCCTGATTCCTGGGATCAGGAGGACGATGCCGAGGCCCAGGTCGACGTGCAACTTTCCAATGCTTTGGCGGCCAGCCTAAACGTGGACGCAAAGCCATTTGTCCCCAACGTTCACGCCGCAGTATTCATCCCATCCTTCCTGCATACGGACTCCGCGGACACGGTGGAGTCAGCGGGTGAGTTCGCCGGTTATTTAACGTGGGATCGCTATTAGCCACGTTAGCTGTTAGCTTCACACACGCTTGTTCTCATTAGCCGAGCGCTGCTGGTTAGCATCAATGCTACATTGCAATTACGATAGGCGACTCGAAGCGGAAACGGGGCCAACGTCTTCGAATTACACGAAACTTGTAGTTTGAAGTTAAGAAGTTGAATAAAGACTTCGTTTATAAAAAGCGTTGACTTAAGGCATCACGTTGATAAGGCAGTAGCAGCTGTTAACAAGTAAATTAGTTGGTTGGCCGAAGTGCTTGAAAGCTAATCCAGGGCATTTTAGAAACCCACGGCTGTCTGTTAGTTTAAAGTGTTGGTTAACTCTATGTCACATGACTTCACTTTTGTCAATGTGCGGTCACATACCGTTGGTACAGGAGAAATGCAATTTAAGGCTTTTGTTTTCTTTTTGCCAATTTATTCAGAGCAAACATTATAAACCCCAAAGTGCTGTGTTTTGGTATAACAATGAAAGTCAGTTAAAGCTTAAATGGACCAAGTAGACCGCATATATGACCAAACCTTACCAAATTGTTTCACCCACATCATCTAGTTGTATATTCTACACGCAATAGTTGAGCCACCAAAATGTAATTTGTGCACCTAAACACACTATTAATGTTGTGTACGCTTACCTGCAGCCTATATTAATAATGTTGTACGTGAACACACGGTGTTTATAAGACAAACAAAGCCGGTTTCTAAGAAAGTTCAGTCTAGCGTGAAGTGGTATGATCTTATCAGTTAAGTTTTTTCTTAAGTTCAATATTTGCATATTGGGGATACAGGATTTCAAAACAAAGTAGCAATCGGTGGATGCATGTAAAACTAAAAGGAGAACTAAAGGACATTTTACATCTGTGCTCTGGATATTGGGTACTATTCACCTGGGAGTCTGCTGAAATTCATTACAGGTTAGGAACATGACTTTCGTTCATATAGAATCTTGTTAGGTGACCCTTTTGAATACAACTTAGGATCTTGTTGTGGGTTTAGAATCCTTTTATTTACTTTATTGTCCCTCATGCTGTGGCTTGTCTCACCACAAAGAACTGGAGGATGTGCTTTTCACATGCTGTCATTACATATTGCAGTTTATTGCCGGCACATGCCTGAATTTAAATATGGTTAAGCGTTTTCCCTTTCAAGAGTAAGAACTAGACTGCCCTGTATAATTACAGCTTTAAAAGTCAGCCTTCGTTTTTTTCCCCTGCAGGACCCAATACAGATTCCAAGGTGGAAGAACCAGAGCAAGAGGGTAAGTAAACACAACCACATCTTGCAGTAATACAAAGGAGTAATAAGATCATGCTTGGCCACATTCTAACGGATAACCAAGACTAATAATAAACTGAGAAAGCGTCATAAACTAAGACCACTTCGCTTGTTAAGCCACAAACAAGAATGAGACACTAATTTTCTGTCTTGAATGGGCACTGCTGTGTTGTGGTTCAGTGTGATGTGTAGACACAGCAGTTGTGTTGATAGCAAAGGCAGCTGTACTAGTCAAATGATAATGCTGAGACTGATTGGGGTTATTCTTTATTGACTGATGATCAACATTTCTGGTCCGTACGCCCTGTGAAGTTCAACGTGAAGTAAAATAATAATCTTTGTTTTAGCATCAGCTCCACCAATGGAGAACGGTGATGCAGAGATGACAGCTGATGACACGTGGGAGCAGAAAGGGAGCGAGCCAAGCGAGGCTGAAGCTGAGCCGGGAGGCAGCCCTGGGGGAGACGGGGGTCTGGCTGAAGAAGACTCGCCCCAAGAGGAAGAGATGGAGGAAGAAGTAGTGCCAATGCCTAAAGTAGTCACAACACAGCCAAATGCCCCCAAAAAGGAGCATGTTAATGTGGTCTTTATTGGCCATGTCGGTTAGTGTTAATGCTTATTTTAATTCATATTTTAAATGTTATTACATTGTTAGAGTCAGTTTACTTTTTATCTTAAAGAAATAAAATATTGATTAGTCTTATTGATTAGTGCCATGTGGCAAGCACTTTTAAACAACATTGATGAAACTGAATTGACCGCCTTTATATTTCCTGGCTTCACTCTGTCTGTTTCTTATCTTCTGTTTTCCCAGATGCCGGCAAGTCTACTATTGGAGGACAAATAATGTGAGTTGCTGTTATGATGATGTGTTTGTGGTAGATATTGAAAGTGTCCAGTTCACATTTCTAAAAGCCCTGCCATCTGCTGTTCCTTGACAGGTATTTAACGGGAATGGTGGACAAACGAACTCTGGAGAAATATGAAAAAGAAGCTAAGGAGAAGAACAGGGAAACTTGGTAATTTGAAGCTTTGAATGTTAAGTTAACCAAAGCAGAAAAAAACACACATTTGGACTGAGCTGAACAGCTTTTGTGCTAATAGGTAGTAAGATTTTCATAATAAAGTGTTTATTTTCAGGTACCTCTCCTGGGCTCTCGACACAAATCAGGAAGAGAGAGACAAAGGGAAAACTGTGGAGGTTGGACGTGCATACTTCGAGACCGAGAAAAAGCACTTTACCATTCTGGATGCACCAGGTCACAAAAGCTTTGTCCCCAACATGATAGGCGGAGCTTCTCAGGCCGATTTGGCAGTGCTGGTGAGTCATAACATTGAGTAGCACTGAAGCCATATCTTCTCATTCTGCTGGTAATTCTAGAAAATCTTCCTTGAGTTGCCTCTGTACCACTTACCTGCGGTCATGGGGGATTTTGTAGTGGCAGGCAGTAGAGGGTGCTGTTTGAATGCAAATGTTAGACTGTAAAGCCTTTGACTCTTCTTTGTAAAGATTACTGCCTTTGTTATCTGAACATTTGTTATGAATCTCAATTCAAATATGTATCTTATATTTAAAGGTTATCTCCGCAAGGAAGGGAGAGTTTGAGACAGGCTTTGAGAAAGGAGGACAGACTCGAGAGCATGCCATGTTGGCCAAAACTGCTGGTGTTAAGCATTTGATTGTACTTGTAAACAAAATGGATGACCCAACAGTGAACTGGAGTCTAGAGAGGTCAGTAAATGAACACCTATGTCCTCACTGACTTTCTTTTTTTATGGAGTATCACTTTGTTCACTTATGTTTTGTAAAAAGCTTCAGACATTAAGAATTTATTGAGAGAGTGTTTTTGTCATTTGCATGTAGGTACGAAGAATGTAAGGAGAAACTTGTTCCATTTTTGAAGAAAGTTGGGTTCAATCCCAGAAAAGATGTTCATTTCATGCCATGTTCAGGACTCACTGGGGCCAATCTAAAGGAGCCGGCAGAATTCTGCCCTTGGTATACGTGAGTATAGATCATTAAATTATTGAAAGGTTTATTACAATTATTATGTGAAAAATCTACAAGGATATACGGTAGTCTTACAAAGTTCATGTCATTATTTTATCATGGACAGAGGGTTACCATTCATTCCACATCTGGATAATTTAGCACACTTCAGCAGATCAACTGATGGACCAGTCAGGTTACCCATAGTAGACAAATACAAGGTGAGTAAAATCGAGAAGTCTTGTGATTACATTTAACAAATAATTTTTTCCATAATTTTGATGTTCTGATTTGTTTTTGTGGATGATGTTTTGTATGTGTGTGTATCTTTGCAGGACATGGGTACTGTTGTCCTGGGAAAGCTGGAATCAGGATCAATCAGTAAAGCTCAGCAGCTTGTGATGATGCCCAACAGGGTAAGATGATCATAGGTGCTCTCCATGTCTTGTTGTTGCCTAGAATTGGCTGTGTGATGCATTTCTTACTGTGTGTCCTTTGTGCAGCACACTGTTGAGGTGCTGAGTCTGCTGTCTGATGATGTTGAAACGGATGATGCTGTACCTGGAGAGAACTTGAAGTTGCGACTCAAGGGTATTGAAGAGGAGGAGATTCTGCCAGGCTTCATTCTCTGCAATGCTGAGAACCTCTGCCACTCTGGACGCACCTTTGATGCCCAGGTAAATTGAAAATCCCTGATATTAGGAGCTTAAGTTTAGTTGATTTTGTGTTGATTTACTTTATTTCGCCTCGTCTCACATTTTTGTCTGTCGTTTTCAGATAGTCATCATTGAACACAAGTCAATCATTTGCCCAGGTTACAATGCAGTTCTTCATATTCACACCTGCATCGAAGAAGTGCAAATTACGGTAATTTATGTACTGCAATAACTTTGTCTTAGATTTATTTATCAACAGTGTCGTGATCTACTTTTTAATGTGACCTTTTACAGGCCTTAATCTGTCTGGTGGACAAAAAGACAGGGGAAAAGAGCAAAACGCGACCCCGCTTCGTCAAACAGGACCAAGTGTGCATTGCTCGTCTGAGAACAGCTGGGACCATCTGCCTTGAGACCTTCAAAGATTTCCCTCAGATGGGACGCTTCACCTTACGAGATGAGGGTAAGCAGACATTATCACCGAAGCCATGCAATTATATATTTTCTTTGAATGGAAAATGCTCATGGAATTCATGCAATTCAGAGAAAAATGATGCCATGAATATGCACTTTTCCTGCCTTTCAGGGAAAACCATCGCCATTGGAAAAGTATTGAAACTTGTTGCTGAGAAGGACTGAAAAGAGTGTATGGTTGATCCGAAACGACTGACAGAGGCGGAAGTAGATGCCGCTTCGGCCGCTGCACACTTCATAGCCTTCCTGTCCTTTCTCCCCTCTGCCTCCTGAAGACCAGCTTAAAAAAAACTTCTCTTAAAAGAAATCTGTTTTTAAGCAAATGAAAATGAAATCAAGTCCACATGTGTCAGCTTTCTCATATTGAGAGCTCAGCGATGCCATAATTTTAGGTTCTTCCCCCATGACCTCTTTCCCATCAGCCTGCACATGTTTGGTGGCAAGAGATTTAGTTCTCTTCCAACCTTTTTTTATTTTTATAGAATTTTCTTTGCTTCCATCAGAGAAATATAATGGCAGCAGATACACTAAACGTATGTGGACCAATATTTGCTTGTTAACATAAAATGATTTATGAGCAGAATGATTAACCAACTGAAACCAAAATGTCAATATCTTGGTTTATTAATGTCTCCAACTGCCTATTCCAATTTTGGTTTCTCTTCACATAACGTTCTTGCAAAGTTCACGGGCGTGTTCATTATTAAAGCATCTTCTAAAACAATAAAATTGGGGAAAAAAATGAAAAGGATTTTTTTTGTATTTATTTCTTCCCTCATGTTTAAGTTGTCTTAGTGTTGTACCACTAGCTTGCTGCACTTGTGTGGTGAAAGTGAATTTGAAGTAAATTTAGAGTATGAACTTTATAGTTTTGTAAGGTAACATCTTTTAGCATGGTTTAAGTAAATCCAATTCGTTTATAAAGAATATGGTGTGATAAATTCCAGTTTGGGGTTTATTTGAGGTCATTTACTCTAATCGGATATCTGATTCATATGTGTTTAACAAAATATGTTCGCCATGGTTATGCTTCATGCAAGCACAATGTGGAAACCTTATCATTATCTCCTGTAACATCTAGCTGCTTATGTAATAATTTCTTTATCATTTTCTTTTTTTAGGCTGTAATATGTTTTTAATATTACAAAGGTTACCCATTAAAGTAGGTGTAGTTTTTTTGGAATTGTTTGCTCAATTGCTGTGAGACACAAATAGGACAGTGTGGTCCTGCTCCAGATGTTAAATACTAACACACCCACAGGGAGTGGCTTACGTTCCACTGTATTATGTGGTTAAATACAGGAACTGGCAGACAGACGTGCAGGAGCTTTGGTTGAACCATTGATGGGATTTTGAGCTTTCTGAGTAAGTGTGCCTTTTATTTTGATTTAAAAAAAGATTTACTGTCTGCCTTAAATTATTGAATGAAGCGGTGATGTGAATGTTTTTTTTAATGGCCTTGTATTAATGTTCTGTGTTGTGTTTGACTGGTTTCATTTTTTTTCATTCCTGTAGTTTAAGATGATCTCCAACCTTCCTACGGTCACAAATGAGGTCAGTAGCCGGACAGAGTCTAGCTCATGTCCACGAAAGGCCTACAAAGGAGTAAAATGTGGCTGGAATCACTTTCAGAAACCAGCTCTGGCCATATTCATTGGGAGCCTTCTCTTTGCTACAGGCACTGCACTATCATTACTGTACTTCACCCAGGTGGGCAATGTGCCCTATTTAGTTGGACCTGTGTTCTTGTCTGTAGGGCTGATGTTTCTGGTCACTGGATTTGTCTGGGTACCTGTCATCAAGCAGAAGATGGTTCATACAGCCATGACGCAAATGAACCACGGCAGACCACTACTACCAGAACAGGAAATTCATAGACAATCCTGTGTTACTATTTCATAGAGCCAATGCTCAATAGTCAATATCTGTTTTGTGTTATGGTGTGGCATTTACATATTTCTGTATTTTGTGACATGCTGATTTTTGTGCATTCTGTATTTTTGTCTCCTGTATGTTTTTTCCCCCTTCGCAAATCCCTACAACTGGATTAAAATGGCTTCAAATGCTCACCGCTGATGTCATCTTGAGGGCAGAATTAATTTAGCTCATACTGAACAATAGTAACACAAAGTACAAATAACATCTGGGTCAGCTCTGTAAAAAAACATTTGAGCATTTCCTAAGCTTTAAGATTCAAAATGGGATGCTGATATCTTCTCAATTCATATTTTTTGCTTGCTTGTTTATAATTTATTTTGAAGTCATATACAGTTTTATGTTCTTTAATTAAAATTATTTTTGAATTTTGTATTTCGCATTATTTAACGATTGATATCTATACTGCTAATAGGTGTTGATCCTACTTTTCCATTTAAAATCGGTACCATTTAAAAATGTCAATTTACAGCTGTCGAATAGCATTTGCAGCGCCTCTAGTGAGCGTAAAAGATCCAAGGAGATTGCTTGAAAGAAGCGCATCTGACCAACCAATCGATGGCCGTGAAAACGATGGCGTCATTACAAATTCTCCAATCAGCGACTGGCATGAAACGAACTGAGACTGAGCTTTTACACAACAGAGGAAGAGTCCCATTGTCATCGGCGTAAATGTGCCACAAAATGAACTGCGTATAGTGTGCTGTTTTTAAGAATATGAACCGTTGTATGTAGTGCGTTATTTTCTTACTTTAATTCTTTAGATTTGGATAAACGTTGAGCACAACAGAGAGGTAAGTTTCTAGCTAGCCCGCGATGGATCCTTATAATAGTCATAGTTTGGTCAGTTCAGCTCTGTTCATCCGATGTGGTACTTCTCTAAAATTCGTATCGGCATGTTTTACTCGCATCTCAGTTGTAGTGTTGAATTAGTTTAGTACTACTGCATGTTAGCATCTTAGTTTTTAACGTTTTTTGGAAGTCATCTTTTTTCGAGACTATCATCGGACCGTTGATAACTTGAAGTGGCCGGTGTTTGCTTGTTAGCCACATAGCTCAAGACTCCGTTCTTCGCGTGTGTCTTTAAAGCTTTTATTTTGAAAGGATTGCGACTCTAATGTGGCCGTTTGTTGCTCTTATCAAGAACAACTGCGACTATCACTTTATGTCACTCTTTATTGTTGTTGTTTGTTGGATGACATTAGCTTAGGTTCGGTTGTATTTCACCGTTCGTTTTCGGATAGTTTAAGGCGTCTAGACGTTGTACATAAACATGATTTTACAGTTTAACAGTCATATAACGTTGAGAGTAAGTTTAATGCCGTAGGGGAAATATATCTAGCTTTTCAAAATCATCCCATGGCACGCCCTTCCTTCTCTCTTATGCCTTACTGTATTACAATAAACTATGCATGCATACAAGCAGACTCCGTTTCAATGACCAGAACAGGCTCATTTATTTCCACAGATACAAATGTTTGCTATAACGTTACCGCGTATTGATAAGTCCTTTGCGTTTTGAAACCTACATGTTTTGAGTGGCTCTGTGAAAACGGCATAGTTGAGATCTCTTGTATTATATCTACTGTATAACCATAGGATGATACATTTAAGTTATTATTGATTGAAAATTACTACTATACATTTTCTTGATTGTCATATGTCAGTAGGTCTGACAGCAGAGCAATGAGTGATCCTGACCCACCATCATTTGCATCTGTTGAAGAAGAGAGAGACTACTGGAAGGAACAAACTGCCCAATTCCAGCAGAGGTAGTTTCTTTCTTTTGTTTGTGTGTGTATTTAAAGAAAAGTCACTTGAATAGATGTACAATGTAAAACGTGGACAGTGTCAATCGATGTTATTTGTAATTTTATCATCATAGTACATTGTCTGATCTCTCAGAAATGAGTTTAGTGCCAGATTTCGCCTTTTTGCACTTTTGTTTAGGCATTTAAACATGCAGAGCAATGCTTTTTGTTTAGGGCTGAAGAGACACAAGAGGAGCTGCAGGAGTTTCAGCAGATGAGTCGAGATTATGAGGTGGAGTTGGAAATGGAGCTAAAGCAGTATGAAGCTCGCAACCGTGAGCTGCTTACAACCAACAACAGACTACGCATGGATTTAGAAAACTACAAGGTACTGTGGCACATCGTGGTTAGGGAACTGCTCTTTTATTTAGACTCCAACTGGCTGTTACCTATAATTTTGAATCAAACAGGCAGACGAAGTCAACCCGGAGAAGTGTGCAAAACTAGTGCAAACATTAGCCTTATTCAAATATTGCAGAAAAGTTCAAATGCGCTAGGAATTTGACTATATAAGTGAGATTCATGTAAGCATACACCCGCAGATAAAAACATTTGAATGGTCTTTGAACGAACAAATTTGTTCAGATTGTCTGTGTCTGGATTCGTGGCGAGGGGCTGTGCTGGTAGTGAGGAGACAATCACACATTGACAGGAAAACAACAGAGACCTAACTCATCATCAGGCAAATCAGCTGATGCTCATTTCTCCTTCATTGTCTGGAGGGCAGAGGGACTTTTACTTGATGCATACTATGAAGCCATAATTGTAATATCATTTTGCATCTTAGCTTTTACTTTAAAAATATGTTTTCGGGGTTGAAAAATGACAGGAGAAGTACGAAACACAGCACTCTGAGGCAGTCAGACAGATCTCCACTTTAGAAGGTGACCTGGCAGAGACCACAGCCATCAAGGACCAGCTACACAAGTATATCAGGGAGTTGGAACAGTCCAATGATGACCTGGAAAGAGCTAAGAGGTGTGTGCATTGCTTTTGCCAGTAACAAGTATGGATTGTACATACTTCATAGTATAAATAATCTACAATTGTTCAATAAACCCCTTATTCTTGCAGGGCCACTATAATGTCACTTGACGACTTTGAGCAGAGAATGAATCACGTCATAGAGCGAAATGCCTTCCTCGAGAGTGAGCTTGATGAAAAGGAGAATCTTTTAGAATCAGTACAGAGATTAAAGGATGAAGCTAGAGGTAAGCATCACAGCAGATCTGTATGTAAACAAATCGCTCTTGACTAACAATAACCAGTGATGTAATTAATCAGTTATGTCAGTCACAGATGTTTTAACAGATTTTCCCAGAATGAATGGTGTTTGTGACCCGATGATGTGTTATCTTTCTGCTCTGGGCAGATCTAAAACAGGAGCTGGCTGTTCAGCAGAAACAAGAGCGCAAGCCATCGATCAGCCGGTTTAAAGAGTTGGAAAAGCCGGAGGCCACACCCTCAAGACCCTCATCGGTTGTTAAATCCGCCCTTCCATCTATCCTTGCTACGCCTTCTAGGCATCCAGGCTCCGGGAGTGCGTTCAACACCCCACCAGCTTCCTACAACAGACGTGAGAATCCTGTTTGCATTGTTTATTTACATTTATGCATTTGGCAGACGGTATTATCCAAAGCACCATGCTCTAATGCTCCGAGTCACAGGAAAGCTTGTTTAAAAACAAGACGTGGGCACTGTATTTTTGTAACCGTATACGTACCTATTTCTTGCCATGTCCAGTTGAAGGTCTGACTGGAACTCCCCTTACCACATCTGCACGGATATCTGCCCTCAACATTGTTGGAGAGTTGTTAAGGAAAGTGGGGGTGAGTTTAGCCCTTTGATGGCTTTCTGAGTAGTTTCTACACAACTGTCAGTTTACTCAAAATGTGATCTTTTCATATACATTAAAAATTCTGTCGTGTATTTGCTATATGTCTTCTATTTAGTGTATAATTTAGGAAGCTGTGTAGTTTTAATATGGACATTTTCTATTGCTTTGGTCCTGTTTCAGAACCTTGAATCCAAGCTGGCATCATGTCGAGAATTACACGTGCACGAGAAAACACCAGGCTGCACCACCATTGCACAGAGTACACCAAGTATTTCAAGGGACATCCCTGATAATTCATCAAACACAAATGGCCTCTATGATAAGGGGTCAGTCTCTCTATTAATTGCAGAGTATTGACTTAGTGATAGATGAAAATTCTGCCATTTACTCACCCTCTTGACATTTCAAAACTGTATATTTTAAAGAATGTTGCTAAGAGGCTCGAGAAGGTAAGTAAATTATGACAGAATTTTCATTTTTGGGTGAACTATCATTTTAACCGATGTGAGTTTTAGTTTATCCAGTCTTTAATAATTCGGTCTTTTCATGCTTTTCTCTGTTTGTTTGTCACAGGATGGTGAAGCGGTTGGACTTTGGAACAGGATCCAAGATAATGCTGTGAATAAAGCATTATGTGCTCTCACAAGTGTCTCTTTCATTCCCATATCATTGGGAAGTATTTCTAGTTCATCAGAACGCTTTTTCTTCAGGAACCGAAGCACATCTAATGCCCTCAGTCTTCTATGTTCTTTTGAAGGGTTTTGCTTTGACAGTCATATCACCACCCTTTCTGTCTGTTATTATATAACTGTTCATCAGCTCTTTGGAATGACTTTTCATGTTTTACTATTTTGTTTTGTTGTTTTTCCTCTGTATTTACTTTAAATATCACAGTTTTTGTGTTTGTGTTGTTTTGAGATGTCAACATAGCAGTTGTTAATTTGATATGATACGCACTGTAATATTTGAATGATTTGCGCTTTTTTTTGCGACCCTACAAGGGTTTCAGGGGTACACCTGTAGTTCCATTTTATTTGGCACTGAACTACTGAATGGCCACACAAGCTCATTATCGATCACAGTACTGGATTTTTAATGCAGATAGGCCTTTTATTCTTTTTTTTGTAGGAACTAGCCTTTTTAAAACATTGAGAACTGTAGGATTTGGTTACTAACCAATGAAATGTCTTTAATGGTTGGAGTTGGAAAATTTGTTACGGAGGTTTAGAGTGAATTGTTGTGGGCCGAAGCTGCTGTTCATTTTGTTTTTGCCCTCTTAGGGCCAGATGTACGCAAGCAATAGCAGAGGAAATGTGTTTCATTATGAAAACCCCAGCTCTGGTGCCTTTGTAAATTTCGAGTAATAGCTAATGCAAGTTTTGGAACCTTACTTTTATTGTCAGTGCCGTCTTTGATTTCAAAGATTGGGTCTACAGTACTGAAGTAGCTACTGTCATACCTCCACTTAAAAGCAACGTGCCTTATTTCTGTGGCCATCGTGAGTTTTGCCTCAAAAGTTAACTTGGGTATTGGGGAACTTGATAGCCCAAAGGGAGCTGCAGCTTCTCTCGCTATTCACAATGAAATAATTATCTGATATGTCAGGGATGATAGAGAAACTGAAGAACTGGAAGTCGATCCTTTTAGTTTTCACATCTCTCTCATGCTTGAGTTGTAGATTTAGTAGAGTAGAAAAACAACATGAATACTTCAGTGAAGGGTAAAAATATTTTTTTATGTTAAAAGATATATTTCCAATGAGTAGAGGTACTAATATAGATAGGAAGATTTAGAACATTGCACCAGAGTCATCTCAGGTCCTCATGCAAGCAATAACCTCACTAAAGACATCAGTCTAAATTATTATGTGACATGCATCTGTGTACATGGCACATACTATTGCTAACTATAGATTTGTCATCAAGTTTTCTTTGCCGTGCATTAATTTTAACATGCATGTTGTCTGTGAATTTATCAAAGGCTTTTCTCCTGTCTGTGAAACCATTTTATTGTTGGTTCATCTGTAACCTACAAAATAAAATGTTTTGTTAGCAGGACAGAAATGGGCTCTTACTTTAACCTGTTCCACGTCAGGGCCCTTTTTGAGCATTCACATGAAAACGTACTGTTGGAACTAAAATGGCTGTAACTAATGAAATCTTTGGAATAAAGACCTACAGTTGGTCTTGTTTGAAAGAAGACAATTAGAAGATTAGTCCTAAAAAAAAATATCACACCAAATAATGTATTTTTGGAAAGGGATTTTGTTATGTTTATTATAAAAATAAATAAATAAAAGGTTTAGGGTGTAAACAATAATAAAAAAGACAATTAAAAAAATTCAAATCAGATTTTTTTTTCGAAGGTCAAAGTCCCAAGGGTCAACAAGTGTTGTATCAAGTTTGGTCATGATACATAAAATTTTGAGGGGTCTGTAAAGTTTTTTAGCCGCCATACCACCTAAATCCTTTAGGGGGCCCATAGACTTCCATTGGTTTTAACACTTGAACTAATATTTGACCACAAAGGACATTGAGATGTTTTTTTTTACTTTTCCACATATTAGACACAATTAAAAACTACAAAAGCACAGAAACAACATAAAAACAAAAAAAATATGAATATTTTTGTATAATATGCTTTTGATGCACACTAGTTTATGAATCAATTATCATTTATGTATCCATTTATCTTCCTAAATAGATTGTTCTTCTAAACACTGATCAAATGTGTAATCTAGTTTATTTTGCTTTTCCAACAATATAAAGTTTGTAATGATAAGATAAGAATTTACATGCACAGTATTGATGTAAATGTTGGTGTTCCACGGAATGTATTTATTTTTGATACACACTCTCGTCCTTTATGCATCAATTTCATTTCCTACATACTTTATTTTATAAAAATATCATAAAATATGTATTGTAGAGTCTCAGACCTTTCCGACGATATATAGTTTGTCATAAGAAGATCAGAATTATCACAAAAATATGGAAGCAAACATGGGTGTTCCGTATACGGAACGGTGACAAGTGAAAGGACATTAACAAATCTAAGCACACTCTTCGTAAAAAAGAAACAATTACTCTTCCTGAATAAATTATTTGAAAAAACACCAAAAAGAATTGTATTCTAGAGTCTTAGACCTTTCCAAAAATATATAGTTTGTCATGATTCGACTAGAAATTCCATGCACAATATTGAAGCAAACTCAGGTGTTCCATATATGGAACAGTGACAGTGAACGGGTTAAGACGCTGTTTTGTAAAGTTATAGTGGTGTTTTTTTTACTTATGCAATTGTGTATTTGATTGTCTATAACAAGCAAGACAAAGTTAAGTGTGCAGAAGCAGAATCACAGTTATAGCAAAAGAAAAAAATCTGTTTAAAACAATGTGTGAATTATATTAATTCTGTTTTCAAACCAACTTGTGACTTATATACCACGCTATCAACTAGTTAGTATATGTAAGTGAAAAAAAACAAAGTCTAGAGAGATGAGGCCTTTAGGGTTTTAGTTGTCAGTTTGGGTGCCATTTATTGGCTCCTTTTGAGGCTCCCGGGACTGACACGCAAGCGTAGCTGCATCTTCTGGGACATCAGAACTCTCAACCATGTTCCTCTGTGTTCTTCTAAAGCTCCCACCTCCACCACGCCCTGAGAAGCTACTGAACGATGAGTCACTTCCATGCCTGAGGATATGCAGACAAGTATGACAGATCGATATGGCTTTTTATACCATGAATACGTAGAGAATGTCTGACAGTTTTAATTTAGTTTAGATCGGGGTGGGGAACCTTGATCCTGGAGGGCCACTGTCCTGCAGTGTATATCTCCAACCCTAATCAAGCAGACCTGAACCAGCTCATTAAAGTCTTCAGGATTATTAGAAACTTCACGACAGGAGTGTGTTTGAGCTGGTTGGAGCTAAACTCTGCAGGACAGTGGCCTTCCAGGATCGAGGATCCCACCCCTGGTTTAGAACATAATGGAGTATCAATGCAGACATTGTAGAACAACCTTAGTTTGCTCTTGAGGGAGGAGACCTCTCTGCTCAGGGCTTCATTGGCCTCTGTGGCCTCATTTAGCTCTTTCTGAAGTTTGCGACGGGCAGCCGTTGCACGTTGAGACTCTTCGTCACTCTCCTCCACCTGCATCTTTAACTGCTTGCCTCTCATGTTTGCTTTCTCCGCCTGCAACGTCATGACTTTGGTAAGAGGCACCATCTGAAACATGAATTCTTTTACGTGAATTTCGTATTCTTTATACCTGGTCTTTAAATTGCTCTGTCTGTTTTTTCTCATCTTCTATATGAGTGGTCAGTTCTTTCAGTCTTTTATCCTTTTGCCGTATGGCCCTGGCAATTGCTTGTCTCTCTCTATTACAAGAAACCAACTAGTTAATCACTAGTCTGCCTTCACAAACATCTTAAAGCTTTTAAAGCCTTCTTTACCTGCTCTCATGGTCCAGTTGGTTCTCTACCTTATGTAATTTGGTCTGGAGGGCAGCAACAGAGGCTTGTAGCTTGGATTTGACCTGCCCCTCCATCTCCTGCAGCTTGGACCTGAGCTCTTTGTTTTGCCTTTCCATCTGCTGCCAGCCACTCTCGTTTCTCTGAGCGATGGATCGCTCTTCCTGTAGCTCATTGGTAAGCTGATCCACCTTGATATAGATGAAAATGAATTGGGTTATCTTCACAATACAAGCAAATTACCAAATTGAAATGGATGAAAGGCATCGTAACTAGCCTGTTGTGTGCTTCTCCGCAGTTTATCATTAAGTATCTCTGCGTTTGCCTGTTCCTCATCCAGCTCCTCTTCTAATTGTTGGATCTTGGCTTCTAGATGGCGTTTCTCTTCAGACATGCCAGATCTGCACAAGCATCCCATAATGAAACTCTATTTCTCTATTAAAATAGACTATCTATGATAGTCTATTTTACTATATACACACACTTCTCCAGAAGTTGCTATATATTCCCAATATTTCAATTACGTTTCTTTATATTTTGTTCTTTTACAAATATTATTTACTGACCTTCCAAATGAGCCATTCATCAACTCCCCAGCTAACTCATCTCTCTCTCGTTCAATCTGTTTACAGGCTCTCTCCACTGTAGCCAGTTCCTAAAAAGCATTGACATTACCGTGGTTATTATCAATGAACACCTTATATTTTAATATACATCTTGAAGGGTTGTTCCACCTCCTGTAAATACAAGATTTCTGCCTCCATGGTTCTGGCCTTTCTCTCAGATTCTCTAGCATTAGAGGTAACCTCTTTATGGGATGTTCGTGCATCCTCCAGCTCCCTCTGGGTATCTTTCACCTGAACCTGCCATGGAGAAAGAAATAACATAAATAAAAATGAAATACACTCATAAAAATAAAGTTGCTTAAAAGGTTCTTAAAAGCGATGCAATAAAAGGATTTTGGTTCCAAAGGTTCTTTAAAGAACCTTTCTTACCTTTTCATAATCTGAACCTTTTGCCACCACAAAGAACCTTTTGTGAAATAACTGTGGAACGATTCATATATAAAATGCAAATCTATGACATGGTGAAGATTCCAGAGTCAACATCTTGACCTACACTCTTAAAAATAAAGGTCTATTTTTAAGTCTAGGTCAAGATGTTGACTCTGGAATTTGTAAATATAATCTGAACTCCAGGGCTTTGGACCTGAGTCTTGCGAAGTTGTTTGACGGCTTCATCCCTGGCCCGGGCGATTCCATCAACTTGGTCTTCAAGGTCCTTCAGGTCTCCCTCAAGTTTCTTCTTGCCAGCTGCCAACGAATTTCTCAGCTTCTGCTCATCTTCTAGCTCAATCTCAAGCTCACGTACCTATGGGGCAGACGAGTCAAAATCATGCATTCCCCAACACTTCATGGGAGACAAAAATAAACAGATATAGAAGGTAACAAATGTCCTCACCTGCTTGAGCAGTTGTTTTTTCTTCTCTTCACTTTGCTCCTCTCTGCCCTGAAGGTCTCTCTGAAATTGTACTTTGAGGGCATGCATATTGACCTCCAGATGAAGTTTAGAATCCTCAGAAGTCTGCAATTCATCCTCAAGTTCCTCCATCTGAATCCTCATCTCTTCCACTTGAGCTTCCAATCCACGCTTTGCCTTCTCCAACTCATGGGCCTTTCATAATTTTAGCACAACATTAAACAACAAGTTATTTAATCCATATACTTGTACTTGACACCATTTTATGCTTTACCGTATGCATCAACTTACATTTTTGCCCACATCATCTTTTGAACAGATCATATCTTCGATCTCGGTGCGAAGTGTCTTATTATGTTTCTCTAACTCTCGTAAGGAGCCCTGGGTTTCCTCCAGCGCTCTAATAAGAGCCAAGCATTTAGTTTCCTTCTCTCGGGCTTCGGCCTCTGCACAGTCACGTTCTTCAGCATACTTGTTGGAGATGGTCTTCTCATCAGCAAGCATCTGAATGAGAGTTAAATCAATTGAGTAACTTAAAATACACTGGTATTATTAGGACCAATGTAACTAATTAAGGAATGAAAATGCAACCTGGTCAAATTTCCGTTGTTTCTTCTCCAAATTTGATATTTGTTGTTTCTGGTTGTCCAGATCCACCAGCACTTCCTCTAGCTCATGCTGAATATGATTCTTAGTCTTCTCCAACTTGTCATAAGCTGCAGTTTTCTCCTCAAACTCTCTATGTGCAGCCTCAAGATCTCTTTGCAGACGTTTCTTGCTTTCTTCCAGGAGCTGAAAATTGCTGGAGTACTCCTCCAGCTTCTTCTTTGAATCTGACAGCTACAATAAAAGATTCAACACATTCTTAAACAGATAATAGGGCTTTATACAGTGCTTTATTATTGTTTGTTTTAAGAGAATGACCTGTGTGTTAAGGCTGGAGACTTGTCTCTCCACGTTTCTTCTGACCTCTGCCGCCTCCTCCATGTGTTCCAGCAGCTTGTTTCGACCATCCTCTGTTTGATGCAGCCGAGTGGACAAACTGAGTTTCTGACGGGTCTCCTCAGCAAGTAACTCCTAAAAATACAGACAGATGAAACAACAACTCAAAAGCTCCTCCAAACAGGCATTGCAAACCATTCTTTAGATGTTGCATTACCTGTGCTTCATGAAGCTGGAGGTTTAGACTGGAAACATCTTTACTCAGCTTGATATTCTTGCTTTCTGCCTCACCGAGGAGGCTATTTGCACTGTTAAGCTCCATCTGTGGGATTTAAAAAAAGACACAGTGATTTGGTAAACCTAAACAGTATTTTATCCTTAATTTATTAATAAAATATCTCATTAACAAACTCACAGTGAATCTGGACACTGTTTCTCCAAGCTCTCCTTTCTGCCTCTCACTCTCACCAAGGCAAGTCTGAAGGTCACCAAGCTGGCTCTCTGTCTTCTTTCTTTTATGCTCCGATTCATGTTTTGCAATACCCAGTGAGTGAAGTTCTTCCTTAAGGTTTGTAACCTCCTTCTCAAGGAACTGTTTTGTCTTCTCCAGATTGGCTTTGGCCTGCATTTCAGGTTAAGAAACACGAATGTTATGTATTATGGAGAAAGCACACATTTGTTGTATTGTTCAAAACAAGTATACATGTTTGTTTTTACATTGAAATATTCAATTGTTATATATTTTTTGATATTATATATTTTTTTACCTTTTTGGATTGCTCTAGCTGCTGACTAAGCTCATTTACAGCCTGATTGTGTTTTTGCTTCATGTCGTAAACTTGAGCTTCATGGATTCGGTTTTCATCTTCCATCATTTTCTTTACCATCTCCACCTCCTGCTCTCTCTTAGCCCTGTCCACGAAAATATTTTTAAAGCATAAAAAAGTAAGTGACCATATATACTGTAAGTAACAAGGTAAATATGTACCGAAGCTCTTGCTGGGCCGCTGTGGTGTCTAGTGTGACCTCCAGTTCAGATCTCAGAGCCGACAGTTCTTCTCCCAACTCTTTCCTAGCCTTTTCTGACTTTCTGCAGGTCTCATGTTCAGCTTGAAGTTGATCCTGAAGCTCTGACAGAAGTCCTTCAATTTCTTGTATCTTCTTCAGGGCATTGCTCTTTTGAGCGGATTCTTCTTCCACACTTGAAAAAATACAGATTTGGAGAATCATTTTTTAAAATGGTAGTGAAGTAGTGATTGACACCAATGAATTATGTGATTGACAATGTACCATGTACGGAGGTCTTGAAATTCCATTTCTCTCTGGGCATTTTGTGCTTTGAGTTCTGATATCTGAGCCTGCAGGTCAGTCATCTGCTCTTGGAGATTCTTATACTCAGTCTCTAGTTTGCGTTTGGCTTTCTCCAGATCCTGTCGACTCTTCTCTTCTTTATTTAAACAAACTGCACAGAACAATCACTGGTTCACCAAACACACTTTAAAATAAAGGTGGTAAAAGTGCCACAAAGTCAAATAAGAAAAATATTTTGAGTCTTTAAGATCAATAGAAACCTTTTTCCACTACAAAGATTTTTTTTGTGCAAAAGGAAGGTTCTTTGGATGTTAAAGTATTTTCTTTATCAAGCCACAAACCGTGACAAAGAAATGCTTATGAACCTTTATATTAACATAAAGCAGCCAAGATTGCTGATTTTAAAATGATTTCAAACAATAAAATTATTTGTGAATTGTGTGATTTGAGCCACAATGACAAACCTTCAAGATCAGAAATCATAGATTCATGTTTGGTCTTCAGTTTGGTCAGGTTTTTGGATTTTTCTTCCTCCTCAGCAAGATTCGAGGAGAAATCAGCTAACCTCTCTTCCAACTGTTGCTTCTCCTGAAGATACATAAGGCCAATACATAAATCCCCAGATTTGATACAGCTACCTTCTTCGTAATGAAATCATGAATATTAAAAAGATCAAAAAGATTAAGTTAAACATGAGACGAACCTTTTGCAATTTGCTGTTTTGATCCTCCATTAAGAGGAGATCACCCTCAAGTTGTCTAATCGTTCCATCCACAGCCCCCCTTTCCAGTTGGAACTTCTGGTTCATATCTTCTTCCTCAGCCAAAAGGTTCTCAAACTTCTACACATCCAAAACATATACCAGTGCTGAGTACAGATATCTTTCTTTTATTTATCCAAATTCCTACATGGCTGATGTCAATATATCAACATTTTCCATATGTCTATCTGTCCATCTATAGTAATGGATTCCTGCTCAACCTTGAGTTGTTGCAGCATGTTTGTCTTCTCCTGCTGAAGCATCTGACTGCGTTCCTCCTCCTCCTCAATACGAGCCTCCATCTCATGAAGTACCTCCTCTAGCTCCTTCTTCTTTGCCTCCAGTTGTATCCTCACCTCCTCCGACTCTGCATACAACTCCGTCTCCTCCTGCAGCTTGGTCTGTAGTTGGTTCCTCTCCTCCAGCAGCTATCAAATATGAAAATGTGTATCTTAAATCAGACCCAAAGCCTTTGTGATTCATATCAGAAATTTCTCCACTGATATACCTTGCCATGTTTCTGTGTGATCTCTTGTAGTTCACTTTCAGCCTTGTGTGCAATTTCTTTGGCATTTTGAAGCTCCTCTTCTTTTATACTGATCTCCTCCTCTTGACGGGTCACCTGAAGCAGGGGTTTGACCTGTAAAGAGAGAAATGATTGACTGATGTGTTTAATTTTACATAAATGTGTAATGTTGATGTATGTTTTCTGCTTACTTTGCTGAAGAGTCTCCACCACTGCCAGTTTCTAAGTGTGAGATATACAGCACAGTTCCTCTGAATGACTTTCATGGCTGTCAGCTGTTTTTGTCTCATGCTGAATGCCCTGTGAATGTAGAGAGACGGGATAACATGAAACTTTAGGTTTGTTTTACTTGTCCCATTACGAACATGAAATTTATAGTGAAATTTGGTTGAATATGATTTTTATTCTTAATTTACAGAAATAATTGTTTTTTTTCTTTTGCAGAACACAAA